>NW_028317914.1:7592500-7914819 GCF_062004578.1 Staurois parvus | reverse complement strand
AAAGAGAAGAAAAAGAAGAGATGTTGTCATGTGGGACCTTGGAGGGTGGTGGAGGTGATTGGCTGCCTGGCAGAGCAAGTCTGCGGTGTGAGATGGAGGCGCCCCACTGAAGAGTGAAGAAATGCGTGCGTGTGGGCGCTACCAGAACCCGATTCAGACTACTCTCCCTTCCCTCACCAAACTTTTACTTCACCACAGCATGTGAGGGTGCTGCACGACCCGATTCAGACTACCTTCCCCTCCCCCACCCTCATTATTCATCACGGCATGTGGGGGCGCTACATGACCCGATTCAGACTACTCTCCCCTCCCACACCATCATTACACTCCGCCACGGCATGTGGGGGCGCTACACCACTACTCTCCCCTCCCACACCATCATTACACTCCGCCACGGCATGTGGGGGCGCTACACCACCCGATTCAGACTACTCTCCCACCCTCATTACACTCCGCCACGGCTTGTGTGGGCGCCACACGACCCGATTCAGACTACTCTCCCCTCCCCCACCCTCATTATACTCCGCCACAGCCCGAGGGGGTGCCACACGACCCGATTCAGACTACTCTCCCCTCCCTCATTATACTCCGCCACGGCTTGTGTGGGCGCCACACGACCCGATTCAGACTACTCTCCCCTCCCCCACCCTCATTATACTCCGCCACAGCCCGAGGGGGTGCCACACGACCCGATTCAGACTACTCTCCCCTCCCCCACCCTCATTATACTCCGCCACAGCCCGAGGGGGTGCCACACGACCCAATTCAGACTACTCTCCCCTCCCTCATTATACTCTGCCACGGCTTGTGGGGGTGCTACACAACCCAATTCAAACTACTCTCCCCTCCCCATCCTCATTATACTCCGCCATGGCTTGTGAGGGCGCTACACAAACCAATTCAAACTACTCTCCCCTCCCCCATCCTTATTATACTGCACCACGGCCTGTGGTGGCACTACACGACCCAATTCAGACTACTCTCTCCTCCTCCACCCTCATTATACTCCGCCACGGCCTGTGTGGGCGCCACATGGCCCAATTCAGATGACTCTCCCCTCCCCCACCCTCATTATACTGCACCATGGCCTGTGGTGGCACTACACGACCCAATTCAGACTACTCTCTCCTCCTCCACCCTCATTATACTCCGCCACGACAAAACCACTTCTTCGGTTCCAAGACCTTCCATTCTCAACCAGTGTTCCATGGAACCCTGGGGACTCCTCCAGAGGTTAAGAGTCCTTTGAATTGTGGCTGAATCTGATGGTGCCTGAATAGTTCTGGACCCAATGCCTATTTGAAGAGCCAACGGCAGGACACCAAAGATCTTTTTAACGGTCTGTAAGAGTGGCCTGCTGACCACCATTGTAGGGGGCAATCTTCCAAATGACTACCACTAAAAGGGGGGTGCGAATTCTTCCCACTGGCCACCAATGCAAGGGCCACTCTTTCAAATGATTACCACTAAAAGGGGCAAAATTCTTCCCACCGGCCACCAATGCGAGGGCCGTTCTTCCCACCGGCCACCAATGCGAGGGCCGTTCTTCTCACCGGCCACCAATGCGAGGGCCGTTCTTTCCACCGGCCACCAATGCGAGGGCCGTTCTTCTCACCGGCCACCAATGCGAGGGCCGTTCTTCTCACCGGCCACCAATGCGAGGGCCGTTCTTCTCACCGGCCACCAATGCGAGGGCCGTTCTTTCCACCGGCCACCAATGCGAGGGCCGTTCTTCCCACCGGCCACCAATGTCAGGGCCATTCTTCCAACAGGCCACCAATGTAAGGAGCATTCTGCCCACTGATCACCAATGAATTAATTTTAGCAAGGGTTTCCTGAAACCTGAAAATTATTTCAAGGATTCCTCGGGTAAAACTCTTGAGAAAGTCTGTCTAAGAGTTTCACAAAGATGCTCAGCATTTATATTCACAACTTAGGTCACCTCACCCTGATTGCCATGGAACATGGAAATGTGGATTGTCCAAGAGCAGGATGTGGGTGTGTGAAAGTGGCACCATCCTGTCCTAGTTACATAACCCCATTGTTGGTGTCAGGAAACCTTTATAGTCGTTAGCTCCTCCATTTACATCGGCTGATAGTGTGAATTGTCGTCAAATCGCTGGGGCATTATATGTGGTAGTAAGATGGTGAAGAAGGCCAACACCAACCCCCCCACCCCCTTGTCCCTCTCGTGGAGAAAGCCTGACATTGACCAACAACACCCTTGCCCCCCACCTGGGAGAGCCTTCCACTACCACCCCCCGCCCTGGCAATAGGGAGAAAGATACTCATCTTCATCTCTGGACATCACCGGGAACGAGAGTCAGGCTCTACATACACCATTAACCACTTCCAGTCCGGACACTTTCCCCCCCTTCCAGTCCGCACACTTTCACACCCTTCCAGTCCGGACGCTTTCACCCCCTTCCACTCCGGACGCTTTCACCCCCCTTCCAGTCCGGACACTTTCCCCCCCTTCCAGTCCGGACACTTTCCCCCCCCTTCCACTCCGGACACTTTCCCCCCCCTTCCACTCCGGACACTTTCCCCCCCCTTCCACTCCGGACACTTTCCCCCCCCCTTCCACTCCGGACACTTTCCCCCCCCCTTCCACTCCGGACACTTTCCCCCCCCCTTCCACTCCGGACACTTTCCCCCCCCCTTCCACTCCGGACACTTTCCCCCCCCCTTCCACTCCGGACACTTTCCCCCCCTTCCAGTCCGGACACTTTCACCCCCTTCCAGTCCCGGCACTTTCACCACCCTTCCACTCTGGACACTTTCCCCCCCTTCCAGTCCGGACACTTCCCCCCCCTTCCATTCCGGACACTTCCCCCCCCTTCCATTCCGGACACTTTCACCCCCTTCTAGTCCGGACACTTTCACCCCCTCCCAGTCCGGACACTTTCAACCCTTCCAGTCCGGACACTTTCAACCCTTCCAGTCCGGACACTTTCACCCCCTGCAAGTCCGGACACTTTGTCCCCCTTCTAGTCCCGACACTCCCCCCCCCCCCCAATCTTCAGCTTTCAGTGCTGTCACACTTGGAATGACAATTGCGTGGTCATGCAACACTGTACCCATATGAATATTGTAGCATTTTTTTAGACAGATAAAACTTTATTTTGGTGGTATTTATTCACCACTGGGATTTTAATTTTTTTGCTCTATAAATGAAAAAGTCCAAAAATTTTGAAAAAAAGTGTTTTTCTTATAAAATGTTGCAAATAAATATTTCATCATAAATCTTGGCCAAAATTTCTTCCGTTATCTTTTTAGTAAAACAAAAAAAAATAACCCAAATTAGTTTATAACCAAAAATTATAATTTTTCTCAATTTTTGTTTTTATTATTTACATACTGTCACCCTAGCAGTACAGGGTCACCATGGTGACACTGTACTACTTGTGGGGGGTGATGAAGATGTTTTTTTTTGTTTTTTTTACACTGAATGCTCTTACTCCCATAAATCTGTAAAAGCAATCATTTCTCCTCTCTGGCTGCATTCCTGCAGCCATTGAGAAATGCTGTGTGAGCTGTGATTGGTCACAGCTTGTCACATGGTACAAGGCTGTTGTGAATGGCCCTGTACCATGTGACCTCTGTGATAATTCACAGATTTCACACGTAGTAAGCAATAATGTCAGAAGTGACATCTTGCTTACTACTCTGCATTTGATCACTGATTTGCCACTCACTGATCACATGATCACACAGAGATCCCATACAGCGATCGCAGTGCCGCTCACTCCCGGCAGCGCTCCCATCTGGTCGTTTATGGACATGGTCCGGGCGGGAAGCGGTTAACGGGTTAATTTGCTGCATGTACGCGCCCTAAACTGAACTTCACTGTATTTTTCATGGAAATTTTAGCTTTGCGCTAATGTCGTGGGACGCAGAAACTTGGATCGGCTGCCATCTTGTTCTCCGAGGTCTTTGCTTTCAGGAAACACATCATGGCGGGAGGTTTCATCTGACCTATCAGGACTAAAACGCAAATCCAGCTCCGGCGGGGGAAAGGGTTCATCCTGATTGGTGGTTATAGGTGTCAGGGCTCCGCCCCTGCGGTACGGTGCACTCCCCTGACTGTCCGCAGCTTGTAGGAGGAACGCGGAGGAGGACAGGGGTCTCCGGAGGAAGGGGGAGCCCCAGACACATCTCTAGAGACAGAGAGAGAGGGAGAGGAATTAGTGAGAGGTCACAGAGTATACCCTGCATGAGGAGCTCCGCCTTCACTGGGAACATGCTGCTTCCTCCAGGAGAAGGCTCTGTGTACACAGAATGGAGGGGCAGTGAGGGGGCACCGCCCTATTCACTGTCTACCACACCGGAGTCTCACCTCTGCCGCTGCAAACAGCTGCCTGAGTGCCACTGTAGCGGCAAGATCTGTCTCCCATGAAGCAACTGCTCATGTCCCGGTTTTAGGCATAAGAAGCCAATCGCGGTCTGTAGTACGGAGCTGCCACAGTTAACCCGTTTTAGGCTGGATTACACTTACACGCATCTCTGAAGCTGATCCCTCGGATCACTAGGCGCCGACGACGCTCCCGCAAGATGGTTCTAAGCTGCGTATTGGGGAGCATCAAGGATCGGAGAGAGGGCAGTTACATTGGGGAGGGGGGTTGTTACATGGGGAGTACAGTCACATGTGAGGAGTAAAGTGACATGGGGGGAGTGAATGACATGTGGAGGGGATCAGTGACATGTGTGGGCCATAACATGTGTGGAGGGGCAGTGACATGGGGGGAACATGACATGCGGAGGACAGTGACATGTGGGGGGCCAGTGACATGAGGGGGGTGAATTGGCATGGGGAGGACAGTGACATGTGGGGGGAGGACGGGGGCATGACATGGGTAGGACAGTGACATGTGGGGGGAGGACAGGGGGGGCGTGACATTGGGAGGACAGTGACATGTGGTGGGGTCAGTGACATGAGAGGGGGAAGTGACATGGGGAGGACAGTGATATGTGGGGGCCGTGACCTGGGGAGGACAGTGACATTTGGGGGGGGTCAGTGGCATGGGGAGGACAGCGACATGAGAGGGGGGCATAACATGGGGAGGACAGTAGTGAAGTGCTATATACCATAACCTTATAATAAAAATTATTTTAAAGTGCAACAATGTGCGCCAACATATTGTGCCAAACCTACAAATACATACAAAACCAATCAAATCATTTTCATAAATAAATTTCATAAATCACACTTAAAGTGATACGTGCAAAAAAAAAGTGACCAAATTATGTGTATATACCAAATATACACATATATTTCACTCTCCAATAAATACTAATATGTGCAATAAATGATTAAACAACCCCTATCACAAATTATATACCAAACGTAAAGTGATAAGTGCACAATAGTGTCCAAACTGATACAAAATGAGTATAAAATCACAAAAAGTGGTGGTGTGAACCTCCTGCGCTCCTAATCTTAAATATATATCCTGTTATGAGAAGCTGCTAACATTAAATCATATACCCGTGATCTGTGGTTTAACTGGTTGCCGACCAGCCACAGTGTTTTTACTGCGGCAAGGCGGCACCTCTGCGCAGAGCGACGTTAAAAACAGCGCTCTGCAAAACAGGTAGGGGGCCCGCACAAGGCGCGTGCCCACCCTACCCGCCTCGCTGATTGTGGTTTCCATCATCGGGTTTCGGCGGGTCACAACCCTCCGAGTCTCGGCGATTACAGGCAATCACTGACAGAGAGCATGGCTGCAGTGTTTACACTGCAAGTCTGCTATCTGTCAGTTCCGAGCACACAGCTAATCCTGAGAGAAGAGTTTATCTCTCCAGATCAGTGTCCTGTGAAGCATCCTAACACCCCCCCCCCCCAGTAAAACACTCCCCTCACACAGTTAACCCTTTCAATACCTAAAAAAAAGTTAACCCCTTCCTCCCCAGTGCCATTAGTACAGTGTCAGTGGTTTTATTTTGCACTGATCACTGTATTGGTGTCACTGGGGATGTCAGTGACCCCAAGTCAATTCCCCCCCAGTGTCAAAATGTCCGCCGCAGTCCCGCAATCCCGCCGTAGGTCGCTGATCACTGTCATAAATTGCTGATCACCACCATAAGTCTCTGATCGCCATTATTAGTATAATAAAAAAAAAATCCCAGTATCTTTCCCGCCATTTGTAGACGCTATAACTTTCACGTAAACCAATTAATTTACACATATTGGGACTTTTTTTTTAGCAGAGACATGTCGCAGAATACATTTTGGCACAAATTTATGACTAAATTTGATTTTTACATTTTTTACTGGACATGTTTTATAGCAAAAAGTCCAAAACATTTTTTTTTTTTCTCAAAATTGTCAGCCTTTTTTTTATAGCGCAAAAAATTAAAAACGCACAGGCGATGAAATACCACCAAAAGAAAGCTCAATTTGTGGGGAAAAAAGGATGTAAATTTAATTTGGGTGCAGTGTTGCATGACTGCGCAATTGTCAGTTAAAATAACACAACAACGTAACACAAACAGCTTCTGTGACCGCCCTATAGCAGAAATACTACTACAGTGCGGCATGGGTGCGCAAAATCACAAATATATATACGTGATTCGTGCTCCCGTGGATTTCACGCCCCTCCCAGGTAGCGTCAGATTGCCCATCAGTACACCAGTCATCACATTTAACCCCTTGATTGCCAGGAGCACACTCATGCACAATAAACCTCCATTGCTAGTATAGTGTCTGAACGGGTCAATATCTTTGATTAGATCAGCATTATACCAGCATTCACATTAGTATAGCGTCCCCAAAAACGCAGCGTTAGCGGGATCAGCCCCGGCTCCTGCCAACACCTGCGTTTAGCCCCTACGCTTACCCCCCCTTCTCCCCCAGCAAGTGCAGTGTCAGTAGGTCACTGTCACTTGATACATTGCACACAAAACCGCAGTGTTCGCAGAATCAGGCCTGATCTCTGTTAGCACTTGCCGGTAAATTTTGATGACTCTCATATGCAGCAGAGTGCCAGTCGTAGTGCCACGCTACCTATTGGTGAACTGGCGAGTACCAGCGGTCTAGTACATCCTGGTCTTTCACATACCTCCGTGATTTTTGGAGCTGTTTTTCACAGAATATCTGTATGCGTTGATTGTGGATCAAAGCAATTTATATGCACAACAATTTATCGATGCCAACCCAAATTCAAACCTTGCCAGACCATTTGCATGGAAACTCATTACGGTTTTTGAATTTACATTTTTTTGGGGCCTAGCCAACATGGGCATTACTAAAAGAAATGAATTGCAGTTGTATTGGTCCGCAGACCCGATTCATCATATGCCGTGTTCTCTGCTGCCATGGCCAGGCATAGATATGAGAGTATAATGTGTTTTATGCATTTCAGCGACAATACACTCTGTCATCCTCGGGGTAACCCTGAATTTGACCGGCTCCACAAAATTCAGCCCCTCGCAAATCACCTTAACCAAAAATTTGCAGATGTCTATACTCCCCAGCAAAACATCTGCGTTGATGAGTCCCTCGTTAATTTTTCTGGCCGCCTTGCAGTCAAACAATTTCTCCCCAGCAAGCGTGCCAGATATGGGGTCAAGATGTAGAAGACCTGTGAGAGGGCGACAGGCTATACTTATAAGTTTTGGATTTACGAGGGAAAAGATAGTCACATGGAGCCCCCTGGATGCCCAGACTACATGGGGAGCAGTGACAAGATAGTTGTCATCCTTTTTCCATATGGGGTACCACTTATACAGTACGTGGACAATTTTTATTTAAGCGTGCCACTATTTAGACATTTGTTCAATCTTGGAACTGGCACTTGTGGCAAAGTGTGACCTAATGTGTGCCCAGCATTAGAAGTGGGTGAATGCAGGGCGGTATATTCTAATGGTGGGCATGCCACACACTTTTTCTGGCAGAGATTTCTTCTCATTTTTTCATTCAGTCCACAGGCTACATACAAAAAAAAAAGAACATAGTATATATACCCAACAAGGACTAGCGACGTACTGGTACATCACTGGACTTTGAATGGTTATACCAGGATGATGCCTACAGCTGCAGGCATCATCTTGGTATCGTTTTTTTCAGCCGGCGATCGGCTTTCATGTAAAAGCAATCCTAGTGGCTAATTAGCTGCAGGATTGCTTTTACAAGCAGCGGGAGATAATGCCCCCCTCCCCTGCTGCCTTCCAGGGCCTTCTCGGGCAGTCCCGTGCCATCGGGGGAACCTGAGAACGCAGCCGGTGTTTCTGCCAGCTGACCATAGAGCTTATTGGAGACCAGAATGGTGCCAATCATCTCTATAGTCTAACAATTCGGAAGCTACAAGCATTTCATCACTTCCGTTTCGCAGGATATAAACAGCGCCATTTGTAAATTGGGAAAGCATCTGATCACACCGATTTTGGTTTGATTAGATAATGTAAGGGCAGAGGAGATATCCAGAGTCTGATAGACCCCAGATTTCTGAAAAAAGAATCTATGGCAATGCCCATTGAAGTTATAGAGGATATTTGCATTCCCTGTTATAGCATTAAAAGTACTAAAAAAAAAAATGAAAGGTACAATGTGAAAATAATAAGAAAAAAATCAAAATAACTAAGAAAAAAAAAAAATCGCCCTTCCCATGCGCGCACACCTGTGTGCACAAGCCTTGACCCTGTGCCGGTATGTAAACAGCAGTTGCACCATGCATGTGAGGTATTGCCGTGAACGTCAGATCAAGGGCAGTAATTCTAACACTAGACCTCCTCTGTAAATCTAAAATGATAGCTTTTAAAGGCTTTTAAAGTGTTGCCTATGGATATTAAAAATGTTTGCAGTTTGTCGACATTGCACGGGGCATGCGCAGTTTTAAAGCATGTCATGTTTGGTATCTGTTTACTCAGCATACCATTTTTTTATCTTTTATATTTTACCAAAGAATTGGCCAATATATTGTGTTTTTGTGCATTAACAGTAAAAAAAGTGTATTTTTTTTTTATTTGCATTTGAAAAATCGCTGCGCGAGTACTATGTGCCATAATAAATTGTAGTACACACCGTTTTTTCACTAGGGTGTCTGCTTTAAAATAATATATACTGTTTAAATTAATTTCCTAGCAAAAAATACTGATTTTTTTTCATGTGAACAAAAAGTGTCAGAAAAGGTTTGGTCTTCAGGTGGTTAAAAGAGTGAATGATGTGTGGCATAAACTTCTAATGCTGGGCATAGAATGCCCCCACCCCCCAAAACGATCCCTTTTTGGAAAGTAGACACCCCATACTATTTGCTGAGAGGCATATTGAATCAATAGAAGAATTTATTTTTTTACCACAAGTTTTTGGAAAATGACAAAAAAATATATATTTTTTTTACACAAAATTGTCACTTAAATGATTTACTGCTCACACATGCCATGGGTATATGTGGAATTACTCCCCAAAATACATTTTGCTACTTCTCACGAGTATGGGGGTACCACAAGTGAGAGACGTTTTGGCAGTCTAGCCAAGTACAGGACCCCAAAATCCAATAAGCACCTTCAGGCTTTTAAAGGGCTTTATTTCCTCATTACACTTCCAGACTACCTATCACAGTTTCGGAGGTCCTGAAATGCCAGGATAGCACCTAACCCCCCAAATGACCCCTTTTTGGAAAGTAGACACCCCAAGGAATTTGATAAAAAGCATGGTAAGTATTTTGCAGATCACATTTGTTGCCACAAGTTTTTGGAAAATGAAGAAAAAAAACAAGAATATATTTTTTCTATTCTTTTTTTATACTTCAATATTTTTATTGAAAGATCGGTATACAACAGTATACATAGAAATATAGACAATATTCACCGACATGGTGAGATGGAGTACATAAGCATATTCTTAGAACATAGCAGCTCACAAGAAATATAGGAAAAATATCCCTAGTCAACCACATTGTATACAAAGGACACCATCACCACCAGACGGGAAACTTTACATCTATCAGTGAATATAGGCAAGTATCTTATAGATTTACCAAAAGTATCAAAGATCAGTTCAGAGAAGGAAAAGAAATAAGGATGAAGACTAGAAAAGTCATAAAAAGGTCTAAGGTAAGAGAGAAAGATTAGAGAAAGAAAAAAAGGGGGGGTTTGAGCGGTAGCACCATTAACTAACAGAAATATATCTGATCCATAGTTCCCACCTCAAATCTGGCCACATCATTGATCATTGCTGACAATACTTGTGAGTTTATCATTTACCATTATCCAATTGAGTTTTTGTTTAACCCCATCCAATGGGATCAGTGATTGTCTCCAACTTCTAGCTATGGTGATGCGAGCTGCCAATAAGAGATAGAGAATCAATTTAATCGATTTTTTGGGAACATCAGTGGGTAGCAAGTGAAATAACGCCACTTCAGGTGATTGTCGGATATTAACTCCTGTTACCAAATAGATAAAATTAAACATTCGGATCCAAAACCTATTTACCGCCGGACATTTCCACCATATATGGAACATAGCGCCTTCTTGTCTACAATGTCAAAAGCAAGTAGGTGACACTGACGGGTACATTTTAGCCAGGCGCGTGGGAACCAGATACCAACGAAGTAGCGTTTTATAGTTGGATTCGATAAGAACAGTATTAATCGAGATCTTTGATAAAGAATGGGCCACATCTCACCAAGTATCCAGGTCTAATGAGCTATTCAAATTCCGTTCCCACTGAGTCATATAAGATAATTTTGTGAGTGGATCAACAAGGGAAGCATAGATAATAGATAAACGACCCCTCATCATCCCAGTCGCTCCACAGGAGACCTCCAACGGACTGAGTGTGCAAGGTTCTGTGATTAATTTGAGTTTACTACCGATAAATGAGATAAGTTGATAATAATGAAATAATTCCCCAGGAGGCAATTGATATCTTGTCAAGAAACTTTGGAGAGAACGGGGACAAAGCCCATCCAGGTAGTCCCCAATATGCAGTAACCCTTTATTTATCCACCATTGAAACACCGACGGTGACAAGCCGGGTATAAACTCGGGATTGCAAAAAACTGGAGCTAGGGGAGTATGCGGGGAGAATAAATGTTTGCGAGCTCGCCATCTATCCCACACCGTTAATGAATAGGACAATGTAGGACACATAACAGGAGGACGCAAAAGACCGGTAAGCCACATAAGAGCCCCAATAGCATAAGGATAGCAAGATAAGGCCTCAATGCCAACCCACTGAGGGACATAACTCCTGGCCGTAGTACACGATAATTGTGCTATCTGAGCCGCCTGAAAATAGGCAAAAAGATTAGGAAGTCCCAAACCGCCATGCTTCTTCAAGGAGAATAGGGTTGACTGGTTAACCCTAGGACGTTTTCCCCTCCAGATGAATCTAGAGACTGCTGCTTGCAATAGTAACAGGTCCCGTTTGGGAACCATGATCGGTAACGTCCTAAAATAATATAATAATCTCGGCAAAAAGGTCATTTTAATAGCGTTAATTCTGCCAAACCAGGAAAGTGAAAGATCCTGCCATTCCAATAAATCAGATCGAAGGCGTTGAAAGAGTGGAGGATAATTTGCCCTATACAACAACGAGATAGATTTTGTGAGATGGATCCCTAAATAAGGAAGAGAACGAGAAGCCCACTGGAAGTCAAAGTTATCCTGGAGATGAGCAATCTCTGAATCGGGTAATGAAATATTTAAGGCAATTGTTTTAGAGGGATTAAGCGTGAGCCCAGAGGGTCAGAGAAATGATGAAACAGGTGGAGGAGACCAGGCAAAGAGGTCCGAGGATTAGATACATACATAAGGACATCGTCGGCAGATAGAGCACATTTATGGTCCCGTTGACCACAGCGGATACCTGAAATAGTGGGATCAGAACGGATAGCAATCGCCAGTGGTTCCATTGCCTGTCAACGCAAATAATAGCGGAGAAAGAGGACATCCCTGTCTAGTTCCTCGCTCTATCAAAAGGGGGGCTGATTTATATCCACGGATGGAAACGTGAGCTTACAGGCTAGAATATAAAGCCCGTAGTAATGTCGTAAAATAAGGGCCAAAACTAAACCTATCCAACATCTGGAATAAATAATCCCAGGATAGACTGTCAAATGCTTTATGAATATCCAAGGATAACAATAGAATTTCTCTCTGTGAGGATTTGTCCCAGTTGGATTGCACGGCCGACAGCAGGGCCAAAGTCCGAAGAATTTGGTCTGAAGTCTGTCGACCGCTTATGAATCCGGACTGATCATCATGAATATACAGGGCCAGGAATTTATGGAGACGCAAGGCCAATATTTTAGTGAGAATCTTAAAATCACAATTAATTAGGGAGATAGGCCGATAATTAGAAACTATAGACGCATCCTTGAGGACACTGATAAATGCCCTGTTTTCGTCAGGGAGCACCAGTCCCCCCTCTCGTAAATAGTTAAAATAAAGAGCCATATGGGGAATCAAGATGTCAGGAAAAACTTTATAGTATTGATGAGGAAGACCATCAGGCCCAGGGGCTTTATGAGAGGCAAGATATTTCATAAGAAATAGGCCGTTCCATAGATTCCCTATGGGTTTCCTGAAGAGAGGGGAGAGAAACAGAGCTCAAAAACACATCAAAAGGCGAGGAAGTAATCCCTGGTGATCAGCTATAAAGTTCAGTGTAAAAAGAATGAAATTTTTGGAGGATCTTACCAGGATCTTGGGACAACGTTCCATCAGTCAATCTAAGTTTAGGAAGAGCCGTTTGGGAATGTCGAGGAGCCAACGTACGGGTAGTGCGTATGAAGAAATATATGGTCAATACGAGAATAACAGTTATAGGTCCTAGAATATTGGGAGTAATCCTGAGAAGTTGGGTTAGCTTCCCTCCAAGCTTCAACCAGATCATAACGAAACAATAGCTGGGCGAACTTATGGCTCTGTCTAGGAGGGGGCTGAAGCACAGCGGTTTGGGAATGGTCCAAAATCTGATCCAATGCCAAATTAGAGTCCCCGGCCAGGATAACATCCCCCTCAAATTCCTTAGTCATAGAGCTCAGCAATGACTGAAAAAATTCAACCTGATTGGTATTCGGGGTGCAGTAGATTACCAAAGTAACTAAATGACCCCCCAAGTGGCCCTTCACCAGAAGATACCGTCCCTCTCTGCCCCGGATGACTTTAGATTCGGTGAACGACAGACGGCGAGACAAGCAAAGGGCAACCCGCCGCTTCTTCTCTGTAGCACTAGCAAAATAACAAACAGGGTAATCTTTATGAACATATCGTGGTGAGAAGGAGGAGGGAAAATGGGTCTCCTGTAAAGCAACTATATCCGCCCCAAAAGAGCGGTATGCATTAAAGGCTTTTATACGTTTAGAGGGGGAATTGAGCCCCTGAACCATTGTGGGAGAGTAGACGAATAGTTCCTCTGGTAGGGTGTCGAGACGACATAATCGACAATTAAGTACCTATAGAAGCTGGGACTCACCCCCTTGGGCAAGAAAATGGCCCAACGAATCTACGTGTGCTGGCAGCTGACCCTGGAGAGAGGAAATTTAAAAAAAAGAGGCGGGGGGGGGGAGGAGAGAAAAGAAAAAGAGGGAGAAAAAAGAGAAGACATTCGGACTGAAGAAAGAATCTTCTTGTCCCATAGCACCAGTAGTAGCATACAAAATAAAATAACATAGCATAAGCAAATCAAACTGCGTACCAGTAATAGCTGTAGCCCTGCAATGGAATGGATCTGCCTGGAGAAAACAACTCGGGAAGAGTCTTCCACTCAAGGAGGGCACATAGACACTCCCCGGCGCCAACAAGAACAATAACCCGAGGGAAGTTCGTGACTCTTGTGGTGAAAAAAACTGAGAATAGCTTGCACTAACCAGATGTCTCAGCACATGGAGCATGGAGTAATTAAGACCTACTCCTGGTACTCTGAAAGGAAGCCACTGAAGAGGATGATGTCATCTTATCTCTCGCCACTAGATGTCATGTTCCCAGGACAGCAGGACGGGGATCCCAGAGATATACATCAGCCAATGGAGGGATTAATCCAGCAAATCAGTCAGCAACCCACAGAAAGCCAAGAGGAATCGAGCACCTTCAAAAAGCCCGGGCTTACTCCATAATAAGAGAGCCACAGGCCAGAAGCTCCTTTGGTGGCCGGGCACAAAATCTAAGGAAGGTCTTGTTCCATGTCGCTTACTTTTGTTATTCTGAAGAAAGAGATGGATGTTTGTCTGTGTCCATGTGCAGATTGTATATCTCTGGGATCCCCGTCCTGCTGTCCTGGGAACATGACATCTAGTGGCGAGAGATAAGATGACATCATCCTCTTCAGTGGCTTCCTTTCAGAGTACCAGGAGTAGGTCTTAATTACTCCATGCTCCTTGTGCTGAGACATCTGGTTAGTGCAAGCTATTCTCAGTTTTTTTCACCTCAAGAGTCATGAACTTCCCTCTGGTTTCTCAACCTCGGATGCACCACAGAAGTCACAAGTTTAATATTCTAATATTCTAATGTTTTATTTTAATCATGAATCTTGCTTAATTTATGTTCAATTTATGCGATCAGGTTAACTTCTAATATATGAGCGCTGCATATTTTTATTACCGTATTTTTCGCTCCATAAGACGCACCTGACCATAAGACACACCTAGGTTTTAGAGGCGAAAAACAAGAAAAAAAATATTCTGAACCAATGGACTGCAGACACAGTACAGGGGATGACCAGAGACTGCGGACACAGTGCAGGAGATGACCAGAGACTGCAGACACAGTGCAGGAGATGACCAGAGACTGCGGACACAGTGCAGGAGATGACCAGAGACTGCGATATTCTGACTCAGATTGTTGTGATAGCGATTTATCCCTTGTGAGACCTCTCTGCCTAGCCTGTATAAGCAGATATAATCACTGTGGACAATCCTTATCAGATAGCTTGAACTCACCAATACTGTGTTCATCCAGAAGTTGCTTTATTCTGTACATGTGAAACAGGATACAGCAAAATGAATGGTTTCCAGTATTATGCGGTCAAAAGATGATACTTTCCATAGCATACTATGCAGAATACATGTGTCCCTGTTACATGTGGTCTGTTAGCTGCCTCCATGACACAGGAAGTTCTGAACTCAAGAAGAAGGGAGGAGCTTCATATTCAAAGGAACTGTGTCATAGATCTCAGGAGGCAATATAAAAAACAAATGCATTACCAAATAAGGCACTAGATGGCAGCATATAACTAACTATAGAAATGTCCATATGAAATGGTACAAAGAATAAACTATATGAATTCTCATGTACATTAACATAAATATTAACTGTGTAACAGCATACTCCCCGTCTGGCATTGTAAATGTCACTATTTAAACTATAACGGTAGTTATACAATTGCAAATAAACAACAGTGCAATTTGCTTGATGTCTTGAAGACCTGAAAGACATTAAAAAGAGAACATGCATATAGTGCAACAATTATAACGTAAGGCTTCAAGTTGTATCAATTAAAGTTCAAGACACTTCCTTCTTGAAGTCACAGGTTGGATCCAGCAGCATACGCAAGCAAGTTCATTCTCCAAAGGGCAAGAGCAGAACAAGTTCCGTGATAGGTCTGCTGAAAGTCTTTACAGTCCCTTGTCTTGCAACTTTCACCTCCACCTTGCGTACCTTGCCATCATCACTAGGAATGCTCTTTACAAGGAGTCCCATAGGCCACTCGATTCTTTCAGCTTGCTGGTCCTTCAGCAGAACGAGATCTCCAACTTTAATGTTAGGGTTCAGGCGTTGCCATTTTCTGCGTCCTTGCAGAGTAGAAATATACTCCATTCTCCAACGATTCCAGAAGAGGTTGGAGAGGTGTTGTACTCGCTTCCACTGGTCATAGCACAGATTTCCTGCTTTAAAGTTTCCAGGTGGAACAGGAACGGACCTAAGCTTCTGGGTAAGTAGAGTAGCTGGGGTAAGGATAGTTGGGGTCTCTGGATCTGTAGAAACTGGAACAAGTGGTCTTGAATTGATTATGGCAGATGCTTCTGAGAAGATGTGAAGCTCTTTTCTCTGACTTGTAGCAAGGGAAGCTGAGGTATAACAGCGTGGTATACTGATTCCATCTAAGGCATGTAGAGATTGTTTCCAGGACTCCCACTTTGGAAGCTTGTCTGTAGGCAGCGGAGCATCCCAATCTTTAATAGACTCTGAGAACTGTCTAAGTAAGGCTTTACCTTGTATGGTGATGGGAGCCACAAATCCCAATGGATCGTATAAGCTGTTCACCACCGACAGAACACCACGCTTGGTAAATGGTTTGTCTGCAGAGCCGACTTGAAAGCCGAAGGTATCTTTTAATAAGTCCCACCGTAGGCCCAGACTTCTCCGTACAGGTGGCATGTCCATCCCAAGATTTAAATCTTTAAACCCAGTGGCATGATTGCCAGGTTGAAAGGCTTTCATAACAGCGACACTATTCGAGGCAATCTTGTGTAGTCTGAGGTTAGCCTCGGAAAGCATACCTTGTGTCCTTTGGAGCAGGTCTATGGCTTCTTCGTCTGTAGGTAAAGACTTAAGTCCATCGTCAACATAAAAGTCTCTCTCAACGAAGTGTCGAGCATCCGCACCATACTCCTTTTCTCCATCAAGGGCAGTCCTTCGTAAACCATATGTTGCAACAGCGGGTGAGGGACTATTTCCAAAAACATGTACCTTCATGCGGTATTCAATTATCTCATTGTCCATGTTGTTGTTACGGTGCCACAGAAACCTTAGGAGGTTCCTATGGTCTTCACGTACAATGAAGCAATGAAACATTTGCTCAATATCAGTAGTTATGGCAACTGGTTCTCTTCTAAATCTCATAAGTATACCTACAAGGTTGTTGGTTAGATTCGGGCCAGTGAGAAGAACATCGTTCAGGGATACGCCTTGATGCTTGGCACTGGAGTCAAATACTACCCTGATTTGTTTTGGCTTACGTGGATGATACACTCCAAAGAAAGGCAGGTACCAGCACTCATCGTGTCTTTGAAGTGGTGGCGCTGGTTCAGCGTGATCATTGTCAAAGATCCTTTTCATAAAAGAGATGAAATGTTCCTTCATTTCAGGCCTGTTTTTTAGTGTTCGTTGAAGCGAGTTGAATCTGGATAGAGCCTGTTCACGATTGGTTGGGAGTGTGGCCCTTGCAGCACGAAGAGGTAATGGTGCGATCCAGCTGTTAGACTCATCCTGGAAGAATTCTTCGTCCATTATTTTGATGAACTCCCTATCTTCGACTGACAAGGCTATTTTGTTGTCATCACTTATAGTACAAAACACTGTGGTACTTAGGTTGTCATCACAAAGAACAGGAGTAACATCAGGTACTTGGATGATGTCAAGAGGCTTCTCCTTTACTTCATAATGGTAAGGGCACTGTTTGAAGTGGGATGCACGTCCATTTCCCAACATGTAAATTTTTGAAGGAGTGGATCTGAGATGACATTCTGTCCAGGCATACATTGCCCACTATTACCCAGCCTAGGTCAAGTCTTTGTGCATAAGGGGCATCGTTAGGTCCATCGCATTGGTCGCGTACTTTATGTACTCTGAGAATGTCTCTTCCTAGCAGGACCAAGATTTCAGCACTCTTGTCCATCGCAGGAATCTCATCAGCAAGGTGTCTTAAGTGAAGATGATGATATGCAGCTTCTGGAGTAGGGATCTCTCCTCTTTCGTCTGGTATCTGATCACACTCAACTAATGTTGGGAGGGGTATGCTCTGTTCATCTATTATGGCATACATCCTAGCAGCTTCCTCAGGATGATCCTTTGGGTATATCTTCACTAGGCATATCTTGGCACAGCATTTGTGATCCAGTCCCTCTCCACAGACTTCTGTGCATGAAGAAGAAACATTACTTTTGGCTAGAGCATGACTTTGTTGCTCCCCGCCATAATTTGAGACAGGGGTTGAGGTAGGTAGCTGCTGCGGGTTGTCTGGAAGTGGAGTAGGATGCATGGCTGTAACATGTCCGTCGCTACCGCATTCTGTGCACTTGATGAAAACTTTACAGTCTTTAGCAAAGTGGTTATAAGAAGCACAGCACTTGTAGCATATTCCAAGTTTCTGGAGAATCTCCCTGCGCTCTTGTAAAGTCTTTGCCCTAAGCCCACGACATTTCTTAAGAGGGTGAGGCTTCTTGTGAATAGGACACTGACGATTAGGGTCTTTATCTCTGACATCCACAATGCCTTGGTTAGTAGGCGAGGTTGTGGAGGGCGAGATGTCTGTCCTTTTAACAGATATTGCTCTAGTACAGTTTCTACGTTTAGCTGCTGTGTTATCATACCTTGATGATGATGAGGATGAAGCAGGCAAGTTTGGTTCACTGAAGCTGGGATCGTTTCTCATCCAGGCTTGATTACTAATGAACCTGCAAAAGTATGAGAATGGAGGAAAGGATACGTTATAGTCTCTTTTGTACCTTGAGCCCTGTTGTGCCCATTTCTCTTGCAGGCCGTATGGCAGTTTAGACACCACTGGGTTGACACCATGAGCGGTGTCCAGGAAGCTTAGTCCAGATAGACGTGGGTATGTCTTTGCCAACTCTAGCTCCATGAGGAGGTCACTTAGATCTTGGAGCTTGCGATAGTCTCTGTTTCCTATTTTTGGGAAGTTTTGCAGTCTCTTGAATAGAGCGCTCTCTATGGCTTCAGAGCTACCGTAGGCTTGCTCAAGTCTTGCCCATGCAGCAACAAGACCTGCGTCTGGGTGGTCAACATGTACTGTTCTCAGTCTTTTAACACGATCTGCAGATTCTGGTCCCAGCCACTTTATGAGCAAATCAAGTTCTTCCTTAGTAGTAAGGTTGAGATCAGCAATAGCAGCCTTGAAGGTTGATCTCCAAGCCCTGTAGCTCTCTGGACAGTCGTCAAACCTTGAGAGGCTGGTGTTAATGAGCTCACGGCGAATCATATATCTGGCAAAGTCATTCAAGTCTGATCTCTCACTCTTTGGTGCCAAAGTAACTTGTGGAACCCCTTGGGTGTGAAAGTTCTCTGGTGATGTAGGGTGAGGTTTACCAGGGTAAAATGATGTTGCATGAGCGTTTAACTGTGGTGTAGTCTCTAAGGCTTGTGCTGGCTGTGGCTTGAGCTGCGACTTGTCACTGGAAGTCACCTTGTTCTTGGCAGGAGTTGATGTGGTTTGCTGCATAGATGTACTTGTGTTGTAGATTTGAAGAGGCTTAGGCATATGGAGCCGAGAGGTCTCTGTGTTGAGAGTCAGAACAGTATTGTTAGTAGGAGGTACAGGAGATGACTCTGTATCTTCGCACATGTTATGCTTTAATACGTATTCACTGGTGCGTTCAACTGGATCTTCCAGTTCTGCTGGGATAAGGCAGTCTGAATTAGTACTTTGTCCCATTGCTTGTTCAAGGACTTTCAGCCTTGCTAGGGAAGCTGCTTCCTCCCCTTCCATCTGCAGAATCTTTATTTGGGAATCTGCCTCTGCTTGCTGAGCTTTGCTTTTAGCTTCCATCTCTGCTTGCTGAGCTTTGCTTTTAGCTTCCATCTCTGCTTGCTGAGCTATCTTGCGTGCTTCTATCTCTGCTTCCTTTCTGGTAAAAAAGCTTTGCGCCTTTTTTGATTCAGCATCAGCGCGGGCCTCTATTAGCTTATCGCTTAACGTCAAACTTCTGGAGCGAGAGGATCTAGAAGAAAGTGCAGTGCGCTTGGTTGAGGTGGATCTGTGAGATCTGGTCTCCTGCAGTTGAGTAATGCAGAGTTCTGCTTTAAACTTAGCATTTTGCACTGCAAGATCCCTTTGTTGGTTTAGTGCATCAGTCCTGGTCAGTTCTGCTGAAGAATCCTCTATATTAGAGTCCTGCAAGAAAGCTGAGTAGAGTCTCTTAACTCAGCTGGTTGATCTTTAAAGTGTGACAGAACTGACATGCATTGTGAAGTTCGGTCCCAGAGGTCTGACAGATTACTGGAGAACTCATCTCTAGTGGCTTCATAGTTTTCCCTGAGTTTCTGTGTCGGTTTTATTGTACGTTTGGGTTTTACGCTCTCTCCGGGAATGTCTGCAGAATCTGCTCCCTGTACGTCTGCTGGTTCAGAGGAATGATGTATTGGTTCGGCCATAAAGGAGTGTTCAGAGCCTTGTCTAGACATTTTTTACTGTTCTGCAAAAATTGGTACTGTCTCTTTAAGACGACGAACAGCAGCTTAGACAGGTGGGGTAACACAGTTCAATGCAGAGAAACAGTTTTCAACATTCACATGAAGTGCAGTAAGCTTGTGCGACCATGTGCTTTGCAAGATGGCGGATGGCACTGAGCTTGATTGCAGATTAGGCACACACATATACACAGCAGGCTGGATTCTATGCATCTTTTGACTATTCTGACTCAGATTGTTGTGATAGCGATTTATCCCTTGTGAGACCTCTCTGCCTAGCCTGTATAAGCAGATATAATCACTGTGGACAATCCTTATCAGATAGCTTGAACTCACCAATACTGTGTTCATCCAGAAGTTGCTTTATTCTGTACATGTGAAACAGGATACAGCAGAATGAATGGTTTACAGTATTATGCGGTCAAAAGATGATACTTTGCGTAGCGTACTATGCAGAATACATGTGTCCCTGTTACATGTGGTCTGTTAGCTGCCTCCATGACACAGGAAGTTCTGAACTCAAGAAGAAGGGAGGAGCTTCATATACAAAGGAACTGTGTCATAGATCTCAGGAGGCAATATGAAAAACAAATGCATTACCAAATAAGGCACTATATGGCAGCATATAACTAACTATAGAAATGTCCATATGAAATGGTACAAAGAATAAACTATATGAATTCTCATGTACATTAACATAAATATTAACTGTGTAACAGCATATGCGGACACAGTGCCGGGGATGACCAGAGACTGCAGACAGTGCAGGGAATGACCAGAGACTGCAGACAGTACAGGGATGACCAGAGACTGCAGACAGTGCAGGGGATGACCAGAGACTGCAGACAGTACAGGGAATGACCAGAGACTGCAGACAGTGCAGGGAATGACCAGAGACTGCAGACAGTACAGGGAATGACCAGAGGCTGCAGACAGTGCAGGGAATGACCAGAGACTGCAGACAGTGCAGGGAATGACCAGAGACTGCAGACAGTGCAGGGATGACCAGAGACTGCAGACAGTGCAGGGATGACCAGAGACTGCGGACAGTACAGGGGATGACCAGAGACTGCGGACAGTGCAGGGGATGACCAGAGACTGCGGACAGTACAGGGGATGACCAGAGACTGCGGACAGTGCAGGGGCTGACCAGAGACTGCGGACAGTGCAGGGGATGACCAGAGACTGCGGACAGTGCAGGGGATGACCAGAGACTGCGGACAGTGCAGGGGATGACCAGAGACTGCGGACAGTGCAGGGGATGACCAGAGACTGCGGACAGTGCAGGGGATGACCAGAGACTGAGGACAGTGCAGGGCATGACAAGAGACTGCGGACAGTGCAGGGGATGACCAGAGACTGCGGACAGCGCAGGGAATGACTAGAGACTGCGGACAGTGCAGGAGATGACCAGAGACTGCAGACAGCGCAGGGAATGACCAGAGACTGCAGACAGTGCAGGGGATGACCAGAGATTGCTGATCTTTGGTGAGGGAGGGGGAGCGGGTACCTGAATTTGACAGGTACCCGCTTCCACTTCCGCCGAGTTGTCCTTCTCTCTTCTTCCCAGGCCGGCTTCTGTGACAGCCGGGTGCCCACTGCGCATGCGTGAGAAGCGCTGCGCTTTGTGAATGGCCCGGCGCATTCTGGGACCTGTCATGTGTCCCAGAAGACACCGGATCATTCACAAAGCGCAGCACATGCGCAGTGGGCACCCGGCTGTCACAGAAGCCAGCGCGGGAAGACTGTGCAGCGCTGGAGCGAGGAACAGGTAAGGCCCTGCAGGAGAGAACAGCTGAGCGGCCGGCCCGGTATTCTGACATGGTGGCGGCAGAAATACCGGACTGGCCGCTTTATATTCGCTCCATAAGACGCACTGACATTTTCCCCCCTTTTTTGGGGGGAAAAAAGTGCGTCTTATGGAGCGAAAAATACGGTACATACTATCCGAAGTTTTTTGAGGTTCACTTTCTATGCTAGCCGCTTATTTAATCAATTTATTCATCTATTTATATATTCATTTATTCATCCGATTAATCATCAAACACCTAGCGCTGTTGCACTTTACTCTATTTAAGAACGATATTGCTCCCACAGTTGATTTGTTCACACCAAGCTTCTTGCCTATTGCAGATTCAGTCTTCCCTGCCTGGTGCAGGTCTACAATTTTGTTTCTGGTGTCCTTCGACAGCTCTTTGGTCTTCACCATAGTGGAGTTTGGAGTGTGACTGTTTGAGGTTGTGGACAGGTGTCTTTTATACTGATAACAAGTTCAAACAGGTGCCATTGATACAGGTAATGAGTGCAGGACAGAGGAGCCTCTTAAAGAAGAAGGTAAAGGTCTGTGTGAGCCAGAAATCTTGTTTGTAGGTGACCAAATAAATTCTTTCCAAATCAGCCAATGTGATTGTCCGGATTTTGTTTTACTCATTTTGTCTCTCATAGTTGAGGTCTACCTATGATGCCAATTACAGGCCTCTCTCATCTTTTTAAGTGGGAGAACTTGCACAATTGGTGGCTGACTACTTTTTTGCCCCACTGCATATATAAGCAGGTGAGAATAATGTAGCTGTAATGAAGAGGCTGGTATCACAGGTCTGCCTAAATGGTTCGGTTTTACAATTTTAACCATGCCAAAGGGTATTTCATCGACCTTTCTTTGTAGACAACTTGTCTACAATCCTACTTGGCCTCAGTTAACCACTTGGTGCCCACCCATAATGTACTGCAGACAGGCAGCCACTGTAGGCAAAGCAACATAACCGTACATCGCTGCCTACTTCTGAGTTTTGGGCATGTGCATGGCATCCCCTGGCCAGCACCGTCTGTGATTTTACACAGCGGGAGCCTGTGAGCAAATCCCAGCTGGGACCTGCTGATCACCAGTGTACAATCACAGCCCAGAACTGTGTTGACTATCAATAGAGGGATCTGTCTCTCATCCAGGATGAGAAACTTGGAGATCTAGTAGTAAAAGAAGCACACGTTACACATAGTTGGGCACACCCCTTGATGGTAACCCCCCCCCCCCCTTCCATCCAGTGTCATTAGTACAGTGACAGTGTATAATATCACTGTATTAATGTCAGTGGCAGTTGGTCAGTTCCCCCCAGTGTCAGTGTCAAGATTGTCACACTATTGCAATCCCCAAGTTGCTGACCACTGCCATTGGTACACAAATAAATACAAATGTTAGTGTGTACATGTAACCTAGGTTTGTTTAAAAGTTATAGCACCTACAATCTATCGATATACACTTTTCCATCAGACATATAGCACAATACATTTTGGCCAAAAGTTATCTTTCTTTTTTTTTTTTTTTTTTTTACTATTTTCATTGGATATGCATATAATAGCAGAAAGGGAAAAAATAAACTTTTGGTCTTTTGATTTATATTGCAAAAAAAAACCCAGTGGTGATTGAATGCCACTAAAAGATCTTTGTTTACAAAAAATTGTATATAAATTTCTCTTGGGCTCAGCGTTGTTGACCGTGCATTTACCAGTTACAGTAACGCCTCATTCAGTATAGCATCAAATGGCGTAGTCATGTAGGATGTAAAATCTTCCGGAGCTTAAATTGTTAATGAGTCGAGTAGAGTGTAAGCTTGTTTTTTGTATTTGGCTGCAATGTGGTACACCACTATTCTCATGCATTAACCTGGGGATCAGCAACCCATAGATCGCGGCCAGGTGACTGGAAGATGGCAGTCTGGACTTGCTTACAGAGTGCAATGCAGAGGGGCTACTTGTGAAGTTGGAGCTGTAGTAGGGATCCAGAGCTGCATAAGCCAATGCCGCCTGTGTGCTGGCTTCTGTCCAATGTGAAGTGATACCAAATGCACTCCACCTCTTACCCTGGCCAGCTGTCTCCAGAGTGGTGTCAGCAGCAGGAAAGAGATCTTGAAGTCACTGTGAAGCAATATACTGGGCATAATAGTATAGGGTTGCTTTTGTACTGATGCACTGCGGTTTACCCACACTGGTGCAGTGGACCTGCAGCTTGCCTGTGGGTTTGCTGCACTTGGCCACATACTTTTATTCAATCCTACTTTCTGAAAGCACACCAAAACTCCTGAATGCAGGATTTCAGAAAGCACACCAGACCTGCAAGATATAATAGAAGTTTATAGAAAAGTGCAGTTAACCCAGGAAAGTTACAGATGCTTTGCACCGCAGTGCATGTAAACCACAGCACATCAGTGTGAAAGCAGCCTTCTAGGGTGCCCAGAACGATCCATTTAAATTTGTAGTTGAAAACCTGCAGTTGGGGTGTGGTGTTTGTTTTGTTTTTTATCTTTTTTCCCCCTGCCCTAACTGCACCCCCTTTAGCGGCAATGGCAAGGGGTGTGCACATGTGGCAGCAGGAGTTATAAGTGGTCATGGTTGGTGGGTGTAGCATCTGTCAAGCATGACCCATTCAAGTGAAAGAGGCTGCTCTGCAATTGCCCTGCAACCTTGACCAGTACAGCAAATTGGGTTAAAGCAGGCAGCATTGTTGCTTCCTCACCCTGTTTTTAACCCTTTAGTCTAGGTTCACACCTAAGTGTTTTGCTTTGTGCAGAAATGCACAGCAGTCCATTTAACATGATTTCCTATGGGACATATTCCAGGGGTGTGGACATTTTTTGAAAAACCTACTCGTCCAAGGGACTAAATCGGTGTCCCAATCTACTTGTCCCTCATGACAATCTACTTGTCCAGATATTGAAAACAAATTGAACCAAAAGCTTATTTAAATCAAAGGTGGATATTAGGAATATTTTAAAAATAAAAAGGTTTTATGGTGACTTAAACATTTAATATTTCTAACATTGTGCTGTTTATGTGATGGGGGGCAAGTCTCTGATGGGGGTGCTGCTTATGATTGAGTGTGGCTTTGAACGAGTGTGAAGCAGTTAAACACAGCACTTTAATTATGCCTTCTCTACTTTCACAGGTAACTGCATCTATCTCCTACCTCCGCTCTTAACCAGAAAAACGCATTGACTCCTGTTAAATTCTGAACAAATGGTGTATTTATATTTGTATATGTTGACCAGTCCTCACCTCCTAGGTGCACTCAGGTTTATGACTGTAGCCTGGTTCCTAAGAAACATCCCCCACTTTTTTTTAATTCTTTTATTTAAAATTTGCACGTAAAAACATAAAAACATAAATTCCAAAGTACATATCAAACAAAAACACCATAATACATAGCAAACAAAAGGACCATCTTTACATCAGATACAAAACATGTTCCAACATTTACATATCCCCTCCCACAAGGGAAAAAAAACTCCCCTTTATTTTACATACATACAAAAAAACCCAAACCACAAAACCCCAAACCATCACCATACATCATCACATCCCCTTTCCCCCCCCCCTCCTCCCACCTCCCTCTCCCATTATAATACAACATAATCACATAACCAACCACCCACAAAGGACCCAAAAAGAACATATTTACATAATCCCGCCTATACCATCCTCCCCCTTCATACATATGCAAATCCCAACCACCAAGCCCAAAACATACCAAACAAAAATACAAGACATCCAAAAAAAAAAAACCAAATTACCCCATTTTCACATAACTTCCCTCCCTCCTCCCATCCACCCTCCACATCCCACAGAATCCCCACACAAATATATACACAAAAAACCAAGAAAAACTGTACAAAACACTTCAGAAAAGTATCCTATGTACACCAGTTCCTCCACTCCCGAGTCTTCCAGATGACTTTTGCTTCAGTTTCTCCACGCTTTTTAAAATCGAAGTAAGCATAGTTATAAATCCGTCCACGGACCATGGCCGCACAATTTTTCACGTCCACTCTCTCTTGTCTGAAAATCAAAATATTACACATATCCCACAAGCATTCTTTCACACAATTCACAATAATCCACAACACTCTTTCCTCCTCCCTCCCCACATTACATAACCCGTACAAAACCATTTCATATGTCACTCTCACATCCCCAGTCAGCCCTTCCACCATTTTTTCCATTTTCTTCCATACCTTTCTAGCAAAACTACATTCCCAAAAAACATGCGCCACCCTTTCAATCCTTCCACACCCCTCCCTCTGACATACTTCACTATCAACCAATCTTCTTCTCCTCTGAAACTCTCTCGTGGGTAAACATCCATGCACACTCATCCATGCAATATCTTTATGTCTATTATCCAAACATTTACATGCTACCTTCTTCCATACCTTTTCACTCTGCACCACATTCAACCCATTAATTCCTTCCAATTCTTCCCTCTCATCCAACACTTTCATCACTTTCCTACTCTCACACCACTTTTCACGCGTTACCTCTTGCAATTCATACCTTCTTACACACCTCTCTATCCTCACATAAAACCACGGCGCATGAAAACAAACTGGCTTCCTCAAATCCACCTCATACAACTTACATCTTCTTAACACTCCCCCCCCAGCATACCTTACCATACAACCTGCCAAATTTTCTTTCCCACTCAACCTTACACACATACTTACATACTTTATCACCAGAAATCTCTCAATATTTATCATTCCTTTTCCACCATTCGTCACGCTCTTCATCACTTTCACTCTCCGCAATTTCTCCATCTTTGACGACCAGAAAAACACATAACACATTCTTATCACTTGCTTCAAAACTTGATCCGGGGCTGGAAATACATAATACAAAAACAATAACATAGGCAACACAACAGATCTCACAATAACCACCTTCCCTTCCAAAGTTAAAGTCCTAATAGACCAAAAATTAATTTTTTTTTCCTCATTCTCACCAACACATCCTGCCAACTCTCTCTCCCATACAAATCACCATCAAACTTAACACCCAACACCCTTACCCCCCCCACACATAACTTCCATCTACATTGTTCACGCTCCCTCCATTCACCAAACAACTTACACTCACTTTTCTCCATATTCACACTGAAACCACTTGCCATACAAAAAATCCCTATCAACAATTTCACTCTCTTCAGACTTGCTACATTTCTACACACCACCGTCACATCATCAATATATCCAATCACCTTCAAACTCTTCCCACTACTACCAGGCACCTCCACCCCTCTCACACATTTATCTTTAACTAACATCCTTATTAATGGCTCTATCACACACACAAAAAGCACGGGCGACAATGGGCAGCCCTGCCTCACCCCAGATTCAATCCCTATCTCTTCCGTCAAACATCCATTCACCAATACCTTGCTCACCATCCCTCTATATAAAGACTTCACCCATCCTATCAATCTTTCAGGCATCCCCATTTTCTCCAGCACCTTAAACATAAACTCATGCGAAACTCTATCATATGCCTTTTCAAAATCTACTGCTAACACAGCCACCTCTTGCTTTCTTTCCTTACATAACCACAACACATCTCGCAAACTCACCAAACTCTCCCCAATCGACCTTTCTGGCACCGCACACACCTGCTCCTCTCCCACCAACTTCTCCACAACCATACGTATCCTATTCGCCAACATTTTCGCCACAATCTTATAATCCACATTCAACAAAGATATTGGTCTCCAATTTTTTAGGTCTTTTTTATCCCCCTTCTTATACAGTAATACAATCACACTCTCAGCCATCGATCTCGCCATTCTTCCTTCCACCAAAACTTTCTCAATCACCTCATACACACACTCCCCAATCGTTTTCCAAAACATACTATAAAATTCAACAGGCAATCCATCACTCCCCGGCGTCTTCCCTTTCTTCATACTTTTCATACATTCTTCCACCTCCTCCTTCCTCACATCCTCAACTAACCATTCCTTATCTTCCACCTCCAAACATCCCCCCACCTCATTCAGAACTTCACTTTCAATTCTTTCATCCCTCCTCTTCTCAGAAAATAAATTTTTATAAAACTTCCAAACCTCTCTACCCATCTTTTCATTTTCTTTCACCTCACACCCACATAGGACCCCACTCCTAAATTTTTTGATAGAAAACAAAAGTTAATCCTTGACTGCAACTTCCCCCTATCTGAAAAATATGTACACCCCCCTCCCTCACCCACATCCCTTAAACCAAAAATTTTTAGAATATCCCCCAAATCCTTCCCTGATTTATCCACCCCGCCACCACTTCCACCACCACCCCCACACCTATCACCCGCATGCAATATACAATTAAAATCCCCCAAAATAATAGTAGGATCCCTCCCTCCCAGAAACAATTTCATTTTACAGAATAACTCCACCCTCCCTTTCCTATCAGTAGGTGCATAAACACAAAAATTTTTAAACAAAACCCCCCCGTACTCACAGAATACCACTAAACACCTTCCCACTTCCACCTCCACCCTCCTTAACACTTTAATTTTTGAGCTTTTAAACAAAATCCCAACCCCACTAGACTTCTTTTGGTCCAAGGACCATATAGCTTCCCCATAGGTCCATTTGGCCACCGACGGCTCCTCCTGCATGTTGCAGTCCTGCACACAAAGGATATCTATATTGTATCCGGCAAAAATTTGAAAAATCGCCGCTCTCCTGTGTACAGATCCGATGCTTCTTACATTCAAGGAGGATAGCCGCAATTGCATAGTTTATGTGTAGAAAGGATCACCGCTTCTCATCATCTTTTACTCGCCTTCCCTCTGGCTTTCGCGCTCCGAAGCCTAGGCCCCTCCTCTGACCTGACACCGGGCATCTCTAATCTCTCAGCCTCTGTTTTCCTGACCTTCTCCCCAGGCTCCGTTTTCCCACACCCCATCACCTCCTGCAGACAGGCTGCCTGACCAGTGCTTGTGCAGGCCTGGGATGAGTCAGACTCAATCGCCAGCTCTGACCCCCCTGGGGCCGGGCTGTCTGGGAAGACATCAATCACTTGAGAGGGAGCGACAGGCCCCGCGGCCTCCATTTTTCTCTTTAAGGAGAGTTGCTCCACCTCCATCCCAGCAACTTCCTCCTCATCAGTCTCCGCCACATCCTTCAACACTTACCCTCCACCATCAAGCTTTCAGGGACATCCTCCCCTATTCTGGGAGAAGCCCCCTCTAAGCCTCCGGCCTCAACAGGGGAGGGGCCTGGCTCACCCTCCGTAGGTAGGCAAACCTCCGTTCGCCCCACCTCTTCCTCGGGTAGCCTTCTGGTCCCTTCTAGGATGGGTTGATTCTGTCCAGGGGCCGCCCCCATTGTCACCTCCGCATAGGACAGTGTCCCCGGCTCAGTTCTAACGCCCTCCACCTCAACCACCTCCGCCGTGGTTTTTGGTACCTTGGGACACTGCCTTGCCAGATGGTCGCAACTGCCACATATGTGGCACTTTCTCCTCTCCGCACACTCAGATGTCTTGTGTCCCTGCTGAAAGCAGTTACGACACACCAGCCCGGCCTCGCACTGGTCCTTGGTGTGACCGAAGGCAAAGCACTGCCTGCAGAAGCGGGGCTGCCCTGGATACCACAAGTATCCCCTGTTGCTGCCAATGGAGAAGGTCTGAGGGGGGTGGCATACGCCTCCTGCACCCCCCAAGTCAGGCTTGAAGATGACCCAAAACTTCCGGTGCCCATTAAACGTGCCCAGCACATTAGTCTGTTTCACACCTGCTGATACAGACACGCAGTACCTCATGAGGAAAGCCCGAATCTCCTCATCTCTCACAAAGGGGTTAAACATATGAACAGTTATTGGCACCCGTACCTTCGTCTCACTGCTCATGACCGTGATACCTTCCAGTATGTCCTCACCTTCTTTCTCGCCCATCCGTAGCAACACTGTCTGCAAATATTCCCTCTTCCAGAATGTAACATCATACAAGCCAGTACTGGGGAAACATTGCACGCAAAAGATAGATTCTCTTGCCATACCTAGACAGTCTTCAATCAATTCCTTCTGAATGAAATACAAACCGACATTCCTTCATCTAGGCTCGGCCACCACCAACCTCAAGGTATTAGGTGCATCCGGAGCACCTGACGCCATACCTGCAGTCCGCCTACCGCCAACCCACCACCAGTCACCCTAGGGAGACTGGTGGGGGCGATCGCAACTCGTTGCCTGGGGACTAAGCCTTAGGCCAATAGCAGCAAGGGGGGGCCCTCCGAAAAGGGACGCTCCCCCCAAGGCCGACCCTCGGGTACCCCAGGCACCTTCTGGCCAAGAAACAAGGAGCCGAAACTACACTTGATCATGGCCAAAAGGCCGAGAAGCAATAAATCAGAAAGGAAAGAGTACAGTAGAGTAGATCACAGTCTCGTTCCTTGTGGGGACTAAGCCTCTAACCCAATAGCAGCAAGTAGGTGAAGCCAAATTTAATTGATGATCCTACCAAGCCGAGCAGAGGGTACCGCACAAGCACCAAAAGGCTTGGATAGATCGAAGAACTTCTCAACGAAGTAGCTGGACAGCAGGGAAACCCCTCAGGCTAACGACGCAGCAAAATTTCATCAAAAGACCAAGAAGTGCTAATGCAGGAATGTAAAGTCTGGGCACAAGAGCTGACAATCATTCAGAAATGATCTTCAGTCCTGTATTGCTTTAAAGAGTAACTCCACTTTTGTTGAGAGGACAACACTCCCCTCTGGGTGATTAATGTATATTGTTATGGTTGTGAAAGGTTTGGAGATTCTTACCTTTTGTTATTGTGCAGATAGATCCACGTGTGTTCTTGAACCAAATACACGGGAACGACTTTTGCAGTGATCGATCGGCGGCTGCTCCTGCGGGGTACCTGTGGAGAAAATGGTAGGGTCTGCAAACCTGTAGAGATGATGGTTGTTGGAGGGGACGCCCATCATCTGACTGATGTCAGTGCCAACTTGTGGGAATATCAGCCTACCAGTTACACAGCAGGAAATGACACCTCCTGGAGGGCCCCTGTAGATTAGGAAGGGAAGTTGCTTGTTAATAACAATGAAAGATAATGTGATTTGTGTAGGAATTGTAGGTGTCATTTGTATTTCCCCGTAAAAGTGGAGTTACTCTTTAAATGAAGAGCTAGGATTTATTAACCACCTCCCGTCCGGTTGTATATAAATGACCGGACGGTGAAAGTGCAGGGTCAGGTGGCCGTTTATAAATGGCCTTCCCGCCCCCTGCTTGTGCGCGCTCCCTTGGAGCGCACAGCAGTGCAATCCAGTGCCCGTTGTGTCCTCTGTACACAGTGGAACACTGATCGTCGTACGGGACCTCTGAAAGCTGAAAATTGGCCTGGACAGGAAGGGGGTAAAAGTGTCCGGACTTGAAGTGGTTAAACATTACATTCAGAGAAATGTTGCCGACACAAAAAAGAAGGAATAAACGTGTAACATTAAAAATTCTGACAACATACAAAGCCACTTTAAAATGTTTTGTACAGATTACTGTCTGTATCTTTTTTCTATAAATATAGACATATAACTATTTTTTTCTGGTCTGCCTAAGTGAAATCTTAGAGTCTTTTAGTTGAATCCCATGGTCAAAAATGAAACTGCCCAGAGACAATGGATTCTTTCACCAGTTTTGACATTTTTAACCATAAGATGACAAGCCTGCCCACCACGACAAGGTAGACTCTTTTAGGGCAGGACCTACACTAAACTACACTACGCTAAACTACTCCATGCTAGTCATCCTATTTTTTGTGTTAGATGCCTGTTTGTGATAAGCCTCATCCTAGAACCTTCCTTCTTCCTTTCCAGACTTGTTTACAGAGATCTACATAAGAACAACCCTTTTCATTCAAAAAACAGAGAACAGATTTAAAAGGGTTGTTGCTGTTATCTTATGGTGGGTGATGCAGTGGTCAGCAATGATCATCTGTAATGTCCCGACACATTTCCCCTTCTTTAATCAATGCAGAGCTCTCTTCCACATAGATGCCTTCAGTCTGAAAGGTCTAAAGTGTTTCAATTGTAGTGAAGTTTATTCACAGATACCAAACTTGATCATGGCCAAAAGGCCGAGAAGCAATAATGCAGATAGGAAAGAGGGCAGTATGGTAGATCGCAGTCTCCTTCCTTGTGGGGACTAAGCTTCTACCCCAATAGCAGCAAGTAGGAGAAGTCCAAATTTATTTGAGGATTCTACCAGGCTGAGCAGAGGGTACCCCACAAGGACCAAAAGGCTTGGATAGAGCAAAGAACTTCTCAACGACGCAGCTGAACAGCAGGGACACCCCTAAGGGCCTAGGTCGATACTAAACTTGATCATGGCCAAAAGGCCGAGAAGCAATAATACAGAAAGGAAAGAGGGTAGATCGCAGTCTCGGTCCTTGTGGGGATTAAGCCTCTGACCCAATAGCAGCAAGAAGGAGAAGCCAAATTTAATTGACGATCCTACCAGGCTGAGCAGAGGGTACCCCACAAGGACCAAAAGGCTTGGATAGAGCAAAGAACTTCTCAACGACGCAGCTGAACAGCAGGGACACCCCTAAGGGCCTAGGTCGATACTAAACTTGATCATGGCCAAAAGGCCGAGAAGCAATAATACAGAAAGGAAAGAGGGTAGATCGCAGTCTCGTTCCTTGTGGAGACTAAGCCTCTAACCCAATAGCAGCAAGTAGGTGAAGCCAAATTTAGTTGACGATCCTACCAGGCCGAGCAGAGGGAACCCCAAAAGGTCCAAAAGGCTTGGATAGATCGAAGAACTTCTCAACGACGAAGCTGGATAGCAGGGACACCCCTAAGGGCCTCGGTAGATACCAAACTTGATCATGGCCAAAAGGCCGAGTAGCAATAATACAGAAAGGAAAGAGGACAGTAGGGTAGATCGCAGTCTCGTTCCTTGTGGGGACTAAGCCTCTAACCCAATAGCAGCAAGTAGGTAAAGCCAAATTTAATTGACGATCCTACCAGGCCGAGCAGAGGGTACCCACAAGGACTAAAAGGCTTGAATAGATCGAAGAACTTCTCAACGACGCAGCTGAACAGCCGGGACACCCCTAAGGGCCTAGGTCGATACCAAACTTGATCATGGCCAAAAGGGACGAGAAGCAATAATACAGAAAGGAAAGGGGGTAGATCGCAGTCTCGTTCCTTGTGGGGACTAAGCCTCTAACCCAATAGCAGCAAGTAGGTGAAGCCAAATTTAATTGACGATCCTACCAGGCCGAGCAGAGGGTACCCCACAAGGACCAAAAGGCTTGGATAGATCGAAGAACTTCTCAACGATGCAGCTGGACAGCAGGGACACCCCTACGGGCATAGGTAGATACTAAAATTTGATCATGGCCAAAAGGCCGAGAAGCAATAATACAGAAAGGAAAGAGGGTAGATCGCAGTCTCGTTCCTTGTGGGGACTAAGCCTCTGACCCAATAGTAGTAAGAAGGTGAAGCCAAATTTAAATGACGATCCTACCAGGCCGAGCAGAGGGTATCCCACAAGGACCAAAAGGCTTGGATAGAGCAAAGAACTTCTCAACGACGCAGCTGAACAGCAGGGACACCCCTAAGGGCCTAGGTCGATACTAAACTTGATCATGGCCAAAAGGCCGAGAAGCAATAATACAGAAAGAAAAGAGGACAGTATGGTAGATCGCAGTCTCGTTGCTTGCGGGGACGAAGCCTCTAACCCAATAGCAGCAAGAAGGTGAAGCCAAATTTAATTGACGATCCTACCAGGCCGAGCAGAGGGTACCCCACAAGGACCAAAAGGCTTGGATAGAGCAAAGAACTTCTCAACGAAGCAGCTGAACAGCAGGGACACCCCTAAGGGCCTAAGTGGATAACAAACTTGATCATGGCCAAAAGGCCGAGAAGCAATAAATCAGAAAGGAAAGAGTACAGTAGAGTAGATCACAGTCTCGTTCCTTGTGGGGACTAAGCCTCTAACCCAATAGCAGCAAGTAGGTGAAGCCAAATTTAATTGACGATCCTACCAAGCCGAGCAGAGGGTACCGCACAAGCACCAAAAGGCTTGGATAGATCGAAGAACTTCTCAACGAAGTAGCTGGACAGCAGGGAAACCCCTCAGGCTAACGACGCAGCAAAATTTCATCAAAAGACCAAGAAGTGCTAATGCAGGAATGTAAAGTCTTGGCACAAGAGCTGACAATCATTCAGAAATGATCTTCAGTCCTGTATTGCTTTAAAGAGTAACTCCACTTTTGTTGAGAGGACAACACTTCCCCTCTGGGTGATTAATGTATATTGTTATGGTTGTGAAAGGTTTGGAGATTCTTACCTTTTGTTATTGTGCAGATAGATCCACGTGTGTTCTTGAACCAAATACACGGGAACGACTTTTGCAGTGATCGATCGGCGGCTGCTCCTGCGGGGTACCTGTGGGAGAAAGTGGTAGGGTCTGCAAACCTGTAGAGATGATGGTTGTTGGAGGGGACGCCCATCATCTGACTGATGTCAGTGCCAACTTGTGGGAATATCAGCCTACCAGTTACACAGCAGGAAATGACACCTCCTGGTGGGCCCCTGTAGATTAGGAAGGGAAGTTGCTTGTTAATAACAATGAAAGATAATGTGATTTGTGTAGGAATTGTAGGTGTCATTTGTATTTCCCCGTAAAAGTGGAGTTACTCTTTAAATGAAGCGCTAGGATTTATTAACCACCTCCCGTCCGGTTGTATATAAATGACCGGACGGTGAAAGTGCAGGGTCAGGTGGCCGTTTATAAATGGCCTTCCCGCCCCCTGCTTGTGCGCGCTCCCTTGGAGCGCACAGCAGTGCAATCCAGTGCCCGTTGTGTCCTCTGTACACAGTGGAACACTGATCGTCGTACGGGACCCGTGAAAGCTGAAAATTGGCCTGGACAGGAAGGGGGTAAAAGTGTCCGGACTTGAAGTGGTTAAACATTACATTCAGAGAAATGTTGCCGACATAAAAAAGAAGGAATAAACGTGTAACATTAAAAATTCTGACAACATACAAAGCCACTTTAAAATGTTTTGTACAGATTACTGTCTGTATCTTTTTTCTATAAATATAGACATATAACTATTTTTTTCTGGTCTGCCTAAGTGAAATCTTAGAGTCTTTTAGTTGAATCCCATGGTCAAAAATGAAACTGCCCAGAGACAATGGATTCTTTCTCCAGTTTTGACATTTTTAACCATAAGATGACAAGCCTGCCCACCACGACAAGGTAGACTCTTTTAGGGCAGGACCTACACTAAACTACACTACGCTAAACTACTCCATGCTAGTCATCGTATTTTTTGTGTTAGATGCCTGTTTGTGATAAGCCTCATCCTAGAACCTTCCTTCTTCCTTTCCAGACTTGTTTACAGAGATCTACATAAGAACAACCCTTTTCATTCAAAAAACAGAGAACAGATTTAAAAGGGTTGTTGCTGTTATCTTATGGCGGGTGATGCAGTGGTCAGCAATGATCATCTGTAATGTCCCGACACATTTCCCCTTCTTTAATCAATGCAGAGCTCTCTTCCACATAGATGCCTTCAGTCTGAAAGGTCTAAAGTGTTTCAATTGTAGTGAAGTTTATTCACAGATACCAAACTTGATCATGGCCAAAAGGCCGAGAAGCAATAATTCAGATAGGAAAGAGGGCAGTATGGTAGATCGCAGTCTCCTTCCTTGTGGGGACTAAGCTTCTACCCCAATAGCAGCAAGTAGGAGAAGCCCAAATTTAATTGAGGATCCTACCAGGCTGAGCAGAGGGTTCCCCAAAAGGACCGAAAGGCTTGGATAGATCGAAGAACTTCTCAACGACGCAGCTGAACAGCAGGGACACCCCTAAGGGCCTAGGTCGATACCAAACTTGATCATGGCCAAAAGGCCGAGAAGCAATAATACAGAAAGGAAAGAGGGTAGATCGCAGTCTCGTTCCTTGTGGGGACTAAGCCTCTAACCCAATAGCAGCAAGTAGGTGAAGCCAAATTTAATTGACGATCCTACCAGGCCGAGCAGAGGGTACCCCAAAAAGACCAAAAGGCTTGGATAGATCGAAGAACTTCTCAACGACGGAGCTGAACAGCCGGGACACCCCTAAGGGCCTAGGTCGATACTAAACTTGATCATGGCCAAAAAGCCGAGAAGCAATATTGCAGAAAGAAAAGAGGACAGTAGGGAAGATCGCAGTCTCGTTCCTTGTGGGGACTAAGCCTCTAACCCAATGGCAGCTAGTAGGTGAAGCCAAATTTTATTGACGATCCTACCAGGCCGAGCAAAGGGTACCCCAAAAAGACCAAAAGGCTTGGATAGATCGAAGAACTTCTCAACGACGGAGCTGAACAGCCGGGACACCCCTAAGGGCCTAGGTCGATACCAAACTTGATCATGGCCAAAAGGCCGAGAAGCAATAATACAGAAAGGAAAGAGGGTAGATCGCAGTCTCGTTCCTTGTGGGGACTAAGCCTCTGACCCAATAGCAGTAAGAAGGTGAAGCCAAATTTAATTGACGATCCTACCAGGCCGAGCAGAGGGTATCCCACAAGGACCAAAAGGCTTGGATAGAGCAAAGAACTTCTCAACGACGCAGCTGAACAGCAGGGACACCCCTAAGGGCCTAGGTCGATACTAAACTTGATCATGGCCAAAAGGCCGAGAAGCAATAATACAGAAAGAAAAGAGGACAGTAGGGTAGATCGCAGTCTCGTTGCTTGCCGGAACTAAGCCTCTAACCCAATAGCAGCATGAAGGTGAAGCCAAATTTAATTGACGATCCTACCAGGCCGAGCAGAGGGTACCCCACAAGGACCAAAAGGCTTGGATAGAGCACAGAACTTCTCAACGACGCAGCTGAACAGCAGGGACACCCCTAAGGGCCTAGGTGGATAACAAACTTGATCATAGCCAAAAGGCCGAGAAGCAATAATACAGAAAGGAAAGAGGGTAGATCGCAGTCTCGTTCCTTGTGGGGACTAAGCCTCTAACCCAATAGCAGCAAGTAGGTGAAGCCAAATTTAGTTGACGATCCTACCAGGCCGAGCAGAGGGTACCCCAAAAGGTCCAAAAGGCTTGGATAGATCGAAGAACTTCTCAACGACGAAGCTGGATAGCAGGAACACCCCTAAGGGCCTAGGTAGATACCAAACTTGATCATGGCCAAAAGGCCGAGAAGCAATATTGCAGAAAGAAAAGAGGACAGTAGGGAAGATCGCAGTCTCGTTCCTTGTGGGGACTAAGCCTCTAACCCAATAGCAGCTAGTAGGTGAAGCCAAATTTTATTGACGATCCTACCAGGCCGAGCAAAGGGTACCCCAAAAAGACAAAAAGGCTTGGATAGATCGAAGAACTTCTTAACGACGCAGATAGACAGCAGAGACACCCCTAAGGGCCTAGGTCGATACTAAACTTGATCATGGCCAAAAGGCCGAGTAGCAATAATACAGAAAGGAAAGAGGACAGTAGGGTAGATCGCAGTCTCGTTCCTTGTGGGGACTAAGCCTCTAACCCAATAGCAGCAAGAAGGTGAAGCCAAATTTAATTGACGATCCTACCAGGCCGAGCAGAGGGTATCCCACAAGGACCAAAAGGCTTGGATAGAGCAAAGAACTTCTCAACGACGCAGCTGAACAGCAGGGACACCCCTAAGGGCCTAGGTCGATACTAAACTTGATCATGGCCAAAAGGCCGAGAAGCAATAATACAGAAAGAAAAGAGGACAGTAGGGTAGATCGCAGTCTCGTTGCTTGCGGGGACTAAGCCTCTAACCCAATAGCAGCAAGACGGTGAAGCCAAATTTAATTGACGATCCTACCAGGCCGAGCAGAGGGTACCCCACAAGAACCAAAAGGCTTGGATAGAGCAAAGAACTTCTCAACGACGCAGCTGAACAGCAGGGACACCCCTAAGGGCCTAGGTGGGTAACAAACTTGATCATAGCCAAAAGGCCGAGAAGCAATAATACAGAAAGGAAAGAGGGTAGATCGCAGTCTCGTTCCTTGTGGGGACTAAGCCTCTAACCCAATAGCAGCTAGTAGGTGAAGCTTAATTTAGTTGACGATCCTACCAGGCCGAGCAGAGGGTACCCCAAAAGGTCGAAAAGGCTTGGATAGATCGAAGAACTTCTCAACGACGAAGCTGGATAGCAGGGACACCCCTAAGGGCCTAGGTCGATACCAAACTTGATCATTGTCAAAAGGCCGAGAAACAATAATACAGAAAGGAAAGAGGGTAGATCGCAGTCTCGTTCCTTGTGGGGACTAAGCCTCTAACCCAATAGCAGCAAGTAGGTGAAGCCAAATTTAATTGACGATCCTACCAGGCCAAGCAGAGGGTACCCTACAAGGACCAAAAGGCTTGGATAGATCGAAGAACTTCTCAATGACGCAGCTGAATAGCCGTGACACCCCTAAGGGCCTAGGTCGAAACCAAACTTGATCATGGCCAAAAGGCCGAGAAGCAATAATACAGAAAGGAAAGAGGGTAGATCGCAGTCTCGTTCCTTGTGGGGACTAAGCCTCTAACCCAATAGCAGCTAGTAGGTGAAGCTTAATTTAGTTGACGATCCTACCAGGCCGAGCAGAGGGTACCCCAAAAGGTCGAAAAGGCTTGGATAGATCGAAGAACTTCTCAACGACGAAGCTGGATAGCAGGGACACCCCTAAGGGCCTAGGTCGATACCAAACTTGATCATTGTCAAAAGGCCGAGAAACAATAATACAGAAAGGAAAGAGGGTAGATCGCAGTCTCGTTCCTTGTGGGGACTAAGCCTCTAACCCAATAGCAGCTAGTAGGTGAAGCCAAATTTTATTGACGATACTACCAGGCCGAGCAAAGGGTACCCCACAAAGACCAAAAGGCTTGGATAGATCGAAGAACTTCTTAACGACGCATATGGACAGCAGAGACACCCCTAAGGGCCTAGGTCGATACTAAACTTGATCATGGCCAAAAGGCCGAGTAGCAATAATACAGAAAGGAAAGAGGACAGTAGGGTAGATCGCAGTCTCGTTCCTTGTGGGGACTAAGCCTCTAACCCAATAGCAGCAAGTAGGTGAAGCCAAATTTAATTGACGATCCTACCAGGCCGAACAGAGGGTACCCCACAAGGACCAAAAGGCTTGGATAGATCAAAGAACTTCTCAACGACGCAGCTGAACAGCAGGGAAACCCCTAAGGGCCTAGGTCGATACCAAACTTGATCATGGCCAAAAGGGCCGAGAAGCAATAATACAGAAAGGAAAGAGGGTAGATCGCAGTCTCGTTCCTTGTGGGGACTAAGCCTCTAACCCAATAGCAGCAAGAAGGTGAAGCCAAATTTAATTGACGATCCTACCAGGCCGAGCAGAGGGTACCCCACAAGGACCAAAAGGCTTGGATAGATCGAAGAACTTCTCAACGACGCAGCTGGACAGCCGGGACACCCCTAAGGGCCTAGGTCGATACCAAACTTGATCATGGCCAAAAGGCCGAGAAGCAATAATACAGAAAGGAAAGAGGGTAGATCGCAGTCTCGTTCCTTGTGGGGACTAAGCCTCTGACCCAATAGCAGTAAGAAGGTGAAGCCAAATTTAATTGACGATCCTACCAGGCCGAGCAGAGGGTATCCCACAAGGACCAAAAGGCTTGGATAGAGCAAAGAACTTCTCAACGACGCAGCTGAACAGCAGGGACACCCCTAAGGGCCTAGGTCGATACTAAACTTGATCATGGCCAAAAGGCCGAGAAGCAATAATACAGAAAGAAAAGAGGACAGTAGGGTAGATCGCAGTCTCGTTGCTTGCGGGGACTAATCCTCTAACCCAATAGCAGCAAGAAGGTGAAGCCAAATTTAATTGACGATCCTACCAGGCCGAGCAGAGGGTACCTCACAAGGACCAAAAGGCTTGGATAGAGCAAAGAACTTCTCAATCACGCAGCTGAACAGCAGGGACACCCCTAAGGGCCTAGGTGGATAACAAACTTGATCATGGCCAAAAGGACGAGAAGCAATAAATCAGAAAGGAAAGAGTACAGTAGAGTGGATCACAGTCTCGTTCCTTGTGGGGACTAAGCCTCTAACCCAATAGCAGCAAGTAGGTGAAGCCAAATTTAATTGACGATCCTACCAAGCCGAGCATAGGGTACCGCACAAGCACCAAAAGGCTTGGATAGATCGAAGAACTTCTCAACGAAGTAGCTGGACAGCAGGGAAACCCCTCAGGCTAACGACGCAGCAAAATTTCATCAAAAGACCAAGAAGTGCTAATGCAGGAATGTAAAGTCTGGGCACAAGAGCTGACAATCATTCAGAAATTATCTTCAGTCCTGTATTGCTTTAAAGAGTAACTCCACTTTTGTTGAGAGGACAACACTCCCCTCTGGGTGATTAATGTATATTGTTATGGTTGTGAAAGGTTTGGAGATTCTTACCTTTTGTTATTGTGCAGATAGATCCACGTGTGTTCTTGAACCAAATACACGGGAACGACTTTTGCAGTGATCGATCGGCGGCTGCTCCTGCGGGGTACCTGTGGAGAAAGTGGTAGGGTCTGCAAACCTGTAGAGATGATGGTTGTTGGAGGGGACGCCCATCATCTGACTGATGTCAGTGCCAACTTGTGGGAATATCAGCCTACCAGTTACACAGCAGGAAATGACACCTCCTGGTGGGCCCCTGTAGATTAGGAAGGGAAGTTGCTTGTTAATAACAATGAAAGATAATGTGATTTGTGTAGGAATTGTAGGTGTCATTTGTATTTCCCCGTAAAAGTGGAGTTACTCTTTAAATGAAGCGCTAGGATTTATTAACCACCTCCCGTCCGGTTGTATATAAATGACCGGACGGTGAAAGTGCAGGGTCAGGTGGCCGTTTATAAATGGCCTTCCCGCCCCCTGCTTGTGCGCGCTCCCTTGGAGCGCACAGCAGTGCAATCCAGTGCCCGTTGTGTCCTCTGTACACAGTGGAACACTGATCGTCGTACGGGACCCGTGAAAGCTGAAAATTGGCCTGGACAGGAAGGGGGTAAAAGTGTCCGGACTTGAAGTGGTTAAACATTACATTCAGAGAAATGTTGCCGACATAAAAAAGAAGGAATAAACGTGTAACATTAAAAATTCTGACAACATACAAAGCCACTTTAAAATGTTTTGTACAGATTACTGTCTGTATCTTTTTTCTATAAATATAGACATATAACTATTTTTTTCTGGTCTGCCTAAGTGAAATCTTAGAGTCTTTTAGTTGAATCCCATGGTCAAAAATGAAACTGCCCAGAGACAATGGATTCTTTCTCCAGTTTTGACATTTTTAACCATAAGATGACAAGCCTGCCCACCACGACAAGGTAGACTCTTTTAGGGCAGGACCTACACTAAACTACACTACGCTAAACTACTCCATGCTAGTCATCGTATTTTTTGTGTTAGATGCCTGTTTGTGATAAGCCTCATCCTAGAACCTTCCTTCTTCCTTTCCAGACTTGTTTACAGAGATCTACATAAGAACAACCCTTTTCATTCAAAAAACAGAGAACAGATTTAAAAGGGTTGTTGCTGTTATCTTATGGCGGGTGATGCAGTGGTCAGCAATGATCATCTGTAATGTCCCGACACATTTCCCCTTCTTTAATCAATGCAGAGCTCTCTTCCACATAGATGCCTTCAGTCTGAAAGGTCTAAAGTGTTTCAATTGTAGTGAAGTTTATTCACAGATACCAAACTTGATCATGGCCAAAAGGCCGAGAAGCAATAATTCAGATAGGAAAGAGGGCAGTATGGTAGATCGCAGTCTCCTTCCTTGTGGGGACTAAGCTTCTACCCCAATAGCAGCAAGTAGGAGAAGCCCAAATTTAATTGAGGATCCTACCAGGCTGAGCAGAGGGTTCCCCAAAAGGACCGAAAGGCTTGGATAGATCGAAGAACTTCTCAACGACGCAGCTGAACAGCAGGGACACCCCTAAGGGCCTAGGTCGATACCAAACTTGATCATGGCCAAAAGGCCGAGAAGCAATAATACAGAAAGGAAAGAGGGTAGATCGCAGTCTCGTTCCTTGTGGGGACTAAGCCTCTAACCCAATAGCAGCAAGTAGGTGAAGCCAAATTTAATTGACGATCCTACCAGGCCGAGCAGAGGGTACCCCACAAGGACCAAAAGGCTTGGATAGATCGAAGAACTTCTCAACGACGCAGCTGAACAGCCGGGACACCCCTAAGGGCCTAGGTCGATACCAAACTTGATCATGGCCAAAAGGCCGAGAAGCAATAATACAGAAAGGAAAGAGGGTAGATCGCAGTCTCGTTCCTTGTGGGGACTAAGCCTCTGACCCAATAGCAGTAAGAAGGTGAAGCCAAATTTAATTGATGATCCTACCAGGCCGAGCAGAGGGTATCCCACAAGGACCAAAAGGCTTGGATAGAGCAAAGAACTTCTCAACGACGCAGCTGAACAGCAGGGACACCCCTAAGGGCCTAGGTCGATACTAAACTTGATCATGGCCAAAAGGCCGAGAAGCAATAATACAGAAAGAAAAGAGGACAGTAGGGTAGATCGCAGTCTCGTTGCTTGCCGGAACTAAGCCTCTAACCCAATAGCAGCATGAAGGTGAAGCCAAATTTAATTGACGATCCTACCAGGCCGAGCAGAGGGTACCCCACAAGGACCAAAAGGCTTGGATAGAGCACAGAACTTCTCAACGACGCAGCTGAACAGCAGGGACACCCCTAAGGGCCTAGGTGGATAACAAACTTGATCATAGCCAAAAGGCCGAGAAGCAATAATACAGAAAGGAAAGAGGGTAGATCGCAGTCTCGTTCCTTGTGGGGACTAAGCCTCTAACCCAATAGCAGCAAGTAGGTGAAGCCAAATTTAGTTGACGATCCTACCAGGCCGAGCAGAGGGTACCCCAAAAGGTCCAAAAGGCTTGGATAGATCGAAGAACTTCTCAACGACGAAGCTGGATAGCAGGAACACCCCTAAGGGCCTAGGTAGATACCAAACTTGATCATGGCCAAAAAGCCGAGAAGCAATATTGCAGAAAGAAAAGAGGACAGTAGGGAAGATCGCAGTCTCGTTCCTTGTGGGGACTAAGCCTCTAACCCAATAGCAGCTAGTAGGTGAAGCCAAATTTTATTGACGATCCTACCAGGCCGAGCAAAGGGTACCCCAAAAAGACCAAAAGGCTTGGATAGATCGAAGAACTTCTCAACGACGGAGCTGAACAGCCGGGACACCCCTAAGGGCCTAGGTCGATACCAAACTTGATCATGGCCAAAAGGCCGAGAAGCAATAATACAGAAAGGAAAGAGGGTAGATCGCAGTCTCGTTCCTTGTGGGGACTAAGCCTCTGACCCAATAGCAGTAAGAAGGTGAAGCCAAATTTAATTGACGATCCTACCAGGCCGAGCAGAGGGTATCCCACAAGGACCAAAAGGCTTGGATAGAGCAAAGAACTTCTCAACGACGCAGCTGAACAGCAGGGACACCCCTAAGGGCCTAGGTCGATACTAAACTTGATCATGGCCAAAAGGCCGAGAAGCAATAATACAGAAAGAAAAGAGGACAGTAGGGTAGATCGCAGTCTCGTTGCTTGCCGGAACTAAGCCTCTAACCCAATAGCAGCATGAAGGTGAAGCCAAATTTAATTGACGATCCTACCAGGCCGAGCAGAGGGTACCCCACAAGGACCAAAAGGCTTGGATAGAGCACAGAACTTCTCAACGACGCAGCTGAACAGCAGGGACACCCCTAAGGGCCTAGGTGGATAACAAACTTGATCATAGCCAAAAGGCCGAGAAGCAATAATACAGAAAGGAAAGAGGGTAGATCGCAGTCTCGTTCCTTGTGGGGACTAAGCCTCTAACCCAATAGCAGCAAGTAGGTGAAGCCAAATTTAGTTGACGATCCTACCAGGCCGAGCAGAGGGTACCCCAAAAGGTCCAAAAGGCTTGGATAGATCGAAGAACTTCTCAACGACGAAGCTGGATAGCAGGAACACCCCTAAGGGCCTAGGTAGATACCAAACTTGATCATGGCCAAAAGGCCGAGAAGCAATATTGCAGAAAGAAAAGAGGACAGTAGGGAAGATCGCAGTCTCGTTCCTTGTGGGGACTAAGCCTCTAACCCAATAGCAGCTAGTAGGTGAAGCCAAATTTTATTGACGATCCTACCAGGCCGAGCAAAGGGTACCCCAAAAAGACCAAAAGGCTTGGATAGATCGAAGAACTTCTTAACGACGCAGATAGACAGCAGAGACACCCCTAAGGGCCTAGGTCGATACTAAACTTGATCATGGCCAAAAGGCCGAGTAGCAATAATACAGAAAGGAAAGAGGACAGTAGGGTAGATCGCAGTCTCGTTCCTTGTGGGGACTAAGCCTCTAACCCAATAGCAGCAAGAAGGTGAAGCCAAATTTAATTGACGATCCTACCAGGCCGAGCAGAGGGTATCCCACAAGGACCAAAAGGCTTGGATAGAGCAAAGAACTTCTCAACGACGCAGCTGAACAGCAGGGACACCCCTAAGGGCCTAGGTCGATACTAAACTTGATCATGGCCAAAAGGCCGAGAAGCAATAATACAGAAAGAAAAGAGGACAGTAGGGTAGATCGCAGTCTCGTTGCTTGCGGGGACTAAGCCTCTAACCCAATAGCAGCAAGACGGTGAAGCCAAATTTAATTGACGATCCTACCAGGCCGAGCAGAGGGTACCCCACAAGAACCAAAAGGCTTGGATAGAGCAAAGAACTTCTCAACGACGCAGCTGAACAGCAGGGACACCCCTAAGGGCCTAGGTGGGTAACAAACTTGATCATAGCCAAAAGGCCGAGAAGCAATAATACAGAAAGGAAAGAGGGTAGATCGCAGTCTCGTTCCTTGTGGGGACTAAGCCTCTAACCCAATAGCAGCTAGTAGGTGAAGCTTAATTTAGTTGACGATCCTACCAGGCCGAGCAGAGGGTACCCCAAAAGGTCGAAAAGGCTTGGATAGATCGAAGAACTTCTCAACGACGAAGCTGGATAGCAGGGACACCCCTAAGGGCCTAGGTCGATACCAAACTTGATCATTGTCAAAAGGCCGAGAAACAATAATACAGAAAGGAAAGAGGGTAGATCGCAGTCTCGTTCCTTGTGGGGACTAAGCCTCTAACCCAATAGCAGCAAGTAGGTGAAGCCAAATTTAATTGACGATCCTACCAGGCCAAGCAGAGGGTACCCTACAAGGACCAAAAGGCTTGGATAGATCGAAGAACTTCTCAATGACGCAGCTGAACAGCCGTGACACCCCTAAGGGCCTAGGTCGAAACCAAACTTGATCATGGCCAAAAGGCCGAGAAGCAATAATACAGAAAGGAAAGAGGGTAGATCGCAGTCTCGTTCCTTGTGGGGACTAAGCCTCTAACCCAATAGTAGCTAGTAGGTGAAGCTTAATTTAGTTGACGATCCTACCAGGCCGAGCAGAGGGTACCCCAAAAGGTCGAAAAGGCTTGGATAGATCGAAGAACTTCTCAACGACGAAGCTGGATAGCAGGGACACCCCTAAGGGCCTAGGTCGATACCAAACTTGATCATTGTCAAAAGGCCGAGAAACAATAATACAGAAAGGAAAGAGGGTAGATCGCAGTCTCGTTCCTTGTGGGGACTAAGCCTCTAACCCAATAGCAGCTAGTAGGTGAAGCCAAATTTTATTGACGATACTACCAGGCCGAGCAAAGGGTACCCCACAAAGACCAAAAGGCTTGGATAGATCGAAGAACTTCTTAACGACGCATATGGACAGCAGAGACACCCCTAAGGGCCTAGGTCGATACTAAACTTGATCATGGCCAAAAGGCCGAGTAGCAATAATACAGAAAGGAAAGAGGACAGTAGGGTAGATCGCAGTCTCGTTCCTTGTGGGGACTAAGCCTCTAACCCAATAGCAGCAAGTAGGTGAAGCCAAATTTAATTGACGATCCTACCAGGCCGAACAGAGGGTACCCCACAAGGACCAAAAGGCTTGGATAGATCAAAGAACTTCTCAACGACGCAGCTGAACAGCAGGGAAACCCCTAAGGGCCTAGGTCGATACCAAACTTGATCATGGCCAAAAGGGCCGAGAAGCAATAATACAGAAAGGAAAGAGGGTAGATCGCAGTCTCGTTCCTTGTGGGGACTAAGCCTCTAACCCAATAGCAGCAAGAAGGTGAAGCCAAATTTAATTGACGATCCTACCAGGCCGAGCAGAGGGTACCCCACAAGGACCAAAAGGCTTGGATAGATCGAAGAACTTCTCAACGACGCAGCTGGACAGCCGGGACACCCCTAAGGGCCTAGGTCGATACCAAACTTGATCATGGCCAAAAGGCCGAGAAGCAATAATACAGAAAGGAAAGAGGGTAGATCGCAGTCTCGTTCCTTGTGGGGACTAAGCCTCTGACCCAATAGCAGTAAGAAGGTGAAGCCAAATTTAATTGACGATCCTACCAGGCCGAGCAGAGGGTATCCCACAAGGACCAAAAGGCTTGGATAGAGCAAAGAACTTCTCAACGACGCAGCTGAACAGCAGGGACACCCCTAAGGGCCTAGGTCGATACTAAACTTGATCATGGCCAAAAGGCCGAGAAGCAATAATACAGAAAGAAAAGAGGACAGTAGGGTAGATCGCAGTCTCGTTGCTTGCGGGGACTAATCCTCTAACCCAATAGCAGCAAGAAGGTGAAGCCAAATTTAATTGACGATCCTACCAGGCCGAGCAGAGGGTACCTCACAAGGACCAAAAGGCTTGGATAGAGCAAAGAACTTCTCAATCACGCAGCTGAACAGCAGGGACACCCCTAAGGGCCTAGGTGGATAACAAACTTGATCATGGCCAAAAGGACGAGAAGCAATAAATCAGAAAGGAAAGAGTACAGTAGAGTGGATCACAGTCTCGTTCCTTGTGGGGACTAAGCCTCTAACCCAATAGCAGCAAGTAGGTGAAGCCAAATTTAATTGACGATCCTACCAAGCCGAGCATAGGGTACCGCACAAGCACCAAAAGGCTTGGATAGATCGAAGAACTTCTCAACGAAGTAGCTGGACAGCAGGGAAACCCCTCAGGCTAACGACGCAGCAAAATTTCATCAAAAGACCAAGAAGTGCTAATGCAGGAATGTAAAGTCTGGGCACAAGAGCTGACAATCATTCAGAAATGATCTTCAGTCCTGTATTGCTTTAAAGAGTAACTCCACTTTTGTTGAGAGGACAACACTCCCCTCTGGGTGATTAATGTATATTGTTATGGTTGTGAAGGGTTTGGAGATTCTTACCTTTTGTTATTGTGCAGATAGATCCACGTGTGTTCTTGAACCAAATACACGGGAACGACTTTTGCAGTGATCGATCGGCGGCTGCTCCTGCGGGGTACCTGTGGAGAAAGTGGTAGGGTCTGCAAACCTGTAGAGATGATGGTTGTTGGAGGGGACGCCCATCATCTGACTGATGTCAGTGCCAACTTGTGAGAATATAAGCCTACCAGTCACACAGCAGGAAATGACACCTCCTGGTGGGCCCCTGTAGATTAGGAAGGGAAGTTGCTTGTTAATAACAATGAAAGATAATGTGATTTGTGTAGGAATTGTAGGTGTCATTTGTATTTCCCCATAAAAGTGGAGTTACTCTTTAAATGAAGCGCTAGGATTTATTAACCACCTCCCGTCCGGTTGTATATAAATGACCGGACGGTGAAAGTGCAGGGTCAGGTGGCCGTTTATAAATGGCCTTCCCGCCCCCTGCTTGTGCGCGCTCCCTTGGAGCGCAAAGCAGTGCAATCCAGTGCCCGTTGTGTCCTCTGTACACAGTGGAACACTGATCGTCGTACGGGACCTCTGAAAGCTGAAAATTGGCCTGGACCGGAAGGGGGTAAAAGTGTCCGGACTTGAAGTGGTTAAACATTACATTCAGAGAAATGTTGCCGACATAAAAAAGAAGGAATAAACGTGTAACATTAAAAATTCTGACAACATACAAAGCCACTTTAAAATGTTTTGTACAGATTACTGTCTGTATCTTTTTTCTATAAATATAGACATATAACTATTTTTTTCTGGTCTGCCTAAGTGAAATCTTAGAGTCTTTTAGTTGAATCCCATGGTCAAAAATGAAACTGCCCAGAGACAATGGATTCTGTCTCCAGTTTTGACATTTTTAACCATAAGATGACAAGCCTGCCCACCACGACAAGGTAGACTCTTTTAGGGCAGGACCTACACTAAACTACACTACACTAAACTACTCCATGCTAGTCATCGTATTTTTTGTGTTAGATGCCTGTTTGTGATAAGCCTCATCCTAGAACCTTCCTTCTTCCTTTCCAGACTTGTTTACAGAGATCTACATAAGAACAACCCTTTTCATTCACAAAACAGAGAACAGATTTAAAAGGGTTGTTGCTGTTATCTTATGGCGGGTGATGCAGTGGTCAGCAATGATCATCTGTAATGTCCCGACACATTTACCCTTCTATAATCAATGCAGAACTCTCTTCCACATAGATGCCTTCAGTCTGAAAGGTCTAGAGTGTTTCAATTGTAGTGAAGTTTATTCACAGATACCAAACTTGATCATGGCCAAAAGGCCGAGAAGCAATAATGCAGACAGGAAAGTGGGCAGTATGGTAGATCGCAGTCTCCTTCCTTGTGGGGACTAAGCTTCTACCCCAATAGCAGCAAGTAGGAGAAGCCCAAATTTAATTGAGGATCCTACCAGACTGAGCAGAGGGTTCCCCAAAAGGACCGAAAGGCTTGGATAGATCGAAGAACTTCTCAACGACGCAGCTGGACAGCAGGGACACCGCTAAGGGCCTAGGTCGATACCAAACTGGATCATGGCCAAAAGGCCGAGAAGCAATAATACAGAAAGGAAAGAGGGTAGATCGCAGTCTCGTTCCTTGTGGGGACTAAGCCTCTAACCCAATAGCAGCAAGTAGGTGAAGCAAAATTTAATTGACGATCCTACCAGGCCGAGCAGAGGGTATCCCACAAGGACCAAAAGGCTTGGATAGAGCAAAGAACTTCTCAACGACGCAGCTGAACAGCAGGGACACCCCTAAGGGCCTAGGTCATTACTAAACTTGATCATGGCCAAAAGGCCGAGAAGCAATAATACAGAAAGAAAAGAGGACAGTAGGGTAGATCGCAGTCTCGTTGCTTGCGGGAACTAAGCCTCTAACCCAATAGCAGCAAGAAGGTGAAGCCAAATTTTATTGACGATCCTACCAGGCCGAGCAAAGGGTACCCCAAAAAGACCAAAAGGCTTGGATAGATCGAAGAACTTCTTAACGACGCAGATGGACAGCAGAGACACCCCTAAGGGCCTAGGTCGATACTAAACTTGATCATGGCCAAAAGGCCGAGTAGCAATAATACAGAAAGGAAAGAGGACAGTAGGGTAGATCGCAGTCTCGTTCCTTGTGGGGACTAAGCCTCTAACCCAATAGGCTTGGATAGATCGAAGAACTTCTCAACGACGCAGCTGAACAGCAGGGACACCTTTAAGGGCCTAGGTCGATACCAAACTTGATCATGGCCAAAAGGGCCGAGAAGCAATAATACAGAAAGGAAAGAGGGTAGATCGCAGTCTCGTTCCTTGTGGGGACTAAGCCTCTAACCCAATAGCAGCAAGAAGGTGAAGCCAAATTTAATTGACGATCCTACCAGGCCGAGCAGAGGGTACCCCACAAGGACCAAAAGGCTTGGATAGATCGAAGAACTTCTCAACGACGCAGCTGGAAAGCCGGGACACCCCTAAGGGCCTAGGTCGATACCAAACTTGATCATGGCCAAAAGGCCGAGAAGCAATAATACAGAAAGGAAAGAGGGCAGATCGCAGTCTCGTTCCTTGTGGGGACTAAGCCTCTAACCCAATAGCAGCAAGTAGGTGAAGCCAAATTTAATTGACGATCCTAGCAGGCCGAGCAGAGGGTATCCCACAAGGACCAAAAGGCTTGGATAGAGCAAAGAACTTCTCAACGACGCAGCTGAACAGCAGGGACACCCCTAAGGGCCTAGGTCGATACTAAACTTGATCATGGCCAAAAGGCCGAGAAGCAATAATACAGGAAGAAAAGAGGACAGTAGGGTAGATCGCAGTCTCGTTGCTTGCGGGAACTAAGCCTCTAACCCAATAGCAGCAAGAAGGTGAAGCCAAATTTAATTGAAGATCCTACCAGGCCGAGCAGAGGGTACCCCAAAAGGTCCAAAAGGCTTGGATAGATCGAAGAACTTCTCAACGACGAAGCTGGATAGCAGGGACACCCCTAAGGGCCTAGGTAGATACCAAACTTGATCATGGCCAAAAGGCCGAGAAGCAATATTGCAGAAAGAAAAGTGGACAGTAGGGAAGATCGCAGTCTCGTTCCTTGTGGGGACTAAGCCTCTAACCCAATAGCAGCTAGTAGGTGAAGCCAATTTTTATTGACGATCCTACCAGGCCGAGCAAAGGGTACCCCAAAAAGACCAAAAGGCTTGGATAGATCGAAGAACTTCTTAACGACGCAGATGGACAGCAGAGACACCCCTAAGGGCCTAGGTCGATACTAAACTTGATCATGGCCAAAAGGCCGAGTAGCAATAATACAGAAAGGAAAGAGGACAGTAGGGTAGATCGCAGTCTCGTTCCTTGTGGGGACTAAGCCTCTAACCCAATAGCAGCAAGTAGGTGAAGCCAAATTTAATTGACGATCCTACCAGGCTGAGCAGAGGGTACCCCACAAGGACCAAAAGGCTTGGATAGATCGAAGAACTTCTCAACGACGCAGCTGGACAGCAGGGACACCTTTAAGGGCCTAGGTCGATACCAAACTTGATCATGGCCAAAAGGGCCGAGAAGCAATAATACAGAAAGGAAAGAGGGTAGATCGCAGTCTCGTTCCTTGTGGGGACTAAGCCTCTAACCCAATAGCAGCAAGAAGGTGAAGCCAAATTTAATTGACGATCCTACCAGGCCGAGCAGAGGGTACCCCACAAGGACCAAAAGGCTTGGATAGATCGAAGAACTTCTCAACGACGCAGCTGGACAGCCGGGACACCACTAAGGGCCTAGGTCGATACCAAACTTGATCATGGCCAAAAGGCCGAGAAGCAATAATACAGAAAGGAAAGAGGGTAGATCGTAGTCTCGTTCCTTGTGGGGACTAAGCCTCTGACCCAATAGCAGTAAGAAGGTGAAGCCAAATTTAATTGACGATCCTACCAGGCCGAGCGGAGGGTATCCCACAAGGACCAAAAGGCTTGGATAGAGCAAAGAACTTCTCAACGACGCAGCTGAACAGCAGGGACACCCCTAAGGGCCTAGGTCGATACTAAACTTGATCATGGCCAAAAGGCCGAGAAGCAATAATACAGAAAGAAAAGAGGACAGTAGGGTAGATCGCAGTCTCGTTGCTTGCGGGGACTAAGCCTCTAACCCAATAGCAGCAAGAAGGTGAAGCCAAATTTAATTGACGATCCTACCAGGCCGAGCAGAGGGTACCCCACAAGGACCAAAAGGCTTGGATAGAGCAAAGAACTTCTCAACGACGCAGCTGAACAGCAGGGACACCCCTAAGGGCCTAGGTGGATAACAAACTTGATCATAGCCAAAAGGCCGAGAAGCAATAATACAGAAAGGAAAGAGGGTAGATCGCAGTCTCGTTCCTTGTGGGGACTAAGCCTCTAACCCAATAGCAGCAAGTAGGTGAAGCCAAATTTAGTTGACGATCCTACCAGGCCGAGCAGAGGGTACCCCAAAAGGTCCAAAAGGCTTGGATAGATCGAAGAACTTCTCAACGACGAAGCTGGATTGCAGGGACACCCCTAAGGGCCTAGGTAGATACCAAACTTGATCATGGCCAAAAGGCCGAGAAGCAATATTGCAGAAAGAAAAGAGGACAGTAGGGAAGATCGCAGTCTCGTTCCTTGTGGGGACTAAGCCTCTAACCCAATAGCAGCTAGTAGGTGAAGCCAAATTTTATTGACGATCCTACCAGGCCGAGTAAAAGGTACCCCAAAAAGACCAAAAGGCTTGGATAGATCGAAGAACTTCTTAACGACGCAGATGGACAGCAGAGACACCCCTAAGGGCCTAGGTCGATACTAAACTTGATCATGGCCAAAAGGCCGAGTAGCAATAATACAGAAAGGAAAGAGGACAGTAGGGTAGATCGCAGTCTCGTTCCTTGCGGGCACTAAGCCTCTAACCCAATAGCAGCAAGTAGGTGAAGCCAAATTTAATTGACGATCCTACCAGGCCGAGCAGAGGGTACCCCACAAGGACCAAAAGGCTTGGATAGATCGAAGAACTTCTCAACGACGCAGCTGAACAGCAGGGACACCCCTAAGGGCCTAGGTCGATACCAAACTTGATCATGGCCAAAAGGGCCTAGAAGCAATAATACAGAAAGGAAAGAGGGTAGATCGCAGTCTCGTTCCTTGTGGGGACTAAGCCTCTAGGGTCTGCAAACCTGTAGAGATGATGGTTGTTGGAGGGGACGCCCATCATCTGACTGATGTCAGTGCCAACTTGTGGGAATATCAGCCTACCAGTTACACAGCAGGAAATGACACCTCCTGGAGGGCCCCTGTAGATTAGGAAGGGAAGTTGCTTGTTAATAACAATGAAAGATAATGTGATTTGTGTAGGAATTGTAGATGTCATTTGTATTTCCCCGTAAAAGTGGAGTTACTCTTTAAATGAAGCGCTAGGATTTATTAACCACCTCCCGTCCGGTTGTATATAAATGACCGGACGGTGAAAGTGCAGGGTCAGGTGGCCGTTTATAAATGGCCTTCCCGCCCCCTGCTTGTGCGCGCTCCCTTGGAGCGCACAGCAGTGCAATCCAGTGCCCGTTGTGTCCTCTGTACACAGTGGAACACTGATCGTCGTACGGGACCTCTGAAAGCTGAAAATTGGCCTGGACAGGAAGGGGATAAAAGTGTCCGGACTTGAAGTGGTTAAACATTACATTCAGAGAAATGTTGCCGACATAAAAAAGAAGGAATAAACGTCTAACATTAAAAATTCTGACAACATACAAAGCCACTTTAAAATGTTTTGTACAGATTACTGTCTGTATCTTTTTTCTATAAATATAGACATATAACTATTTTCTTCTGGTCTGCCTAAGTGAAATCTTAGAGTCTTTTAGTTGAATCCCATGGTCAAAAATGAAACTGCCCAGAGACAATGGATTCTTTCTCCAGTTTTGACATTTTTAACCATAAGATGACAAGCCTGCCCACCACGACAAGGTAGACTCTTTTAGGGCAGGACCTACACTAAACTACACTACGCTAAACTACTCCATGCTAGTCATCGTATTTTTTGTGTTAGATGCCTGTTTGTGATAAGCCTCATCCTAGAACCTTCCTTCTTCCTTTCCAGACTTGTTTACTAAGATCTACATAAGAACAACCCTTTTCATTCACAAAACAGAGAACAGATTTAAAAGGGTTGTTGCTGTTTTCTTATGGTGGGTGATGCAGTGGTCAGCAATGGTCACCTGTAATATCCCTACATACCTTCTCTTCTTTGATCAATGTTTCTTCTATAAAATACAATGTGAAGGAGAAGAACTGAACAAAACATGGTCACTTTGGGGTTGATTTACTAAAGTTAAATAGACTGTGAACTTTGCAATTGCTCCAGAGCTTAGTAAATGAAATAAAGCTGCACTTTGTAAATACCCAATCACATGCATGAAAATTAAAAAGAAGAGCATTTTTTCTTGCACGGGATGACATTCCCTGTCCCTTCTGCAATAAAGAGCCTGACTGTTTACAGTTTTGTTATTGGTGACTTTAGTTCCTCTTTAACCGCCTCCCGCCCGCCATATAGTAAAATGACGAGCGCAAGGTGGTTCTCTCGTTCCGGGAGGGCATCATATGACATCCTCCCATTCTCACTGCGCATGCGCAGCTCCGGGAGCGCGCCGCTTGGCGATCGACGGTGACTGTGTCCCTCAGACACAGCGGATCGCCGATCCACGGAAAGAGTCGAAGTTGTCGGCTTGGTCATGAGATCAGCTGTGTCCAATCACAGCTGATCACATGTAAATAGGAAAGTGACAGTTATCGGCATTTCTCTCCTCTCGAGCTGTCACGCTGACAGCTCGAGAGGAGAGGAGAGCCAGTAATTGGCATTCCGCGGAGGGGACATGTACACTGATCATCAGAGCACTGATGATCAGTGTGCCCTGATGATCAGTGTAGCTCCAGCAGTGCCACCTGTCAGTGCTCATCAGTGCCACATGCCAGCACCCATGAGTGCCACATATCAGTGCCTACCAGTGCACATCAATGCCACATATCAGTGCCCATCTGAGCTGCCTTTCAGTGTCACCCATCAGTGCCAGTCAGTGCCACCTATCAATGCCAATCAGTGCCACCTATCAGTGCCAGTCAGTGCTGTTTGGAATACAACAGCATGTACTATATATAGTATTGTGTGTTATTATCACTTGACCAGTAGATGGCACTATACACTAAAGGTTACTAGTTGTGTATATATGTAAAACTTGTTGGTTCTTTCTTCTTCTCTATCATCTCTTCAGGAAGTAATCTGTCTGCTGAAATGTGCTCTGTATGTTTGTAACTTAAGCCACACAAGTAAAGTCATACTTCTGCCTCATCACTACCAGTGTCTTCTATAAGACATAACCAACAATTGCTGCCTATCAGTGCTGTCTATCAGTGCCAGTCAGTGCCACCTAACAGTGCCAGTCAGTGCCGCCTATCAGTGCCACCTATTAGTGCCATATATCAGTGCTACCTTTCAGTGCCCATCAGTGATGCCTGTCAATGCCCATCAGTGCCACCTACCAGTGCCTCCTCATCAGTGCCACCTATCAGTGTCCATCAGTGCAGCCTATCAGCGCCCATCACTACAGCCTCACTAGCGCACAACAGTGAAGGAGAAAAATCACTTATTTATAAAATTTTATAACAAAAAATAAGAAAAAACGTTTTTTTTCAAACTTTTCAGTGGTTTTTGGCTTGTTTAAGAAAAAATAAAAAACCCAGAGTTGATTAAATACCACCAAAATAAAGCTCTATCTGTCACAAAAAATGCTAAAAATTTCATATGGGTACAGTGTTGCATGACCATGCAATTGTCATTCAAAGTGCAACAGCGCTGAAAGCTGGAAATTGGCCTGGGCAGGAAGGGGGTATAAGTGCCCGGTAGGCGAGGGGTTAAATGTCTATCTAATTTCCAGTAAAAACCGAGATATCAGTTGCACACGTTTGGAATTGATATGTAGGCTCCTATGTGTTGTATTGTCCTCTTCATATCCATGTAGGCACCAACGTTGTAACAGATAAAAAATAAATATAGTAATAAAAAGAGAGCAGGCTTCCCATTCCTGCTCAGGGGCGGACTGACCATTCGGAAACTCGGGCACTGCTTGAGGGCCCGGGGTCAGTAAGGGGCCCCATGAGATGCCCTTGGTACCTTTCTTAGGCTTTTTTGGTTGTGGTTTGAGTGTGGGCGAGGACACAGGGGCCCCATGAGTTGTCAGTCCGCCCCTGTTCCTGCTTATTGTACACGAGTCCCAGATGCTCTGGAAGGGAAGAGAAAAAAATGTTGTTTATTTTGCAAACAGAATAGAATGAGAAAATAGCTACTCAACCAATCCTTGATCTGTTTCCACTTGAGAAATGAAACATTTTTGGAAAGTGGTGATACTTCAAACATAGACTCTTCTATTTGAGGAATTGTATTGTTGATTTTTAATAGAATAGGTAGGGTTTAGATTAGAACTTTTGATGTTTTGGTTTAGGTATGTGACTTTGGTGAGATTTCCTTTCATTAACTTTATGGTCACCATGACAGATAGTGGGGGGTTCAGTTCAAAATTGCTGACATATAACAGAGAATGGACCTGTGTAATTTCTGTTGCGCTACCTACAGTTAAAGTGATATTAAAGGCAATAAAATAAATAAAAAAATTTATACTTACCTGCTCTGTGCAGTGGTTTTGCACAGAGCAGCCCCACTAGCCCCTCCCTCCTGACAAGTGCCCCCATAGCAAGCAGCAAGCAATCCAAGCAGGCTAGCTCCCGATCTGCTGCTCTGTGTGTCCATTCACACACAGAGCCGCTCTGCCTCACTCCCTCTCTCTCCTCATTGGCTCACTGGCTGTAATTGACAGCAGCTGTGACCAATGGCTCTCGCTGCTGTCTGAGCCAATAAGGAGGAAGAGCCCCCAGAGAGCCAACGCTCTCATGCACATCACTGGATTGCGATGGGGCTTAAGTAAGTATTGGGGGGGCTGGGGGGCTGCTGCACACAGGTTTTTTCCCTTCGTGCATAGAATGCATGTAGGTACAAAAAACCTTGAGCCTTCACAACCACTTTAAATTTGCAATTAAAAGTTAGTTATACATATTTGAATTTGCACTATTAAATTAATTTTGTGTGACCTATTCTATATCCTGCCCTCCCTCCCTATCTAGTCCACTTACATTTAACCACCTGACCTGCAGAAGGTTTTACCCCCTTCATGACCAGGGAATTTTTTTTGCTATTCAGCACTGCATTAATTTAACCACTTGAGCTCCTGAGGATTTACCCCCCCTTAATGACCAGGCCTCTTTTTGCTACTCGGTGCTGCACTAATTCAACTGATAATTGTGCGGTCATGCAATGCCGCACCCAAACGAAATTTATGTCCTTTTTTTCACACAAATAGAGCTTTCTTTCGGTGGTATTTGATCACCTGTGCGCTTTTTATTTTTCATGCTATAAACAAAAAAAGACTAAATATTTTGAAGAAAAATTATATTTTTTACTTTCAGCTATAAAAAATATATAGTAAACTCAAAGTTAGTTATAAATTTAGGCCAAAATGTATTTTGCTACATATTTTTGGTAAAAAAATCCCAATAAGTGTATATTGATTGCTTTGTGTGAAAGTTATAGCGTCTACAAACTATGGTATAGATACTGCAATTTATGACTTTTTTTTTTGCTATACAGCGCTGCGCTAGTTTAACGGACAATTGCTTGGTCATGCAATACGGTACATAAATGAAATTTATGTCCTTTTTTAACACAAATAGAGCATTCTTTTGGTGGTATTTGATCACCTGTGCACTTTTTATTTTTGGCGCTATAAACAGAAAACGTTTTGAAGAAAAAAAATTTTTTTTGAAAAAAACAATATTTTCTCATTTTGGTCATAAAAAATATCTAAAAAAACTAAAATTTCATCATAAATTTAGGCCAAAATGTATTCTGCTACATGTTTTTGGTTAAAAAATCCCAATAAGTGTATATTGATTGCTTTTTGTGAAAGTTATAGCATCTACAAACTATGGTATAGATAATGGAATTTACACAGCTTTTACTTTCTGACTGCCCATCACATTTCTTGAGGTGCTAAAATACCAGGATAGTACAAACACCCTCAAATGACCCCCTTTTCGGAAATTAGACACCCTAAGCTATCTGCTGAGAGGCATATTGAGTCCATGGAAGAGTTATTTTTTTTCCACAAGTTTCTGGAAAATGACAAAAACTTTTTTTTTTTTACACAAAGTTGTCATTTAAATGATTTATTTCTCGCACAAGCCATGGGTATATGTGGAATTACACCCCAAAATACATTCTGCTACTTCTACTGAGTATGGGGATACCACATGTGTGAGACTTTTTGGGAGCCTAGCCACATACAGGAGCCTGAAATCCAATGGCCACTTTGAAAGCCTGAAGGTGCATAACTTCCTCATTACACTTCCTCACTACCTATCACAGTTTCGACATGCCAGGATAGCCCCAAACCCCCCCAAATGACCCCTTTCTGGAAGGTAGACACCCCAAGGAATTTATAAAGAGGCATGGTGAGCATTTTGCAGATCTCATTTTTTCTCACAAGGTTTTGAAATATAAAAAAAATAGAAAAAATATGTTTTTTTTTTCTTAATTTTCCAAAAACTTGTGGCAACAAATGAGATCTGCAAAATACTTACTGTGCTTTTTATCAAATTCCTTGGGGCGTCTACTTTCCAAAAAGGGGTAATTTGGGGGGGCTAGGTGCTATCCTTGCATTTCAGGGCCTCCGAAACTGTGATAGGTAGTCAGGAAGTGTAATGAGGAAATAAAGCCCTTTAAAAGCCTGAAGGTGCTTATTGGATTTTGGGGTCCTGTACTTGGCTAGACTGCCAAAAAGTCTCTTACATGTGGTACCCTCATACTCGGGAGAAGTAGCAAAATGTATTTAGGGGAGTAATTCCACATATACCCATGGCATGTGTGAGCAGTAAATCATTTAAGTGACAATTTTGTGTAAAAAAAAAATATTTATCTTTGTCATTTTCCAAAAACTTGTGGTAAAAAAATAAATTCTTCTATTGATTCAACATTCCTCTCAGCAAATAGTTTGGGGTGACTACTTTTCAAAAAGGGGTCATTTTGGGGGGTGGGGGCGTTTTATGCCCAGCATTAGAAGTTTATGCCACACATCATTCACTCTTCTAACCACCTGAAGACCAAGCCTTTTTGTTCACATGAACAAAATCAGTATTGTTTGCTAGGAAATTAATTTAAACCTCGAAACATTATATATTTTTTTAAAGCAGACACCCTAGTGAATAAAATGGTGCCTACTACAATTTTTTATGGCACATAGTACTCGCGCAGCAATTTTTCAAAAGCAATTTTAAAAAAAAAAAACACTTTTTTTACTTTTAATGCACAAAAACACAATATATTGGCCAATTGTTTGGTAAGATATAAAAGACAATGGTATGCCGAGTAAATAGATACCAAACATGACATGCTTTAAAACTGCTTATGCCCCGTGCAATGGCAACAAACTGCAAACATTTTTAATATCCATAGGCAGTGCTTTAAAAGCCTTTAAAAGCTACCATTTTAGATTTACAGAGGAGGTCTAGTGTTAGAATTACTGCCCTTGATCTGACGTTCACGGCAATACCTCACATGCATGGTGCAACCACTGTTTACATAACAGCACAGGGTCAAGGCTTGTGCACACCGGTGTGCGCGCATGGGAGGGGCAATTTTTTTCTTTTTTTTTTCTAGTTATTTTGATTTTTTATTATTTTTACATTGTACCTTTCTTTTTTTTTTTTTTGTTATCACTTTTAATGCTATAACAGGGAATGCAAATAACCCCTATAACTTCAATGGGCATTGTCATATTCTTTTTTGAGAAACCTGGGGTCTATCAGACTCTAGATATCTCCTCTGCCCTTACATTATCTAATCAAACCAAAATCGGTGTGATCAGATGCTTTCCCAATTTACAAATGGCGCTGTTTATATCCTGCGAAACGGAAGTGATGAAATGCTTGTAGCTTCCAAATTCTTAGACTATAAAGATGATTGGCACCATTCTGGTCTCCAATCAGCTCTATGGTCAGCTGGCAGAAACACCGGCTGCATTCTCAGGTTCCCCCGATGGCACGAGACTGCCCGAGAAGGCCGTGGAAGGCAGCGGGGGAGGGGGGACATAATCTCCCACTGCTTGTAAAAGCAATCTTGCAGCTAATTAGCCACTAGGATTGCTTTTACATGAAAGCCGATCACCGGCTGAAAAAAACGATACCAGGATGATGCCTGCATCAAATCCAGTGATGTACCAGTACGTCGCTGGTCCTTGTTGGTTATATATGATAAGTTCTTTTTTTTTTTTTTGTATGTAGCCTGTGGACTGAATGAAAAAATGAGAATAAATCTCTGCCAGAAAAAGTGTGTGGTATGCCCACCATTAGAATATACCACCCTGCATCTACCCACTTCTAATGTTGGGCACACATTAGGTCACACTTTGCCACAAGTGCCAGTTCCAAGATTGAATAAATGTCTAAATAGTGGCACGCTTGAATAAAAATTGTCCACGTATAAGTGGTACCCCATATGGAGAAATGATGACACCAAGTCCCAAACTATCTTGCCACTGCTCCCCATGTAGTCTGGGCATCCCGGCGGGCTCCACGTGACTATCTTTTCCCTCGTAAATCCGAAACTTATAAGTATAGCCTGTCGCCCTCTCACAGGTCTTCTACATCTTGACCCCATATCTGGCACGCTTGCAGGGGAGAAATTGCTTGAATGCAAGGCAGCCAGAAAAATTAATGAGGGACTGCTCAACGTAGATATTTTGCTGGGGAGTATAGACATCTGCAAATTTTAGGTTAAGGTGATTTGCGAGGGGCTGAATTTTGTGGAGCCGGTCAAATTCAGGGTTACCCCGAGGATGACAGAGTGTATTGTCGCTGAAATTCATAAAACACATTTTACTCTCATATCTATGACTGGCCATGGCAGCAGGGAACACGGCATATGATGAATCGGGTCTGCGGACCAATACAACCGCAATTCATTTCTTTTAGTAATGCCCATGTTGAGGGTTAGGCCCAAAAAAAAAAATGTAAATTTGAAAACTGTAATGAGTTTCCATGCGAATCCATGCGTACCCATGCCACCCTGTATCAGTATTTCTGCTGTAGGGTGGTCAGGAAGCGGTTACAGAAGAGGTTTGTGTTACGGCGCTGCGTTACTTTAACTGACAATTGCGCGGTCATGCAACACTGCACCCAAATTAAATTTACATCCTTTTTTTCCCACAAATTGAGCTTTCTTTCGGTGGTATTTGGTCGCCTGTGCATTTTTAATTTTTTGCGCTATAAAAAAAAGGCTGACAATTTTGTGGGAAAAAAAACAATATTTTGGACTTTTTGCTATAAAACATGTCCAATAAAAAAAATTAAAAAATCAAATTTTGTCACAAATTTCATCCAAAATGCATTCTGCGACATGTCTTTGCTAAAAAAAAATCCCAATACGTGTAAATTAATTGGTTTACATGAAAGTTATAGCGTTTACAAATGGCGGGAAAGATACTGGGATTTTTAATTTTTTTTTATACTAATAATGGCGGCAATCAACGACATATGGCGGCGATCAGTGACTTATGGCGGCGATCAGTGACTTATGGCAGGACTGCGGGACTGCAGCGGACATTGTGACACTGGGGGGGAACTGACTTGGGGTCACTGACATCCCCAGTGACACCAATACAGTGATCAGTAAGAAAAAAACCCACTGACACTGTACTAATGGCACTGGGGAGGAAGGGGTTAACATTTTTTAGGGTTAACTATGTGAGGGGAGTGTTTTACTAGGGGGCGGGGGTGTGTGCTGGACGGGGACAGGCTGATCAAGAGAGAGAAACTCTTCTCTCCCTCTTCAGCTTGTCAGGAGCTGACAGGCAACTGACAGAGAGCAGGGCCCTACCTGTTTTGCAAAACCACGTTTTAAAACGTAGTTTTGCGCAGCCGTGCCGCCCTGCAAACATTTTCCTGCAGTGGCTAGGTCTGAAGCAGTTAACTGGTAATTGCTCGTTCATGCAACACTGTGCCCATATGCAATTTATATAGTTTTTTTCACACAAATATGGCTTTCTTTTGGTGTATTTGATCCTCACATTTTTTTTTTATTTGTTAGTATATAAATGAAAAAAAGACCGAACATTTTGAAAAGAAAACAATTTTTCTATACTTTCTGTTATAAAACATATCCAATAGAAAAAAATTTAAAAATCAAATTTTTTCATTAATTTAGGCAACAATTTAGGCAAACAAAACCCAATCAGTGTATATTAATTGGTTTGTGTGAAAGTTATAGCATCTACAAACTATGGTATATACAGTATACTGGAATTTATGCAGCTATGACACTATACTGGTAACGGTGGTGATCAGCGACTTATCAAGAGACTGTGATAGTGTGATGGTCAGTCTGGTGCTAAAAGACCCTGGCTGGGAGGTACACTAACTGACACTGACATCAATAGAAACATTATTACAAAGATCAGATATAATTCTGTACACTGTCACTGTACTAATGACACTGTCTCGGAAGGGGTTAATGTCTAGGAGCAATCAAGGGGTTAAATGTGTGCCTAACAATGTGTGTAATATGTGCTGCTTTTACTAAGAGATCTGGCTGTTTTTTTCTCCCTGCTTCTCCCTGGAGAAGTAACAGCCAGATCGCTGCTCGTGTACAGAGTCCCGTGTGTTTGGACACAGGCGATCAGCAGCACAGGTCAGCAGGGTTGCACACATGTGCACCCCAAACCCGGAAGCAAGCTTGCAATTTTTTTTACATGCTGAGCCTGCAGCTACTGCCCGGTCACAGTAAATCTACTGTGACCTGTGTGACAAGTGGTTAAATCCAACTCCAGAAATCCTAAAAATTCTGCAAGGGTTAATTGCTTGTTTAGCGTAGGAGATAGTAAGGCTAGGTTCACACTAGTATGGGCCATGTGGGCACAGCAGCCCAATAATTTAGATGGGCTGCTGTGCCCGCATCTCATGCAAAAAAAAGGGAATACACCTTTTTAAAAAATTCATCTTTTTGACCATGTGGTTTCTCTGTGTTTCCTGTACCCACGATTACACTGCGGGCTGAGATGTGTGGGGATGCCATTCAGAATGGCAACCCCATGCGTCTCGCAAGAGCAGCTCCATTTGGTTGCAGGTAGTTGCAAGTGTGGGAACAGATGCAATTCCTGCCCCCGCAAAGAGCCTGCAGCCTGCGAATTAGTGTGTACCAGGGCTAAAGGCTCTTTTACTTACCTGATCCTCCACTTCCCTGGCAAACAACACTCCCCAATGCTCAGGAGGTGAATGTCCCTTGGTGTCCTCACATCTAATGTAGGTCTTTGCATCCTACATCGGTGTTGATGGCATAAGAGAACCTTTGACCACTAGAGCATGGGGGAGAAGAGACTGTGGGGACCGTTCTAGCAGTGCAGAGGATCAGGCAAGTAAAGCTTTTTACAAATCCCCTAGACAGAAATGAGCAGTGGACCTTTACAGTGCAGGCACACTGTAAGGGATCATTTTTAAGTTCCATTTAATTCAGCTTTAATAATTGACAGATCTGGCAGCATCCTAAGTAGAAGCAAAGCTGTTCATCAGGATGAAGGAGCATTGACTTCAGCGTTGATGATGTCAAGTCCTTCCCAGCATCCAAACAGTGAGTATCCCCTAAAACCATATGTGGGCTCTCCTTCTTTTCCAATATCCTTCAGTGTGCAATCCTCACAATCTTCATCTTCAACTTTGTAACCTCAAAAAAATGCACATAAGCACACATAGTGCATTATCCTTATTACACTCACAACTTTCCTAAATAAATCACACTCACAAAATGTGTCAAAATCTGTGCATATCCACTATGCCACGTGTTCACTTCTAATCGTCTGCAATTCTTACTCTTACCCTCTGTCTATATTTAAATGGCCTTATAGCTAGGGCCACAGAAGATTTTCTTTAGTTCACAACTTCCTCTTTCCATCCTCCCCTCCAAAAGAAGTGTACCAGACAAACAGTGCACATCAGCGTTTGTTCCTTCTAGACCTCATCCAAGATGAACATCAGAGTTTACTCGTTCTAGACCTCATCAAAGATGGCCACCACACAGCTTTCGGTCTACGTCTGACGTCACTTTCTAACACGTTTCGTCATTTCTGACTTTGTCCAAGGATGTGTCCGTCAGACTTGTGGCCAGTTAAATACTTTCTTTCCGCCCTACCATGAGTGAGGATCGCCATCTTGCATAAGGGCTAGTACAAAGGTCAAAACGTCTGTGCTGTACACCTTCCATACATTACCAAACACTCAATATATAAATTAAAACATTACTTTTTGCTCATCCTGCAGATTTTAAATGGCTAGTTTGTCTAAAACTTAGTGATCAATACTCACAAATTCCAATAAGGAGACACTGAGAACAGATGACAGTACTACAACATTACTGCCATCTAATGGTACAAATATATAACTATATATGGAATATCAAATATTTCTATCAAATTATGGAGATCTCTACATCTAAATAAATACAAATACTTTTATGCTTCCCCTCCTAATAATATCTCTTACATTCAATGTAACTCTAGCTAAGAACTGGGGATACATTCAGGAGGGAAAACATTTTTTTTTTTTCATATGACCTCAAATCTTAAGGGGAGAGAAGATAAACCAAGATAAGAACCCATCCAAACCAAATGTTATTACCATTAGTTGGCCCTAATATAATATTTATAAAACACAGAATATTTACAAAATATAAACCTCCCAAAGTATGCCACTCTAATGATTCCACAAGTCAGGGAGGGAGATGTTTAACCAATAGGTTTCATTTTTGGAAATTTCTCTAGTCCTATTAATACCCCTCCAATGATCATCCACTCTATCTATCCCATAGAATTTCAACTGAGAGGGATCACAACTATGAGCATGCCTGGATAGACTATGATCTTTTTTCCCTTTCTTTATATTCGACACATGCTTTCTTAATCCCATAGACAATTGCCTGGTAGTTCGACCCACATATTGGAATCGGTTCATTTTTTAGACTTGAATATTTTCCAGGAGGATGGCAAACTATATACTAAAACATATTTCAAGGCCACTGATCAGAATGGTTACATTCCTACTTTTAGTTGTCACCACCCACAGTGGATTAGGGGAGTCCCATAAGGACAATTCCTCTATGTTAGTGCTCTAGGTTAGTGGATTATATAGATCAATCTGAATTGATCAAATGTTTCATTGAAAAGGGCTATGATTCTGATAGGTTGGAGCAAGTGAGGTTTGAAATAAGTAAAGGATATATAGGATATGTAAGGGAAAAGATTAAAATTAAGAATAAACAAAAAGGAAAAGGGAGATTAGAGTACGCATTTGTCTCTAATTATATTTGCCAATATAAAGACATGGAGATGATTATTAAGACACTGGCCTACTATTAAAAGCGATAACATTTTGGATCCTTTACTTCCCATTAAACCACCTTTTATATATAGAAAGGCATCCAATTTATGGAATAAGCTGGTAAAAAATATTGTTTCCCCCCAAAAAAAAAAACAGTAACAGGATGTTTGAACTTAAAGGTTTCTTTCCGTGTAAGAAATGTAATATTTGTAGAACAACAGGAATTAAAACAAGAAAAATAGAAAGTTTTACATCACAAGTGACAAATTAGGAATAAAGGATTAATAAATGTATTACATGTACCACCCCCTATGTTACCTACTTGTTGGAATGTCTGTGCAAATTCCAATATGTGGGTCGAACTACCAGGCAATTGTATATGAGATTAAGAGAGCATGTGTCTAATATAAAGAAGAGGAAAAAAAATCATAGTCTATCCAGGCATTTTAAGGATGCTCATAGTTGCGATCTTTCTCAGTTGAAATTCTATGGGATAGATAGAGTGGATGATCATGGGAGGGGTATTAATAGGACTAGAGAAATTTACAAAAATGAAACCTATTGGATATATGAGGTAGACACTCTGAAACCTAAGGGGTTGAATGTGGAGTTAGATTGAAACTGCTTTATTTCTGATTTGTGAGAGGATTTTATATCATTCTATCTTTGTTCTAGACATAGTCCACTTATCCTTCGGACATTATTTCTTTGATTTGCATTATCAGAGTATCTCCAAGCTATTTCCCTCACCTTCTCTTTTAGTCCCTACGCAGTATCTTCATCTACCCATTAGATATCTGTTTTGATCTAGCACCAATGAGGTAATATATACCTATAGATACAACATAATGAGCTTATTTGGTAACTTTCCCCCCTGCTATAATTCAATGGTTTGATTTGTGAGAGAGATTATAATAATCTCGTCTGGCTATTCTTCTCAAGGTTTGGGATCAGGGTAGCCTGTTATAGTATAGTTAACCATCTCCTTCCCTGGTGTTCGGATACAGGTTTGTGGAATCATTAGAGTGGCATACTTTGGAAGGTTTATATATTGTAAATATTCTATAAGTGTTTTATAAATATTATATTAGTGCCAACTAATGGTAATAACATTTGGTTTGGATGGGTTCTTATCCTGGTTTATCTTCTCTCCCCATACGAATTGAGGTCATATGAAAAAAAAAATATTTTCCCTCTTGAATGTATCCCTAGTTATTAGCTAGAGTTACATTGAATGTAAGGATATATTATTAGGAGGGGAAGCATAAAAGTATTTGCATTTATTTAGATGTAGAGATCCCCATATTTTAATAGGAGAAATATTTGATATTCCATATATAGTTATATATTTGTACCACTAGATGGCAGTAATGTTGTAGTACTGTCATCCGTTCTCAGTGTCTCCTTATTGGAATTTGTGAGTATTGATCACTTACATACAAAATCACTATTTCAAATCTGCAGGATGAACAAAAAGTATTGTTTTAATTTATATATTGAGTGTTTGGTAATGTATGGAAGGTGTACAGCACAGACGTTTTCACCTGTGTACTAGCCCTTATGCAAGATGCCATCCTCACTCATGGTAGGGCGGAAGGAGAGTATTTAACTGGGCGCAAGTCTGACGGACGCATCTTATGACAAAGTTGGAAATTACAAAATGCGTCAGAAAGTGATGTCAGACGTAGACACATTTTGACACATTTTGTGAGTGTAACTTGTTTAGGAAAGTTGTGAGTGTAATAAGGATAATGCACTATGTGTGTTTATGTGCATTTTTTGGAGGGTACAAAGTTGAAGATGAAGACTTTGTTGTGAAGTTGTGAGGATTGCACACTGAAGGATATTGGAAAAGAGGAAGGAGAGCCCACATATAGTTATAGGGGATACTCACTGTTTGGACGCTAGGAAGGACTATTCATTTTGAACTTCCTGGGGGGAAAGTGATATATTGGCGCCCAAGGATTGGACACTTATTGGATTGTTTATTTGTAGTGGATAACCAGTTCTAAATGTATTTATTAATTATGTCATCCAGTGTTGGGGAAAAAAAAATTAAGATTTCACTGAACTCTCGCCATTTTGGGAAAATGAATTGAAACCAATGGGAAGGATGATTCTAAGGTGATTTTTGGTTGTTTTTTTAAGGGTGCAGTAGGCTTTAAATAACTCCCAAGGGTTACAGAAGCTCCGTGCTGGACCTGCTCTTGTGTCAACATCCCCCCATTAGCTACATATTTTTTATAATTATTAAATATTCTAAATTATCCTAAATATACCACCTGGCAAAAAGCACCCTCTTAAATAAAGCCTTGTTCACACCATGTCAGTTGAGCTGTTTTTTTTTTCTGTCCACTACCACACATGGTATGTGGTGAATAGGGCACTGAAAAAGCTATTCTAGCGCCCTCCTAGGAAGCTAGGGGGAGCTAGACTCTAATGGTTAGGTAGGGGCTAAGCAGCAGCACTGTGGTCAAATTATGGTCAGTACTGAGAGGTTCTGCAGGCCAGCCCCTCTGTAAACTCCCCCTGCTCTGGAGCTTTGGAGTGAGGCTCTAGAGGCAGTGGGTGGATCTGAGGAGTGTCTGACTTCCCTCTTGAGGGACCCCAACCAATCCCAAACAGAAGGATTGGCAAGGGGCTGGAGCATCCTTAAAGGTGTTGGCACCTGCTCAGTAGCAGGAGTGTGAGGATGCAAGATGGAGAAGTGAGGCTGAGAAGCAGGAGCCTGGGAGGGAGTCCAGGCTGAAAGAGACTCACCCCCAGGCAGAGGGACCTTGAAGGGAAGAAAACGGTAGACTTCACTGGCCCTCTGAGAGATGGACCACATAGTGGCAGGGAAGGAGGGGTACAGCTGATAGGCCTGGTAGCAGCCACCTACTCAACAGCAGCAGCAAAGGAGAAGTTCTCAGTGAGTACTCCTACACCCCTTGGGCCAGAAAAGGGTGAGAGCATTTGGGTGGGGAACCTAACTAACTCTACACCTGGGACTAATACATTTAGGTGGCAGCTTGGACTCCCTTGCTCAGAGATTCCTCCAGACAGCTGGATAAAGAAGAGGACTTATCTTTGGCCTGGGGTGGTACACAAGGAGAGGCTGGAAAGTTCTCCTAGAAGAGGTTTTGTGTGTGAAGGCTTGTAATATAGTTCAGGAAATTTTGTCCTCTATTGCTATTACTCTTGGGGATCCCATACACCCCTTACTCTATCCATGTTCTACATTACAAATAAAACTTCAAAACAAAGCTCAAGGACTGGTTTTCTATTTCCTGAAGCAAGTATGAATGGATAATGTGTGATGCCTGGCAGTGCAGGACTATAGGGGGACCCAAAACTCAGCAACTCCTAAGGGGGTAGTGCTACACTATTGTTTTCTATGGTTTTGTACAGAAAAATGGCATGCAGAAAAATGCAGCTCAACAGACATGGTGTGAACAAGTCCTTAAGAAAATAAAGGTAGTTTGTATAATTTATTCCATGCAAATGTCACCAAAGCAACTCAGTGAATGAATCTTAGGGATTCTGCTTTAGTAAAATTGGAAATTTAAATATCACTCCACTCAACCCTACTGAGGACAGGTCGGTGACAATCCAGGTCCTTGTCTTAATTTGCTCTGTATGTGCAGTGCAGTCACCTCCAACAATGACAGTAAAGGGGTGGGTTGGCCCCCTGGACAACTGTTGGGCCATAGGTACCCACCAAGGTCAGCCTGTGGGTAGTCCAGCCCTGGTCCCAGCATATTATTTTACAATTTCTTCTGCTTTTGTAGAACTGTAAGTCCTGGAACACAATATTTGCCTTTCTCCTGTCCCTGTAGAGACACAAGCACACGAGCATCCTTTCAAAGCACATACTTTCATGTAATATAAAGTGCATTTTTTTATTACTGCAAAATGCATTCTATTTGTACCAGCTGCTGTTTTCCCTTCTTCATTCCTGTGCCCAAAACAAGCACAATTTGATACTTCTATTACAGTAAAAAAAACAACAACCGTCCTTTAAATATCCAACTCTCATTAGTTTGATGGAAAAGGGTTCTTATCATCATCTTAAAACGGAGTTCCACTCACTCTGTAAAAAAATAAAAGTCAGCAGCTACAAAAACTGTAGCTGCTGACTTTTAAAAAACAGCCACTCACCTGTTCCACGATCCTGCGTTGCCCCTGCCGTAGCCCGTTTCATCGGCCGTCCTGTATTCCAGGAGCCCGGCATCTTCAGTGTGGGCACCTGGCTGTGACAGCTTGAGGCTTCAGAGCCGGGTACCCTCTGCGCATGCTCGAGTAGCACTGCACTTCCTGAATGGCCCTGTCGTCTTCTGGGACCTGTCACGTGTCCCACAAGACTGCGGGGAGGGAGGGTAGGAGGACGACATCCTTTTCTGATTGCCTAGTAGATTGCAGCGGAAGTGGGAGCGGGTACCTGTCAAATTCAGGTAACCTTTCCCCCCCCACCGCTCCCCAAAGGTGCCAATCTTTAATGGGAAGCGGTTGACCAAACTTTAAAGCGGAACTTCCCCTTTTGGGTCGAACTCTGCTTTAATGATCACCTCCTGGGAAGAGTTTCCTCTCTTTAAAAATATCAGATTGTTGGCAGTGTTAATGATTTTCTGAATATTATTGTAATCAGTGCAGGTGACCTGATATAAGGTTACTAAATATACATTAGGGAATTTTGTACAAAGAAAGCACTTCATTGGTAATTCTTTTTAGAGGTGTATTCATAATTTGCTGGACATAACCTTAGTTTTTAATTTATGTCTGAAATCATTCTGTACTAGACATAGAATTATGATCAACTGCTTCAAACTATTTAAGTGCTACCAGCACTCTTTTTTTTTTTTGTTTAATACATCTAAAAGTAAATCTTTAACAACCCTGAGCTTATGTTCTAAAGGTTCATTCTATGCATCAAGGTGAAAAAAACCTTCTGTTTTCAGCAGCCCCCCCCCCAACCCCCCTAAATCCTTACCTGAGCCCCCTCCAATCCGACCCATGTTCACAATAGCCTCGGCTGTATGGGGACTCTGAGACAGCAGTGGGAGCCCATTGACTTTCGCTGCTATCAATCAAAGCCAGTGAGCCAATCAGGAGAGAGCAAGAAGGCGGGGCTGAACTGTGGCTCTATGTGTCTTATGGATGCATAGAGCAGTGGCTCGGGAGCTAGCATGCAGCAGTGCCCCCAGGGCAAGTAGCTTTTTCTGGGGGCACTGTTCAAGGGGGAGGAGCCAGGAGCACAGGTGGGAACCCGAAAAGAAGAGGATCAGGGCAGCTGTGTGCAAAACTACTGCACAGAGCAGGTAAGTATGACATGTTTGTTATTTTATTAAGAAAAAACAAAAAACGAACCTTTAGTATATGCAGCCTGTCTGCAGGTGGGCTTTACCACCGAGCATCCGTATATATGCGCCTATATGTAAACAGTTTACTGTGCTGTAAGCATGTTCCTTGCCCGCTTCAAGCACAGTAAGAGATGACACCAAGCTGTGCAGTGGAATAACGTCCTTACAAGATGTCTCCAACTTACAAGCCGACCTCAATGCACTGTTTAATTGGGCAACTATGTGGCAAATGAGGTTTAATGTTGATAAATGTAAGGTTATGTACTTGGGGGCTAAGAATATGCATGCATCATACATACTAGGGGGAGTACAACTGGGTGAATCAATGGTGGAGAAGGATCTGGGGGTTCTGGTAGATCACAAGCTTAATAATGGCATGCAATGCCAAGCTGCAGATTCTAAAGTGAGCAAAATCCTCTCTTGTATTAAAAGAGGTATAGACTCCAGAGAGAGAGATATCATATTACCCCTGTACAGATCATTAGTAACACCTCATCTGGAATATGCAGTTCAGTTTTGGGCACCAAATCACAAAAAGAACATTAGGGAACTGGAGAAAGTACAGAGAAGGGCAACCAAACTGATACGAGGCATGGAGGAGCTCAGCTATGAGGAAAGATTAGAGGAACTGAATTTATTCTCTCTTGAGAAGAGGAGAATAAGGGGGGATATGATCAACATGTATAAATACATCAGTGGTTCATATAGTGAACTCGGTGTAGAGTTATTCACCCTGAGGTCATCATAGAGGACAAGGGGGCACTGTTTACGTCTGGAGGAAAAGAAATTTAATCTCCAAACACGGAAAGGTTTCTTCACAGTGAGAGCTGTAAAAATGCGGAATAGACTCCCTCAGGAGTTGGTTCTGGCCAGCTCAGTAAGGTAAAGTGTACAGGCTTGGAAAATCTGTATGTAAATGGATAGAAAACTGGCTAAAAGATTGTATTCAGAGAGTAGTGGTTAATGATTCATACTCTGAATGGTCTGGGGTCGTCAGTGGTGTACCCCAAGGTTCAGGGTTGGGACCCTTACTTTTTAATAGATTTATAAACGATATAGGGTCTGGGATCATAAATATCATTTCAGTCTTTGCAGATGACACCAAGCTGTGCAGTGGAATAATGTCCTTACAGGATGTCTCCAACTGACAAGCCGACCTCAATGTACTGTTTAATTGGGTAACTGTGGCAAATGAGGTTTAATGTTGATAAATGTAAGGTTATGCACTTGGGGGCTAAGAATATTCATGCATCATACATACTAGGGGGGTACAACTGGGGGAATCAATGGTGGAGAAGGATCTGGGGGTTCTGGCAAATCACAAGCTTAATAATGGAATGCAATGTCAAGCTGCGGTTTCTAAAGCTAGCAAAATCCTTGCTTTAGAGGCATTTGTTTCTGGAAAGTTCTGGCAGAAAAAAATTCAACATACATGAGGCCTTAAATGGAGTTAACATTTCCTTCCTCCTTGCATAATCAAATATTTTTTATTAACTTTTGTTGGACTACTCCTTTTTTAACTTTTTTTTTTAGCTGGAGCTCTGCTTTAGGCATTTATACATTTTTTTTTTTTATAATTGAACGACATTTAAATTGTTAAGCACTGCACAACATAAATGTCAAATTTTCTTTTAATAGTAATGGCTACAGTGGGGCAAAAAAGTATTTAGTCAGCCACCAATTGTGCAAGTTCTCCCACTTAAAAAGATGAGAGAGGCCTGTAATTGGCATCATAGGTAGACCTCAACTATGAGAGACAAAATTAGAAAAAAAATCCAGACAATCACATTGGCTGATTTGGAAAGAATTGATTTGCAAATTATGGTGGAAAATAAATATTTGGTCAATATCAAAAGTTCATCTCAATACTTTGTTATATATCCTTTGTTGGCAATGACAGAGGTCAAACGTTTCCTGTAAGTCTTCACAAGATTGGCACACACTGTTGCTGGTATGTTGGCCCATTCCTCCATGCAGATCTCCTCTAGAGCAGTGATGTTTTGGGGCTGTCGCTGGGCAACACGGACTTTCAACTCCCTCCAAAGGTTTTCTATGGGGTTGAGATCTGGAGACTGGCTAGGCCACTCCAGGACCTTGAAATGCTTCTTACGAAGCCACTCCTTCGTTGCCGGGGCGGTATGTTTGGGATCATTGTCATGTTGGAAGACCCAGCCACGTTTCATCTTCAATGCCCTTGCTGATGGCAGGAAGGTTTGCACTCAAAATCTCATGATACATGGCCCCATTCATTCTGTCCTGTACATGGATCAGTCATCCTGGTCCCTTTGCCTGGAAACAGCCCCAAAGCATGATGTTGCCACCCCCATGCTTCACAGTAGGTATGGTGTTCTTTGGATGCAACTCAGCATTCTCTCTCCTCCAAACACGCCGAGTTGTGTTTCTACCAAACAGTTCTATTTTGGTTTCATCTGACCATATGACATTCTCCCAATTCTCCTCTGGATCATCCAAATGCTCTCTAGCAAACTTCAGACGGGCCCGGACATGTACTGGCTTAAGCAGGGGAACACGTCTGGCACTGCAGCCAAATGAACTTTATGGCCTTTTTTTTCCCACAAATGGAGCTTTCTTTTGGTGGTATTTGATCACCTGTGCATTTTTTATTTTTTGCGCTATAAACAAAAGGCCGACAATTTTGAGAGAAAAAAACAGTATTTTTTACTTTTTGCTATTAAACATGTCCAGTAAAAAATTTAAAATATAAAATTTCATGTTGTAATTAATTGATCCCAATACATGTAAATTCATTGGTTTACTTGAAAGTTATAGCATCTTCAAATGGCTGTATATATACTGGAATTTTTTTTTTTATACTAGTAATGGCGGCGATCAGCAACTTATAGTGGGACTGCGGTGGGAAATCTGATACTGGGGGGGGAAGTGACTGTCACTGACATCCCCAGTGACACTAATACAGAGATCAGTGCTAATAAAAAGCACTGACACTGTACTAATGACACTGGGCAGGAAGGGGTTAGCATCTGGGGTGACTAAAGGGTTAACTGTGTGCTGTGTGTGTTTTACTATGTGTGCTGTGTATGTTTTACTATGTAAGCACACTTCTTTGTATTACTCTGCTATGCAGAGCCATACAAAGCAGCGTGCTGGAGCTGACAGGGGAGAGATCTGTATTGTTTAATTACAGACCTCTACCCCGTCAGTGATACTCAGCAATCGCCGTGTGCCGGCGGGGAATCTCTGTCTGGGACACGGTGATCGCCAGCTGAGGCGGTCCCCCTACCCAGAAATGCAACTCACGTGTGTGTGTATGTGTGTGTATATATATATATATATATATAAAATGTGTGATTTTGTGCAGCCCTGCTGCCCTTTAGCAATATTTCTGCTATAGAGCGGCGGGCAAGCAGTTAAGTAGTAAGTTATCCTGTTACTAACAATTGCGTTCGTTTTTTTTTAACAGCTCATGCAAGTTAGATAATTAACTCTTCTAAGTGCTGCTGCCATTACAACTAGAAAATATTTTCCAGCTGTTTGCAACAATGTCAAATGAGCTTAGTAAGGCAGTATGGGTCTCCAAGTGCTAAAAAAACTACCCCAAGAATGAACTGCAGCTGAATAGCAGGTTTGTAAGGGAGCTGTAAAATCCACACTGGAGATGGTTTTCAGAAACTAAGTCATTTTCATGCAAAGCAAGGCCAGAAAGAGAGAAAGCGACCTCCGCACCTAAAGACCAGTATATCAAGAGAGCTTCATTACTGAGCAGCATATGCATCCAAGATTCAAAGCCAGCTGAACAAAGAACATCTTTTCTTACCAAAAGTACCATCAAATGTTGATTGGGAAATTCGGGCTGTCGTAGGAGAGTAGCAGTTTTCCGAAACAATTCTTTGACAACAAAATGAATGTAGATGTGTGTTGATGAGTCTTGTGAAGTTAAGGAACAGTACACTAAATCAGTAAACTTTAAAGCTGAATTCTGGGAACCCTGAAACTTCTTCATTGCAGTAGGCATGCTGCAACGGCCACTTGCTTGTTTAGTTTAGGACGGGGGTCAGCAATCGGTAAATTACGATCTAAAAATATAGTGAAATAACCAATTAATATAGTGCCATAAAAATCTTCATGTCCACAAAAAAATATATAATATATATTATAAAAGTCCTTTCATTCCAAAAAGCAAAAGGTCTAATTGACTTCTCCCAAAAAACAGTGCTTCCAACATCCACCAGTGTGAAATCAAAATCAACCGCACTCACCAGATGTTGGTCAGTAATGCGCCTTTTAGAATTTAAGGGATCCTAAACCCCCTCTATATCCTCTAGGACTCCTTATTCACTTTGCAAGGCTTGATGATTCCACTCACTCCTCATGTGAACTCCATAGTGGTCCAAAAAAGAAAAAAACATATACCATAGTGTAATACTGCTATACCTTGTGTAGTATTATAAATGATACCAGGCCACTCACATGTTAAAGATAGATAAAAAGCATTGGTTTATTGCCTCCATAAGGCTACCACAATATCCATGGGATCACACTCCAATCCAGAGACCTCACAGCCTGTTGGTTTGCAGAGGATAGAAAACCCAGATCCAACAATCAAAATGGCAGCTTGGAATGCACCCCTCAGTGTGATGTGTTTCACTCACCGGAAGTGAGTGGAACGCCCCTCCCAGAGAACGCCCTGTTTGAGGGACGAAACGCGTTGACGCATTTCTGGTCTGCTGTCCATACGTCTTACGTCACTTCCGGTGAGTGGAACGCACGCTGAGGGGTCTATATATAAATAAATGGTGCCCAAAGAAAGTTCAGTCCATCAGTTAAAAATATGATCCTTTTAATGAAACTCAGTAAAACCTGTAACATCTCATTTGTCAGATAGATACCATAATAAACACAGACTCATTGGTAACTAAAATGAACCAGTTAGATCTCACCACAGCCACGGTAACAACTCCTGATGGAATGTGGAGGTAGATAGTGTAACTATATGTAAACCAAGCCAGTGAATATGGGTGTAGGTCCCAGGTATGGAGACCACCGGGCCGTCCAGACAACAAGCTATGGTGTCAGGTGGCGCAGCTCCACACAAGTGCAGGTCTAAGAGCTTATGTACACTGCAGCTGCTAAACTGACGTTCAGGAGCTTTTCTGCATTTTTTTCAGCAGCTCCTGAACTCTCTCTAATGTTTTCCTATGTGTCCATGTACACTATGTCGTTTACAGGCAGTTGAGTTTACAGTTGTTTTTTTTAACTCACCAAGCTTGCGTACAGGAGTAGATTTTATCGGCGTTTTCAACGCCAAATGCTTGTGAACGCGGTTAACCGCGTTTATAAGCATTTGCGTTTAGAAGCGTTTTTTAACTGTTCCATATCCAGATGCTGTCCAGAGCCTTTTTTCATCATCAGAAATGCATGCAAAGTGTTTTCCATGTATTCCAATGGATCTAGTACACCAGCGCAGTCAGTTCCAGGTTTCGCATGAAGGAAAAAATGGTAGAACATGCTGCAATATGCTCATGATGGGATCCATAGTGAATACAACCAGAAAAGACAGGTCATCTCAACAAATACTGCTTTCTCTGCTTCTGCGCTCTCTATTTCTTTCAAAATGTCTGAAATAGTTAATTTATTACTGTTTTTCAGTGCATTCTGGTCATTTGGGAAGGTCTCCTGAGTTTATCTATTAAAAATGCTTCTAAACGCAAACACGCATAAACGCAGTATGCAAACGCAGCTAAAGTGATGTTTTTTAACCTATGTTTTCCAGCACTCAGTTTCCATCATTCAGAAGAGTTTTCCAAATGCCCCGTATACATGAGCCCTAAGAACAACCAGGATGTACAGTGTACACAGAACATAAAACATTGCTAAAGGTAAAAGGAAGTTTATTTGAAAGACGAGTTTTTGCATGTCTCTTCTGCCAAATATCCTTACCTCCTAGCAATTGTTTTTAGCTTAATTCCACTTCAAGCACACTTGCACTTCAAGCACTCCACCAAACAATTTTTGGGAACATTTGAAAATGCATTTGGAACTAATGCAAAATATAGTAAAAGTGCTAGTTAAAGAAGAAGATGATTTGCTTTACTACTCTAACACAGAATTATTTTTTAAAATAATAAACGTCATAGTTATCTGATCTGTGCGATGGTTGTGCACAGAGGGGCACATAATCACCTCTTCTCGGGTCCCCTGCTGGCATTCTGCGCTCCTTCTCTTCCCTGTATGTTCCAAAAGCAAACAGCTTGCTATGGGGGAAGACATGCAGGCTTGATCCTGAGCTGGGCTGTGCTTCCATAGACACACACAGCGAGACCCCGCTCGGCCCCTCGCTCCCTTCTCACAGGCTTTGACTGACAGCAGCAGTAGGCAATGCTGCTGACTCTACAGTGACATAAGAGAGAATGGAGAAGAGAATGCTGCAGATGGACACAGCGCTGGATTGAGATTGGGCTGGGATTAAGATAGGTAAAGGTTTAAAGGGTTACTAAACCCAGGACCCTTCATTTACTTTATCTGGTCTCCCGCAGCACACAGAACATGGAAGTGCAATTATTTTAGTAAATATATACTACTAAATACCTTTTCTTATCAGCAGTTAGAGCAATCTTGTGACTTCTAGCAGTGTTTAGCAGAGCACTTGTTAAAGCTTGTAGGAGGAATTTTTATTTCTCTCTAGGATGATGCAGAACCCCTGACCTCTGTCTGAATAGTGCTGATTGGCACTTTGCTGATCACATGCACTCTCCCAAGAAAAAAAAACACACTCTAGCAATATACACCAAACTGAGCATGTGCAGAGTGACTCCACACATATGTCTTATCAGGAGATAAGAGGGGTACACTGGAAGAAGGGGAGGATCAGAGAAAACAGAATCAAACAGCGTTTTTGCACAATGCAGAGAATGAACCCCTTAGGTTCCACAATGAGTATAACAATCATGCTTTACTGCATATACAGACTGATTTTACTGTTGTAGGTTTAGTAACACTTTAAGGAGGGGCCGGGGGGGAGAAGCATCCCCCAAAAAAGATGTAAGGGTGAACCTTTGGACTACTTAACATACATATTGGGGGAGCTTCACTCAAGTAGAGTATTGTGATTTTAACAAAGTGTACAGATAGAGTATGTCATGTCCAAAACAGGGGGCAGAAGTACCGTAATGTATATGTTTTTAGTAAGATTTTAGTTTTTTGGACTAACTATGTACTGTATGCAGCAGTTTGAAAGCCCTGTAGAGCTGTTGTTAGCTTTTTTGGTGGTATTCTCCCCCCCCCCCCTTAGACAAAACAGCCACCCAACCCTTCCAGTGGGAGGAAGCCCCCACTGCAAGGATGCATTTTAAATTTTCCCAGAGTTTATCTTTAAAAACAAACCTTAATGATCATTTTTGTAACAAAGGTATGAAAAATCCAAAACGGTCTTATATTTCATTTACCTGTTACTGGGTGTCCCTTTCTTTAAAAACACCACCAACACTTGAAGTTATGGTAACAAATTTCTCTGTATCCTTGGTCTATACCTAAGCCGAGATAGAAATTGTAGTAAGCTGAGTTAAGAATGTTTATGGTTTAAATTCTTACCGGTTTTCAGATTAAATGAAAAAAAAAAAACATAATATACGTCATTCCTCCTTATGTACCCAAATAAGCACTATCTTAATTAGGCACTTACTCAGACAGTGGTATTACTACCCCACAAAAAAATGAGACCATTAGGTACAAAGTGCAGACTTAAGGTCAAAAATTTTAATTTCGAAAAGGAGGCACCCCACTTCTGTAACTTTGCCCTGGTCCCTCATATCTTAACCACTTGATGCCTGGGCTATAGCCGAATGATGGCTACAGCGCAGTCGTCTAGTTCTGGGAGGGAGTCATATAGCGTCCTCCCAGAACGTGCTCCCCGCACGCCCCCCAGCGCTCTCTGTGATTGCTGTGTCCTTTGGACACAGCTGATCACATGACATGGTAAAGGGCCAATCACAGCGCCCTTTTACCACGTAATCAGCTGTGTCCAATGACACAGCTGATCACAGTGTAAATACAGTTGCCATTTATCGGCTGCACTTTCCACATGCTGTCACAGTCAGTGTCTATCAGTGTTACCAGTCAGTGTCCATCCATGCAGTACCAACAGTGTCTGTCAGTGCCCATCAGTGCCGCCTGTCAGTACCATCTATCAATGACTTTCAGTGGCGCATATCAGTGCAGCCTCATCAGTACCCATTGGTGCAGCCGATCAGTGCTGCATATCAGTTCCCATCAGTGCAGCCTCAACAGCGCACATCAGTGAAGGAGAAAAATTACCTCTTTGCTAAATTTTATAATAGAAACTAAGAAAAAAAAATGTTTTCAAACTTTTTGAAATTTTTGTTTGTTTAGCACAAAATAAAAAACCCAGTGGTGATTAAATACCATCAAAAGAAAGCTCTATATATCTAGAAAAAAATTATAAAAATTTAATTTGGGTATAGTGTTGTATGACCGCGCAATAATCATTCAAAGTGCGAAAGCACTGAAAGCTGAAAATTGGCCTGGGCAGGAAGGGGGTAAAAGTGCCCAGTAGGCTAGTTGTTAAAGAAACCATGTGCTTCATTTACATGTAGTAAAAGCTGAAATTCAGGCAATTAACAGTTAAAATAAGCAGGTGTGAACTGTACTCCCAGTACTCAAAATTAGGATTTGTCTTTCTTCTGTGCCCGTTATATGTGCCAGCCTAACAGGTCTATGACTTCCACTTTAGTGGTCCAGGATCAACCCCAGTTTCCTGATTGGACAGTGAAAGAGGAGCAACACATTAATGAAGTCATCATGCACTAAAATAAAATAATGGGTGGCAGGGACTTTTAAGGGCACCATAAAAAAAGGCACATCAAAAGTTTAACAAAGCTTTATTACTCCAAAGTTAAAACATAAGTGTATTTACACAGGCCATAGATTATTAATTATTATTATTATTCATAGTGAATATCATCTCATGTATCCAGAAAGATGGTACAAAGGAAAACATATAAATTCAAAATGTTACAAATATTGTACCAAAGCTACTGTAAAGACTGTATCATGCCCAAAATTTCTGACACATTTCCAGATTTGCTCTTCCTCAGGGACCAAGCAAAGGATAAAGTGAGGTAATAAGTAAATGATGCAAAGAATGTAAGGTGAATGGCCTGCAAACAAAAATTTTAGAACATCACATTCCATACATGCCAAAACCAGGCGCAAGCTGAGGGGAAGTGGAGGCCAGCATATAACCACAGTGATTCCAAGGGTGCATAACAGAAATCTACAAAGGAAGCTATCCAGTGGCATGACCAACCAACACTATACAAATTCAGCATTGGGCATGATAGTCTTTACAGCAGCTTTGGTATTATATTTGTAACGTTTTGAATTTATATGTTATCCTATATACCATCGTTCTGGATACTTAACATGATATACACTACCTGAATATGAGGCGTAACAGTCTATGACCTGTGTAAATACACTTATGTTTTAAATTTGGATTAATAAAGCTTTGTTAAGCTTTCTATGTGCTGTGCTTTTATGGTGCCTTTAAAAGTCCCTGCAACCCATTATTTTCTTGTAGTGTATAACAAATTGTTTGGGATGGGCACCAGTAATAGTCTCAAATCACACCATTACAATTTTTTTAATGAGGTCATCATTCTACTCAGTCTGCTCTCTACTCCTGTAAGCAAGCCACCAGTGTTATATAAATATCTGGTGTTACGCTAATAGACAAATCAACCACAGTGACATAAGTACCACAAATAAATATCAAGTGTAAAACTAACAAATAAATGAATTAAAATTACATAAATTAACTTATAAAAATTATTCAATAAGTCATAAATATACAATCAAGCACAATAAATGAATAATAAATAAAGTGCTCCAACATGAACCCCGATAATAAAAATATTGTGCAAAAGTCCCTTGAAGAATATGAGAACAGTCTCCTTTATAAAAAGTGATCACAATTCTTCATTCCAGCTTGCATGAACACCAACATGACTGAACACCACCGTGGCTGCAAATTGGAAGCTTACCAGATCACTTGACCCCTTGATTATAGGAGGTCAACATGCGCTTTGTTAATAGCCTAGCCCCAGAAGACATCTGATTATGATGAAACGCGTCGGGCAGAGCCTCCCCTGTGACATCATCGCGTAAGGTTAGCCAGTGAGACTGAATCTTGCAGTTTTTATTGAATGCTGATTACTTTTTATTCAATTGTATGTGCATTTCCTCATTTTGAATAAATGGTTTGTGAATAATCTGCACTATGAGAGGCACTCTTTTTATCTTCACATGAATTATATACACACTGTTTGATCGGGATGGTCTGTGGAGTGACTGAGGATCCATGTGGTCTGGCTTGTAGTATAAGAGTGTGGACATGAAGTCTATTAACAAAGCATATGTTGACCTCCTATAATCAAGGGGTGAAATGATCTGGTAAGCTTCCAATTTGCAGTCACGGTGGTGTTCAGTCACAATGGTGTCCACACAAGCTGGAATGAAGAATTGTGATCACTTATTATAAAGGGGACTGTTCTCATATCCTTCAAGGGACTTGGGCACAATATTTTTATTTGTTAGTTTTACACTTGATATTTATTTATGGTACTTATGTCACTGTGATTGATTTCACTATTAGCACAACACCAGATAGTTATATATATGTTGAAGACATCAGTGTTAGACTGGCAGTACAGTGCATTATAACAGGGCTAGATTGGCTCTTAGTGCTCGCTGACCCTCTGGATATTAGATAGAATTGCTGTCCCTGTTTCTGTTTCTATTTTAGGAAATATACCTTTAGTTTTGGTCCCAAAAAGCCAACAGGAAGTGAGAGAAAATCTCAAAATGAGAGGAATCCCCCTCTTAAGCAGTTGTCACTGTAACAACTGTCCCTATTGGAAGATTTAACTCCATCTCTTGTTTGAAGGATGTCTGTAAAGTTTTGGATTTCTCATCACTTTCTTTCCCAGTGGTATTGGTTACCAGGTCAACTGGAGAGGGCAAATCTCTCCAGCAGGGATACAGACAGCAATAATAGCTCAATAGAGGTTTTACGATTTACCAACTTTATCCAAAATTAGAAAAAAAATTGCCTTCAAATACACATTAATACATTGCTATATTAAACAGTGTTTATATCTGCCTGGAGTTCAGCTTCAAAAAATATTAGGTAACTTATGTTCCACATTAAAATTATAATTCCATCTACAAGAGCATGGAATTCTGTTTATGTTGTTAATATGAATTATCTTTGCCAAGTCTGCATATACACACAGCATTTCCACAGACTGTCCAGGTCTCATTTTTTCCCATATCTCTATTTCTTTCAGTTTTCTTTTTTTTAATTTTAATTGCATCTTACAAACACAGGAAAACATTTTTATACATAGTCATCTAAATGTATTGCAAATTTTCCACAAACAACCCTTACCCTACCCCAAACCAGACCCCCCCAAGACCTCCCTTTATTCCTCTAGTTTTCCATCCTCACACCTTCATTTGTCCTCTAACCTCTTTTCACCATCTCTCTCCCTCTACTTATTCCGTTTATGTTTTTTTGTTTTTTTCCCCCTCTTTATTCTTTTACACAATCAACTCAGCAAACTTCTGTATATATTTAAATTCACTCCTTCCTTTCCAGATTTTTCTGATTTTACCCATTTTGTCCTCTCCACTATAATATAATTCTTCCTTTCTTTGTATAAATTCTACCCTCTTTATCCAGTCTTTTAACTTTGGGTCTCCTGGGCCCTCAAAAACGTAGGGATTAGCCCTTTTGCCGCATTTATTAAATGAGGTATCATTGTATTCTTATATTAAGACCCATGGGTCTTTAATTATTTATTCTCCTGTAATTTCTCTTATTTGTTGAACTACGTCTTGACAAAATTCCTGTATTTTGGGACACTCTCAACATATATGTACCATTGTGCCCTCCTTCCCACATCCCCTCCAGCAAAATGGTGAATTCTCTGTATGTACGTAACTTATGCGCTCTGCTAGGTGTACCATACCACCATGCTATAAATTTATAATTCATCTCCACTGTGTTCATGTCAACTACCCCATATGCAATCCTAATCGACCCTCTGGATCCACCCTCCTCTCTTCTATTGTAAATCTTGCATTTTCTGCCATCCCTATAGCTACTCCTTTAGCCCGTTTTATTGGGGAATCAGCATAATACCAAACTGGGTAATTTCTTGATTGTAACATAATTCTTGATTCCTAAGATAAATGTGTCTCTTGTAAAAAGACTACGTTAGCTGAATATTGATAAATGTCCTTAAGAATCTTGTGTCTTTTTACTGGAGTATTCAAACCTTTAACATTATATGTCATAAAGTTAACAACATTCTTATCAACCATCCCATAATTCTTCTCTCTATCCATTATCCTTCTTTCCTCCCTTTCCCTTTCCCTTCCTCTCTCCTTCCATCAGTTCCTCGTATCTGGAGATCATGATATAATACATTTGAAACACTAAAGGCCTCTCAGGTAGTCCATTCTTCTCTTCCCTTTTTCATCGATCTGCTCTTCATCTCTCTTTGGTTTTTTTTTGGCAATTTAATTTTTACCCTTATCTCTCTGTTTCAAGTGTGGATACAGTGTGGATAAAGATTATACTTAAACCTATGCAGATATCAGGGGTTTCCCTCCTCCTCTCCTTGATGCTAACCCCACAAAAATCCCACTTAACTGCTGCTTTCTAATTTCTTCCTTGTTGCTTTTACTCCATCTCTTTTCCTCCTTGGTGTTCCTTTTTAACGCCCACTGGGTGACCCCCTGCTTTTCTCTCCTAGCATACAGATCCTTACAGACCGTCTCCCCCATCACTTTTCTTACAAACAAACAGCTTGAAAAAGCTTGAAAAATATCTCTGGGCACTCACCAACCAGTAGTCCAACTACCCTCTTCAGTCCAGGCAACAGCAGACATGATGGTATTCTGTACATTATGCTCCATACTCTTCAATGGTGAAATTCTCAGGGGTATTCAGGGGAGTTACCCCTTTGGGCTCTTCTCTCTCTTCACTCAGCTGAGCGTTTCCTCCCAGGAGTCTATGCGGCTTGTCCCTTAAGACTCTCTGCTGCACTCCCCAGCGTCCTCCTTTCAGCCACCTCCGCTCTGCCTTGCCACCACTCTGATCGGCTCTCGAGACACCAAAGCCGCCACTGCCATCTCGTCCCCAGCAATCCAAGAGGGGTCTGCGGCATCATGGAACAAGGACCTGCACAACAAAGACCAAGAAAAACGGAGGTATGTCCTGCTTACTGCCACATCTCCCGGTGGGTTTTCATGGAGCTCTAACCAATTTTTCATGAAATGAATGATTTTATGTAGATGCCATTGGAAAACATCACAGAGATTCTTCATATTAAATGCCTGAAGTGGGACACAACAGTGAGAGATTGTGTTTATCATTTTCTGTTGAAGTTCAGCATTTCCATCTTAAAAAAAAAGAGTTTATAGCATGTCCTCTTTTTCCCTGCAAATTAAAAAAGGGTTTATTTTTTTTAAATCTACAAACAGTGGGCTATGTGCGAATATTTCATTTATGCCCTGACGGCCACGTGACCATTTCAATGCATTAATTTATAGTACAGCTACAGCCTATGATATACAGTTTACATGACGTTCATGCCCCTAAGGTGTAACTGTGACCAAGTATGGACAGAAAAATGATTTATTGACATTTTTTGACAACCAGTAAATAAGTGATATATCAAACACCCACTGACATCTATAGCTGCAGGTGCTGTGGGGCATCTCATGCCTACAGAAGAAGCACTGAAGTTAAGTTCAGCTCCCCTCTCCCGCTAGTGACTCAGCAGCTCAGCTCATCTTGCTTTCCTCTCCCAGCAGTAACTCAGCAGCTTTCCAGCCTTCTATTTCTTATTGTAAACACAGAGACGAATCTCCAGGATGGTGAACAGGGTAAGTTGACCTGCTTTCAGAACAACTTCGAGAATTCAGGGTTCTTGGTGTGAACTCTGAGAATGAATTGTTCTGCAATGCCTGCAACTACAGAGGTTAGCCAGAGTTTTCTTTAAAGCTCATTTGTTGTCTGTTTAGAATATGTTGGTACTTAAATGCGCATAGCCTAGCTACAGGTTTCATTTTATTTATCCTCATCAGTGCAAATATGGATGTTATAGCTATACCGGAACTGTATACTATAACTATAGCTTCTTAGAGTGTGGGTTAGGGTTCAACAAGATAAAATACACACAGTGCAGTACTGTTAAAGGCTGTGCCTGCACTGCAGGGATTATTTGCTTGTTTATGCCTCGGGAAACAATAAAAAGAGATTTCTTTACCCAATCCTCCTATCCTCCCCCCAGTTAGTTTGTTTCTTGCAGTGTCTGCACCCCCATGATCCACTGGTCTAGGGTCCTGATGCCATCAAGTCCAGAGTAGGGTCCATAGCCCTGCAGTAGATGTGGAGATGCTGAGGAACAGTCCACCACTGGATTGTGGGGGGAGTGCCATGTGCAAAGGGAAAGGAGGATCTCCCTTAATCAAAAGGAGCAATTAACCCTTGCAGTTCAGGCACAGTCCCACTACAAGGGATCATTTTTTATTTACCCAGAGTTGGCCTTTACGCATATCATGGTCTTCTTGTCACAAACACATATCGTATTATAATTTTACGAATATTTTATGCAATGATGGTATACAGTTTATGCAGATGCCATCATTTATATTTTAATACAGATTTACATGCACATCATGCTGAAAGCTTAAAGCAAACATGACAGTGGAAAGCATTATGACATATTCTTAAATTGCATTCACATGGTTTAAAAACTGTTGCTACCACTACACAAGCTCTTTGGTGGTTCTAGTCTGTCCCAAAACCTGTCATTACTGTTGGACAGCTTGGTCTGTATGTATATGAAGGGAAACTTATAAATAAGGGAATTAGAGAAAAAAAGAAATATACATACACTGCTTAATGTATTAAGCACAGGCCATTATCAATATATAATATTTTTGGCAATAGCGGCCCTTTCAAACCGACAGTTTTGTGTGAAAAACAAAACGTTCTCTTCATTTACTCCCTGTGTTTGGGTATGGCTATCTTTAACCAATTGTTGACACTGGGCATTCTTCACACTCCAAAAAATTCTCCATGGATTTACACAGAGCATGTGTAGTCCTTCTGTGTCTTTGCCCCTTCAACCTGGCTCTTGACAGCAATTCCTGACTGTGAAAGTGACTGTCAATGTTAATATATGTAGTTGTAATTGCTCCTGCTGTCAACAAACAAACAATTTGATACAATCAAGGGATTTAAACAAAGCATTCATACCACTTTTCTCAGCAGCCCTTTAAAATGTCCTGCTGCAGATTTAAATTGTGCTGCTGCCAGTTTCGGTAGCTTTACCGAAAAGTTTAAGTGCCCGTTCACATATATGCAGATTGGATGTGGTTTGAAACGCATCCAATCCGCATGACATGTGGAAAAGCATTGCTTCCTATGGTGCCTGTTCACATATGTGTGGTGCACTGGTGGTGCGGATCCAGTGTGGTTTTAAAAAGAATCATGTCTGATTTCTGAACAGTGTGGTCCAGTTCAGGTACAGATTACAGGCTATTGATTTCTATGGAAACCGTTTCTAAACTGCATATGTGTGAACAGGATAAGATCCTGAGCTAATCCTGTCCTGAACCTGAGGTGAACCTGTGAACAACTACTGTATCAATTAGCTGTGAAACCTGAGCTTCAATCCGCACCGCATGTGTGTGAATCAGCTCTGAAAATTGGCAGTAATGTTGCACCAAATTTAGTTTGACTGAGTTAATTACCTCCATAGATATCTTCATGCACAATGACACTGGAAGCAATTAAGACTAGCGATGAGCCGAAACTGCTCTGGGTTTGGTTTGAGAAGAGATTGGTGAACTTCAAAGAAGTGTGCATGCTGAACCCAAACCCTATTGAAATCAATGGGAGCCAAAGAAATGGACATTTTCTGGGCTAATAGAGTACATTCCTAATTAAGATCAACTGTGCGTTGGCGTAGAGACTGGTAGCTATCGCCGGCACTAAAAAAATGGAGTATTTCCCTTTTGCTATTTTTTGTCACTACCTAACACAAATGAAAGGAATTGCTGTTAGAATGGATGTCTTAAGATGGGAATACATGATTAGAAAATTGACCAATCAGTCATCTGACGACTGAGAGGCGTTCGTTCATTGGTCGAAATCGTGGCCCACATTAACCAATCTAAAAAAATATTTTGTCGGGCAATACGTAGTGTTGACATCTTCCGTACAAGTGGAAGTGATGCAGTGCGCGTGTGACTTTGTAGCCACACCCTTCTGGCCAGAATGAGCAATATACACAACAATTACCAGCAATGAGTATAATATAGTTTATTACATTACCTATATACATAAATAGTGATACATAAAATATAATCTGCAGAATTCTGGTTTCATGATCTCATTAGGCCAATCTATTTTTAACATTTGGATATTTCGTTTGTGTTTACGAAGATTCCTTGGACATAAACATCTGAGTCATCTTCTGTTTCCGCTCATGCGTGATGGCGCTTGATAGATTTATTTCGTACGACCGTCATACCACTGCATAGAAAATCTTATGCGAAAAAACAAAATTTTTCACTATTGTTCAACCGGATTTTTTCGTTCACAATATCGTTATCAGTTCAAACATCCTGCTCATCAACGAAGAGAAAATTGTTCAATCAGTGGTTCCGCAAAATTTTTCGTACGATGTTCTTATCGTGTGTACGGGGCATTAGAGCGGAACTGAACTCATCAATTTACCAGTTTCAAAAAAAATTTCTATCCAGCTTTCCAGGAATGCTGTCACATTTGTGTTCTCAACCAAACTGTCAAACCATCAAATGGCTGATGTCATAACTGACTTGTAACACTATGGCACTTGCAGATCAAACAGTGCTTGATCTGCTTGCAATCTCAGTGCTTGATCTGCTGTGCATTCAGCTTTTCAGATGGTAAAGTGTGGAGGGGGAGCTGGGAGGATGAAATATCACTGTTAGGCCTTGTTCACACCATACATGCAGAATAACTGATGGAAACTGATGTGCAGATTTCACTTGCAGAGACATCAGTTTTCATGCACAGTTCCATGAGTTTTATACATCTTGCAGATTCCTGTGCAGAAATAAATCTGCACGTGATACCAGTCTTGTAGTGTGAACAGGGCATATAAAGAACAATTGATTTTGTTGTGACCTGGCAGAACGCATGCAAAAAAACTGACATCTCTCTAACATTGTGTGAATGAGCCTTTACAGTAAATCAGGAGCCAGCTGCACAAAACCAAGTCTTCTGCCAGCCTAATTGGCCTTGCCAATCATAGCATGTATGTTCTGCAGTAAAATTCCTTCCTGCTCACAATAGCTCAGGTGAAGTCCCACTTTAGGCTATAATGGGGCCAGCCTGCAGTAGCTGGGTGGTACTTTAAGCTTGACCAATAGCTATCTAGGTGAATATACAGGCATAAGGTGCATCAGCGCAGTCCTCAGCAACTTGCAGTTGGGTACATAAAAAAAAACATACGGTTGAGCCACATTTTTATGCCCCTCTATAAGCTGCAAAGGCAGTGGATGGGGGAGTTCACGTGAAGTGGTTGCGATACTTCGCTTGATGACCGCGGCAAAATGTATCCCCTCATCACATTCAGCGGGCAGTACTGCCACCAAATGCAACACATTCAAGCAAATGGGGGTTTGGTTACTATGTAGTAATATTGCATTTACAGGGTTAAAACTGGCAGCGAGGAGGCATCATATTGCCTCCCCACTATCTGTCATGCACCTCTAAAAAGTGATCAGATTGTGGATTGTTTTTCAGGGTCATGCCAATTGAGCTGCACTAGTAAAATATCCTCTCATTCCTGTTGAGTCTACAGCAGTGTTTCTCAACCTTTTTCAGTCAAGGCACCCTTTAAAATTATGGACAGTCCCGAGGCACCCTTTAAAATTATGGACAGTCCCGAGGCACCCTTTAAAACTATGGACAGTCTTGAGGCATCCCATTCTAAAATGTGAAAAACTATTCTAATAGTTCTAATAAAGCTGCAACATCCACACACGTAGGACACCCAAAGTTAGAGGTGATTTATTTTTCCAAAGCAAATACACTTTTGCACACTGGTACTGAGTACTATTCCAGTCTTCTCCCTCAGTTTTTCTCCATCACTGAGCTAATGTGACTCCAGCACTGATGGAGAGGGTCAAAATAGGATGCTGTGCAGGCAGCTGACATCCTCCTCATCAACTGATGATGTCAGTAGTTGTCAGGATGCCGGCGGCTAGAAGGTGGTAATGATGCACAATGAAAACTTGTAGCTTTTTGTAACTAAAAGGCAGGCTTGTTCCACCCGCTGGCTTGTATACAAGTTTTGGGCAATTTTTAGATATTTTGCCAAGGCACCCCTGAAGAAACCTCAAGGCACCCTGGTTGAGAAAGGCTGGTCTACAGGACAAGAAGTGAGGAGAAATCTTCTTAATAAATAGCGATCAGCATGGATGGGTTTGGACTAGGATCCAAAGCCACGTGTGCGAGCTTGTCAGGAAGCTAGGGAGAATGTCACCAGCACACTGAGGATCACCAATATGGGTCCAAAAGGTTTAATGAATGATCACATAGTTACAGCAAGGCTACGTTTCAGAGTCCCTCAGTACCCCTTCATCAGGCATGTGACGAAATGTTGCCTTGCTGTAACTATGTGATCATTAATTGAAACTTTTGGACCCATATTGGTGGTCCTCGGTGTGCTGGTAACATTCTCCCTTGCTGATTCGGTTCGGTTCCAGCCACTGTCGCTGCAGCACCCACTTATACACACCGCCATTTTTAATGCAGGAACATGTGCGTTTGGATTGTATACTTGGCTGTCAGGAAGCTGTCACCTGTACAGGCCAATCATCTGGAATGTGTATAAGTGCAGTTGCAGGGTGGGAAATGCCTTGGCTGCAGATGATTTGCCTATACAGGTGACAGCTTCCTGGCAAGATTGCTTACATGGGATCCAAGTCCAAACAAGTCCAAGCTGTGCATCCCAGACCTGAACACCTGTGCATCCTGAGTGACTGAAGATGGACCTTCACATGAGCATATGGATCGGTAAGCTCGTGTGAATGAGGCCTTAAAGCTGCACAGCCGCTGGATTGCTTTTACACACCCCAGTAACAACCGCCCCCCCTACTTGCCCCTGCCATGCTTTCTGGGCTCCGTGTGCCTTTCGGCAGACCTGGGACAAGCACGGCAGGTACTGCCAGGTAGAGGAAAGAGAGACCAGAACATGTCCATTTGCTGGCCTCCCCTTCCTGTTGCTGACCCGGAAGTGACATGTAAAGCATCATTTCTGGGTCCCAGTGTCACTTTCTCCAGTCAGTACGGCTAGGGAAGAAGCTAGTAGAATGCAATCTGTGTTCCATCAGCTTCATTGGAGGACATGTGAGAGAAATCATGGGTCTTTTATACCCCTGATGCATCACCAAAAAATTAATCAAATAGGTTACTTTATGTCCCCTATGTGAGGAAAAAAAAAGTTTAGTAAAAAATAAAAAGTGTAAAAAAAAGTTAGAATTCCACCCAAGCACCTAATCCTCAAAAATGTTTGAGCCTCTCCATCCCAATACATACGAATGTAAATGCATACATCGGGGGGCACGTATGCACAAACAAGCCAATTGTGCAACACATGTTACATATTGCCTCGCACATTGGAGTGAATCATTCTAGGCCCATTGTTCATGGTCAACTCCAATCTGATTTCTATAAGCTTTGCCTATAGAAAATATAGAATTCCGAAGTTTGTCGCCTTTTTCCCGGGTTCATGCAATTGTAAGGCCTGACATTGTAGGTATCTATTTATTTGGTACAACCTCACCTTTTAGATTTAAAAAACAATTGTGTAATATCTACATTTTGTGTGCTCTAAAATTTACTGTAGTGTGTTTGAAGTGTAATGTATTTTAGTGTATTTTTTACTGAAATTAGTGGTTTCCTATACTTTTGCGCTAACATCAAGTGACATATAAAATTGGAACTACTACCGTTTTACTCTCAGTGGTCTCTGATTTCAGAAAATATAGAATATTTGTAGGGTGTATGTATGTTCAGGTCTAAAATTATTTTTAAAAGTGTAAAGAAAAAAAAATCCCAAAACACTCTGGCAACGAAAGGCTTGAAGCCCATGTGCATGAAGTCTGTACACTGAGTGCAGAAAGTTGCGGATATGCTGTAGTCTAGCAGACACATTGCATGAACTGTCAAATCAGTCACCACAAATATGGCTCCTACCTCGGGGACAGTGATATGAGCAACTGCTTGCCCTCTAGTGTTTGTAGACACGTGTGTTCTAACCAATCAGCGGCTGGATATCGCCGAACCAAACACAAGGGCGAAGGGCATCGGCGGGAATCCTGGTTTCCTATTGGCTGTGTTATGAATACGTTGTATCATGTGACTGTGAAGGGATGTGGCGCTGTTTCCCGCTGCATTGCTCGTAGTAGCGGTGAGGGGATGATGGCCTCGCCTCTGTCCCCGGAGTGTATGGACCTGTTATCGAGGGACTGTACGCTGTACCCCGACACGGAGGTGAGTGAGGACACAGTGTGCGGAGGGGAGGCGGCTGGTATGGGAGAGTAGGATCCCTCATGCACGGGGGAGGTTGAAGTGGTGTACAGGGGGCCTGCCGTGGTAATAAGTGGAACTGTGGGCTCATTCACAGCCTTGCCCAATCCTCAACTCTCCCAAAGCAGCAAGTTCACTGTATCCCCTTCCTTCACCTGCCAGTAGAAAACATTCTGTACTTCCGGGTGTAGAGGGGCATGTGAGAGTGATGATAGGTTATGATTGGCCCAGCAGGATTATAGGTAGGCTATGCCTAGAGCAGTGGTGGCCAGGGTGGGGCCTGTGCGCTCTGTGGTGCACCTTATGCAGTGGGATGGTTTTCCTGCCCCTAGCATTGAACTGCATCCAATACTGCAGGAGGAGTCATCTCTGCCCAGCACTAGAAGGAGATTTAGTTCCAGCCTGCTGGTCCCATGTCGCTGATGCCATCTTCTTTGGATGTAATTAGCAGTTTGTCTCTTCTGTCCTCTCATAGCAGCCGGCCTCCTGATAACACAGCACAGAACAATGGGCATCTTAAGAGGCTTCAGGCTGAGGGGGACATTGTTGTGGCTTTGGTCAGAAAGACAGAAGAGCTGACTGAACTATGCTAATGAAGGATAAACCTTCCCCAGGAGGAGGAGCCCGATGAGTGGACAGTAAAGCGTGTAAAGTTATGTGTTGGTTTAACAGCAGTGACGCCAATGCTGGGGGGGAATTGGTGTGTCCACTGACGCCAATGCTGGGGGGGAATTGGTGTGTCCACTGACGCCAATGCTGGGGGGGAATTGGTGTGTCCACTGACGCCAATGCTGGGGGGGAATTGGTGTGTCCACTGACGCCAATGCTGGGGGGGAATTGGTGTGTCCACTGACGCCAATGCTGGGGGGGAATTGGTGTGTCCACTGACGCCAATGCTGGGGGGGAATTGGTGTGTCCACTGACGCCAATGCTGGGGGGGAATTGGTGTGTCCACTGACGCCAATGCTGGGGGGGAGGGGGGGGGGAAATTGGTATGTCCACTGACGCCAATGCTGGGATGGGGGGGAGAATTGGTGTGTCCACTGACGCCAATGCTGGGGTGGGGGGGAGAATTGGTGTGTCCACTGACACCAATGCTGGGGTGGGGGGGAGAATTGGTGTGTCCACTGACGCCAATGCTGGGGGGGGGAATTGGGGTCATAAATCAACCACCTCCTTAATACTATAATTACCCTCTAACACAATCAACACCTTCCCCTGAAAGTGTACCAAATTATATAAGTGACAGTGTTATTAACAAATACTCCAAAAAATAATACTACAATCACCTTAATCCCCAAATTTTTCCAAAATTATATAAATCCACTACCAATATGCAGTCCACTACAATTCTTTTCCAAGTTCACTAAAATATCCAATCAATTCTTCCAACGATATTCATAAACAGTCCACCTCAAAGAAAAGAGAACTCATATAGTGCATTATCTTTTGTAAAATTATATATGTAAAAAAAACTTTTAGATATACTTCCTACAGTGAATATAGGTGAGAAATGGTGAAAAAACGTGAACCAAACGTGATCAGTGAAAAACACACCAGTGTATATAACACTCTTTTAGTGCCACATGAAAAAAAAACTCAAATTCAAAAAAGTGTACACTTCTAAATGCAGTAAGGATACCCTTACCAACTTTCCCAATATAATAGGCTTTATAGTAATCCAGAAACTCCACAGGCTGAACCGCTTAGGAACCTCTGCTGTATCCTGCAGCCACCACACTCTCTGGATTCCTCAGACACTCTGCTCACAGTGTCTCCAAAAAAACATACAGGACATAGTGTGATACCGCCAATAAAATTAACAACATGGACTTTATTTAAAACTGCTCACATTGCCAAAGCTTTTAAAATTGCATTAGAGGGAGTACAGGAAGTACAGGAATCTCACGGTCATCCAGGGAAAACGTCCAGGTACACCTGCTCGATCTCTCCCTCATCCAAAATGGCCGCCAGGTAACTTCCGGTTTCTGGGAAAACGTCTTGACGTCACTCCATCTTGACGCGTTTCGTCATCGACTTAGTCATTATGAGTGTCTGAGGAATCCAGAGAGTGTGGTGGCTGCAGGATACAGCAGAGGTTCCTAAGCGGCATCCTACAAGGAAGGTGACCAGGTAAGTACCTTCCCGATGTCTGAGTAGCTTTTTACAGATATTACCTGTGTTGAGTGGCATGAATGTAAATGATATCCCCATATGTAGTGCTGTTATTTCTCCTTTACGGAGATTGCTGACACCTTATAAATGCAGTTTTATATGACCAGTCATACTGTTGATTTTCAGTTCTGAACCTGTACTAATATATTCTCTTTTTGGCATCCTTTTATCTAGACCAGGACAAACAATTCCAGTGATGAAATCAAGATGTCCATGAAAAGTGAGTGAAGCTCTCTGATTCTTTCTTTGGATCAAGAAGTGTGACTTAGTGCTGCAAGTTGCCCTACTGGATGACTGTGTATTCCATCAGAAATGGCCTTAGAACAAGATGTATTTCTATGATGGGCTAGTCACACTTCAGGGCTGTTGAATTCCTATTTCCCGACGCCCAGGCAAGCAGCAGGGCTCACCTGTCAGGTGGCGCCAATTGCTGCCACAGAGTGTGTGTAATCTTCAGGCCTAAAATAATTTTTTTTACTCTTGTGCAAAAAATGGCTCTGGCAGCGAAGTGGATAAAGGATAAGCCCGATACACCCCTTTCCTGACAAACACCCAATAAGTGCTCATTACACTGCAAGGTCTCTGCTCCCTGCTAGTCGCCAAGTGCAGTTCTGGAGACAGGCAGGGAGGGGAGGAGGAGATGTTAAAAATATTACACGTTTAAGTCGCTATAAAACCCCTTCTGTTTTCTAAAACATTCCTAATATCCCCTCTGATTTAAATATGGTTTTGGTTAAAAAAAAAATTTCTGGACACATAGATTGTCATGGGAGACAAGTAGATTGGGACATGACATGAGAGACAAGTAGATTTAGTCCCTTGGACAAGTAGTTTTTTAAAAAATTTCCACACCCCTTCACTTTCAGTTCTTGATCTAGCTTGTTCAAACAACTGCTTTTTTTTTATCTTCTACTGCTCCATATATTATGATTATAGTGATATAGTATATCTGATGCCAAATCTTTTTTGTTTTATTTAGTTTTGGATGAGATGGAGAAGAGTTAAAAACATTTTTTTTGCTGTCTGTGTCCTCAATTAGTCCTCTCTCTTTGTTTTAGTGACTATTGTCTCTGGGGCATGAGAAATCTAGAATTTTTAGTTGTCGCCAGATATTTTCTCTCCTTTTTGTGTCTACATGACAGGAAGAAAAGGAAAAATCTCTTGAATGAGACACCAGTGGCAAAACTTATTTTAACAAAGGTATTAACCATTCACCACTCCTATGCAAAAAAGTGTCTTAATTCTTACAGGGCACAGGCTTTCATCATATCATAACAATTGGGTTATGGTGCCACCTTTTGGTGAATGGACTCTGGCCAAAAAAACAGGCTTCCCTGTCCAGACATACAGACTCCTCCAGCACAGTACAACCTCAGTTTTGTGCTAGTGCCCTGAGGTGATGGATGCCTCTCTAATGACTTTCCTTCTCTGGGCATTTGCCTGTGGTTTTTCTCTGCCTTTTCCATATTTCTCTGAAGGGGGAAAGGAAGGGCTTTGCCTGGATCAATCGCCTACAGCCCTGGGCCTAGATGGACAATACTCGAATCCTACTGTAGAAGATCGGGGACGACCCACAAGGTTGACGGTCCACACCGTATCCTGCGGTCAATGATGCTGACAGGGTGCTTTACAGTTCTTGGGCAGTGATCCCCTTTGGAGTCTCATGTCCCTGAAGACCCACTTTGAGTCATTCCTGCTGTGATGGGTGAAAATTGGGCTTTTTGCTGAATTCCCTGGGCATCTCTGCACACATGGGAAGTGTTCCTTCTTCCTTTGCAGCACGGTGGTGGATCACCTGACCAGACTATTTTCCTGCAAAAATTGTGGTGCTGGGGTTGACTGCTGGAGTTTTTGTTTTGCTCAAAAGTTTTCATACCTTGGCAGAAATCGTGAACGTTTGGCATTTATATGGAAAATATGGTCATGCCGAAAACTGTATTTTATTTGAGGATAGCAATCATATGAAGCCATTTATGATCACATACTTGTTTGGCTTTTTTTAATCACCCAAGTGGCCTTGGGATGTTTGGCCTTGGTACAGACACACAAAGTGACACACACAGTTTAAAATGGCAATTAAAGGTAAATTTCTGGGGCCGTGGCCAACGGCGGAGATGTAAACAGTGCGGCTTCAGAGCTCCTTCAGCACTGATGCCTATTGTCAACAATCCTGCAGCCATTCTGTGGACTTTCCTCTCTCCTCAGCCAGGGTAGTTACTCTCCTTTGGTTCCGGCAGCCATGCTAAAAATCGGGCAAGCAGTGCTCAAAACCACGAGCGAGTGCCCGCTCAAAAATGCCCCTGAAGGCTCTAAAAATGGCGCAGTCTCCTCCACAAAGGGACCACTTCCACCTCATGACAAGCTAAAGAAGCCAACACTGGGTGAGTCACAGTCCTCTGCCCCGAATCCGCACTGTTCCCCCACTAAATCTAAGCTACCCGCTACTGTCGGAGCATTTTGTTGACTCACCTGCATCCCTGGCTCTTCTTGCTCTCCTTCGGACTGCTGCTAAGACAGAGCCCTGGAAGGAGGCTGGTGATTGGAATGGGGATGATCAGGATGGTGGTTCCTCTCCCTTGTTATCTTCATCTGCGACCAGAGCTCAAGCAGAGGAGGAACCAGAACTCACTTTAAAACATATTATAGACGCTATCCAGACATGTGAGACTGTCCTAACTACACAAATACAAACCGTCCAGCTGGACCTTCTATAGTGAAGCATGACATGCAGAAGATCTGTTCCCAGATCTCCAATGTGGAACAACGGATCAGTGACATTGAGGATACTTTGCACCCTCTTACTGCTGACTCTCGGTCCCAGCAAGCTGCCCTGAATGACCACTCTGCGAAACTTGGAGACCTAGAAGATCGCCTTAGGTGCAATAATCTTTGATTCATAGGTTTCCCAGAGGGAGCAGAGGGTAAAGAACCTGAATTATTTCTGGAAAATTGCAAAGAACCTGAAAAACGCAGTGCTTCTGAGCTTGGAAAGTGGGCCAGACTGCAATCATATCCTGGTTTTCATAGGATGCTCTCGCCTTGCTGCCCTCACGAGACTGGGGAAGTCTAGAGATACTGCAATAACAAACAAAACAGAGGGCGCACTGGCCTAGTGCATTATCTTTAAAATATGGCTTTGTGTAGAAAGGTAAGTAGTATACTTAATTAGCTCTGAGGAAGAGGCTAAGTCCTCGAAACAGCCCATTGAGATTCCATCGTCCTGTTACTCTATGATGCACTGTAGATTGGACTGTGCTGTTTCCATGCGATGAGCTTGTATTTGTGGCCTACTCTGTGAGTATAATACTTACCTTTCTACACAATAAAGCTATATTTAAAGGATAATGCACTAAGCCAGTGCATCCTCTGTTTTGTTTGTTATTGCAATGTCTGGAAAATTGGTTGAAATCTTTAGTTTGTAATACCACTTTGTCCTCTGCTTGCTATTGAGCGCGCACGTAGAGTACCTATGTGTTCACCTCAGGAGCTCCGCCAAGGCCCTTATTGGCGAAATTGCTCTATTTCAAAGATAAAGAGAATATTTTGCGTGTTGCTTGCACTCTTCCTGAAATCAAGTTTAATGGCAACGAAGTTTCCATCTGTCCGGATTTTTCAGCTAATACTCAAAAACAAAGGGCAGCTTTTACAGCAGTTAAAGGACATCTTAGAGATAAACAACTCGGCTATAGCATGTTGTACCTGCCTAAAGTGAGAGCTGTCAATGATGGAAAAGTGCAGTTCTGTAGGTCACCCTCGGAGGCCTTCTCCATTTGTATTTTTTGGGTTTTTTTTTTTTTTTTCTTTTTAACCATCATTAGTTTAAGTGGAGCACTACCCCCTTTGCTTTCAGGACCTGTCTGTTCATGTCCCCTAATGGTTTTGATGTTATAGGGATAAAGCTTGTTATAGTTTGGGGCAACAAGCCTGAAGGGGGAATTGGGATGTTTGGTTATGGTTTGTTTTATTTCACCTAACCTATTGGTCCAGTTTGCGCACTCTTACCCATGGATATGGGCGGCATTCAGGGTCTTTCCTTTTGTGTGCCACTATGTAAACACAGGTCTTTCTCCTGCCAGCAATAACATGCTGCTGTGTATTTCTCTGCACAGCAGGGAAATACACAGCAGCATGTTTTCCTAGTAAAACACACACAGCTCACCGTTAACCCTTTAATCGCCCCAGATGTTAACCCCTTCCTGTCCAGTGTCATTAGTACAGTGTCAGTGCTTTTTATTAGCACTGATCACTGTATTAGTGTCATTGGCAGTTAGTTCCCACCCAGTGTCTGAATGTCCACTGCAGTCCTGCTATGAGTCGCTGATCGCTGCCATTACTAGTATATAAAAAAAAAAAAATTTCAGTATATTTACTGCCACTTGTTGACACTATAACTTTCGCGTAAACCAATTAATTTACACATATTGGAATTTTTTTTATTAGCAAAGACATGTAGCAGAAAACATTTTGGCCTAAATTTATTATTAAATTAGATTTAAAAAAAAAAAAAAAATTTATTGGCTATGTCTTATAGCAAAAAGTCAAAAATATTATTTATTTTTTTTGTTTTGTTTTGTTTTTCTCAAAAATTGTAGGTCTTCTTTTTTAGTTTTATAGCGCAAAAAAATAAAAACCGCACAGGTAATCAAATACCACGGAAAGAAAGCTCTATTTCATTTGCAGCGTTGCGTGACCGTACAATTGTCAGTTAAAGTAGCGCAGTGCCGTATTGCAAAAAATGGCCTGGTGGGGGGGGATCCTCTTGAGTGCAAGTGGTTAATATGAGTCCTAAATTGCTTACGTGGAATTTGCACAGTCTGAACTCCAAAATTAAGAGGTCCTTGGGCATGGATTATTTTAAATGCACAAAAGCTCATGTCCTTCTTTTACAAGAAACTTATTTGGTTGGATCACGAGTTATGGCACTGAAACGATCTCAGATCACACATGCTTTCCATGCTACTTACTCTACATTTTCTAGGGGAGTTTCTATTTTAATTACCAAATCCCACCCCAGGTACATATAGTGGAAGTCAAGCCCAACCCACATGGTTGCTTTGTAGTGGTGGAATAAGCTTTATGGAAGTATTCTATACAATTGTGAATATTCACCTCCCCCCACCCTTTGCAGCACAATGCCTACATACCTGTATGGCGGTAATTCTTCCTATGACTCAAGGGTCCATTATTTTAGGGGGAGGATTTTAACATTGTTATGGATCCCACTATGGATAGATTACAAGGCTCTACACTACCCTGGTGGAGATATGAAGGTGGAAACACTCTGAGCATAGAGAATATTTCTGCTATTCCGAATCTCACAAATCCCTATCCAGATTAGATATGTTTTCCCTGGCTCCTACCCTACTTAATAAAGTCACCACTGTGACATACCTACCTAGAGTGATTTCTGGTCACTCCCTTTTAGAACTTGTGCTCTAATTATCCACATCCATGATAACTGAGGTTTGGCGCATGAGTCCCTATTGGCTCATGGAACCTACAGTTCCTTATATTATTCCTTATATTTGTTCTGATCCTATCTCCCATTATTGGACAGAAAATGCACAGGGGGTTTCTGACCTGGTTTGTTGGGATGCTTTCAAGGCAGTAATGAGAGTTGCATATATGGTTGGTGTTATAACTCTTAAGAAAGCTAACCGCAAACAAAAAGTAGTTCACTCCTGTGAACTGTCAGTTGTGGAAAGCTGCCCAAAGGGTGTACGAATTGGCTTTGGTTTATAAAACAGAAAAGAGGCTTTTATACCAAGTAGTATCTATGATGGTGCTGCCGTCCTCTGTTCCTCACAGGAACAAATTATGGATTCCTTTGTCCAGTTTTACTCGGACCTCTATACATCCCAAGCACATTATACCCTGCCTGAGCTTTATGAATACATAGATTCTATCCCCTTCTGGAAACTTTCTCTGACTCAAAAATTGACCCTTGATGTATCAATTATTATAGAAGAGATTGAGATGGCTATAAAAGCCTTTGCTAAACATAAAACCCCGGGGTCTGACGGGTTTAGAATAGAATGGTATTTAGCGCACCAAGACTCTATTCCCTAGGTTACTTTCTTTACAAATCAATCTTTGAGGCAGAAATGCTTCCCTTGTGTCTCCAAGAAGCCCTGATAGTTCTACTCCCCAAGCCTAACCAGGATCCTTTAAATTGTGTCTCCTATAGACCAATATTGCTGATAAATACGGATCTGAAACATCTTTCCAAAATAATAGCACTATGACTAAATTCAGTGATAACCTCTTTAATTAGAGAAAATCAAACGGGCTTCATTCATGGCCATTCTACACATTATTTTCCATAGGTTATTTACTAATCTTCAGGCCCCAAACACCCGTGAATTACCTAAAGTGATAATGGCTTTTTACACTCATACAGCCTTTGATTCCATTGAATGGCCTTATTTGCTATATGTAATTCAAAGATTTGGTTTTGGAGATGCTTTTCTCACTTGGGTTCATGTTTTATATGACCATTCAGTGGCTCGCCTCTGTATCAATGGTAAAATTTCTAAACCCTTTGCTATACATCGAGGTACAAGGCAAGGCTGCCCCTTGTCCCCATTATTTTCATTTGCTATAGAACCTTTGGCACAGCTTATTAGGAACTCTATTGAAGGACGAGGCACGTGGGTTGGATTTTTAGAAGAATGTTTCCCTTTATGCAGGCGATATGGTACTTTATCTTTTATGACCCCAAAGTACGATCAATGTTGTGTTTAAAGCTTGTACAAGATTTTGGCACCTTCTCTGGCTTCTGGGTCAACTGGTCCAAGTCCAGTGTGTTTTCAGTGGACTCGGACACTGTGCTTGCTTTGCCACCAGATTGCCCTATACAAGTTACTACCTATTTTGGATATTTAGGGATCGTAGTACACCTACCCCTAGCCACGTATATTCATAATAATATGCTTCTCTGTATTGTTTTACTTAAAATGTATATACAGTGAAGGAAATAAGTATTTGATCCCTGCTGATTTTGAATGATCAGTCTAAAAATCGAATGGTAGGTGTATTGTAACACTGAGAGACAGAATAGCAACACAAAATTCAAAAGAAATGCATGTCTAAAAAATTATGCACTGATTTACATGTTCATGAGGGAAATAAGTATTTGATCCCTTATCATTCAGCAGGATTTCCGGCTACCAGGTGTCTTGCATACAGGTAACAAGCTGAGATTAGAAGCAGCCTCTTAAAGGGAGTGCTGCTAATCTCATTTTGTTACCTGTATAAAAGACACCCGTCCACAGGAGCAATCAGACAATCAGATTCCAAACTCTCCACCATGACTAAGACCAAAGAGCTGTCCAAGGATGTCAGGAACAAGATTGTAGACCTACACAAGGCTGGACTGGGCTACCAAACTATCGCCAAGCAGCTTGGTGAGAAGGTGACAACAGTTGGTGGTGCAATCATTCACAAATGGAAGAAACACAAAACAACTGTCAGTCTCCCTAGGTCTGTTGCACCATGCAAGATCTCACCTCGTGGAGTGTCAATGATCATGAGAACAGTGAGGAATCCTCCCAGAACTACACACGAGGATCTTGTCAATGATCTCCAGGCATCTGGGACCATAATCACCAAGAGAACAATTGGTAACACACTACGCCGACAAAGATTGAAATCCTGAAGTGCCAGCAAGGTCCCTCTGCTCAAGAAAGCACATGTCCATGCCCGTCTGAAGTTTGCCACTGAATCTGAATGATGCAGAGGAGGACTGGTTGAAAGTGTTGTGGTCAGATGAGACCAAAATCGAGCTCTTTGGCATCAACTCAACTTGCCGTGTTTGGAGGAGGAGGAATGCTGCCTATGACGTCAAGAATACAATCCCAACTGTCAAACATGGTGGTGGAAACATTCTGCTTTGGGGATGTTTTTCTGCTAAGGAGACAGCTGCATCACATCAAAGGGGCGATGGACGGGGCAATGTACCGTCAAATCTTGGGTGAGAACCTTCTTACCGCAACCGGGGCATTGAAAATGGGGCGGGTTCCGGATACCTTTTTATTTTTTAATTTTTTTTAGGTACCTTCAATTATGACACGCAGCCACAACTCCGTTAGGACTCTGGGAAGTTCAGTTTAACAACTCACTACTGGAAAAAGCATTCTTAACCGCTTGACACTGACGTAACACAAATATGTGGCCTCACAGAAGTGGGCTTTTTTCCGTGGGGCCGCCTAGTGGCGTATCTGTCTTTCTCCTGTGAGCGCTCGGCACTTGTCACTGAGAGCACCAGGTCCCGCTCTAACGAATGGGACCCGGGACTCCCGATTCTGGATCATGTGACCCAGAATTGGGAGTCCCGGGTCCCAATCGTTGTGATAGCCTCTGATTGGCTATCACAGTGATCAATCACTGTGCAGCCTGGCCCCCTTGTTTTTTTTGTTTTTTTTTTGTTTCGTCTGTGAATGGAATCTCTCTAACTCCTGGCATAGAGGGGGGGGAAAAAAAAGTTTGTAAAAAAAGAATAAAATAAAAAATACCTAGATCAAGATTTGATCTAGCACAGTGCCAGGGTAAGTGTTTAGGTCAGGGTCAAATGTCAGGATTAAAAAAAGAAAACAAATTTGGAGTCAGTGTGTTTTAGGTAAAGAAAAACCAAAACAAAATGTGCACTATTGTTTCTGGGCTGTACTCCAGGTACAGACAACAAATAACATACACATATACAGTATGGTATCGCTGTAATCATCAAGAGCTGGAGAATTTATTTTGGGTTGTTCTTTGGTGGTAGGTTATGGTAGTAACAAGAAACACACCGCTAAATAACATTTTTTTTAATTTTTACTATTTTGGGCCAGTTTTCCTTTGATAAAATCAGGAAATAACCATTACCATTTACCACCAAATGAAAGCCCAATTCGTTCTGAAAAAAAACAAGGTATAGTTCACCTGGATGTACAAAGTAGTTGTGATGATATGTACAGTTTTACTAACACATGTCAATGTTGCAAAATTGTGTTTAGGCATTTAGATTTGTTTTACCCTTAGGCGTGAAGAGGTTAAGTTCTAAACACTCTAAGCTTATCTCTTCCTATTATGGTATTTAAATACAGAGTACTCCTTTACATGTCCTACAAACTCCTTGGATACAGGATATCCCAGACCTCTGGGATGATAATTAGCACAGTAGCACAGTGGCTAAATGGTTAGCACTTCTGCCTGGTGGTACTAGGGTTGTTGGTTCAAATCCCAACCACTGCACCACCTGCCTGCAGTTGGCATGTTCTCCCTGTGCCTGCGGGGGTTTCCTCCTGGGTACTCCAGATTCCTCCCACTCTCCAAAGACATGTTGGTAAGTTAATTGGATCCTGTCTAAATTGGCCCTAGTATGTGCATGTATGTATGAATGTAAGTTAGAGACGTTAAATTGTACGCCCCTTGAGGGTTAGGGACTGATGTGAATGTACAATATATATGTAAAGCGCTGCATAAATTGACGGCACTATAGAAGTACCTGAAATAACTATTTCACTATTACTATTTCTGCAAGGGACAGATTCATTCAATTGCGTATCTTTTACGGAATTTATTATACACCCCTGTATATCATAAATGTCATAATTCTAGGTGAGATTTTCTTCACATGCTTTGGAGCTGTGAAAATACTCGGCCCTTTTGGTCACACATTACCCAGTTTCTTGCCACACATTTTGATCTACTGAATATTTGTAATCCGAAGTGGTGTATATTAGGGGTGCTGGAAGATATAGACCTAATCTTCTATCCAAAACCATTTCTTAACTATCTGTTATTTTATGCCAGGAAAACTGTGGTATTACAATGGGTTCACTCAGAAGTCATTTTTGTTAATCTATGGAAAAACCTGATTAACCAAGCACTACCAATCTATAAGCTGTCCTATGAGGCCAGGGGATGTCCTCACAAATTTGACCAAATTTGGGGCTCGTGGACAGAGCTATTTGACACCTGGGCTGGATACGTAAATAGCTCTTCTAAGAATTAACTGGATGCTGGAGTTGTTCTGTGTGTAGAGGACTCAATTCTTACTTTTAATGTTACTCACAGGATAGTGGCATGTATTTCTTCTGTACAGGGAAACTGTCTAAGTAATTTCTGTTATCCTGTTTTCAATGAACCCTGGAGGCTTTCCTTTTGGACCACTGGATATAGGTGTTCTTTTTGGGTTTTTTTCTTTTAAGAATTTTCAAACCATAGACAACTTTGCATTGTTATATACAGTGTTGTTTCACAATTACTGTGGGTGATTCTTAAGCTCATATTGTTTGTAGGCATACTCTTCCTGCGGGAGGTAGTGGCTGTTTTGTTGGTCTGTATACTTTGTTTACAACGCATTGGTCATGCTGTGTTGTATGTTTAATAAAACGCTGTTTTTTAAAAAAAAAAAAAACAACTATAATTTTCAACATCTTTTTAAATTGCAATTAGTATCTGTGTGTAAATGAGACGTGTGGAAATTTATGAGAAAAACTACTTGTTCAGGGACTAAATCGGTGTCCCACTCTACTTGTCCCTCATGACAATCTACTTGTCCTGCTTAAAAAAAAAAATCAATTTTAACCAAAAATTAGGAATGTCTGGTACCTCATATGGAAAAAGTCCCCTATCTGATGATTTTTTGGGGACAGGTTCTCTTTAATGAGACATCCATGGTCTAAAAGACCCTGCATATCTCCCCTGTGCTCCCCTGAATGTAATGCAGTGTACATCGCATCTCATTACACTCTTTCCCAGCCTCAATGGCCAGGAATCTGTGATTGGGGACCTGTTAGTGACGTCAAACATCACTTCCGGGTCAGGACAAGAAGGGGAGGGGAGCGGACGTGTTTGCCCTCTTCTCTCCTCTCTAGATGCCGACGCACACTGAGCCAGTCCCGGACCAGCAGATGGGCAATTGGAGCCCAGGACACTTGGTTGGGGGGGTTCTTACGGGGGCGGAGGCCGGCACTGTGGGCTGTGTGGAAGCAATCGGGCAGCAGTGCTAAAGGTTGAATAAAGCTAGCTGCCCGACACCCGGAACTACATGTCCTGGGCATCGGGTGATACAAATTCAACATCCATGATAGTCGGGGAGTTTGTTAGCTCTCACGTGGATGCACTGAGAAGGCTAGATACTGAGCCATGGGGAGCAGAAAAGAACTGTCAAAAGACCTGTGTGACAATGCAGTGGAACTTTATCAAGATGGAAAAGGATATAAAAAGATATCTAAAACCTTGAATATGCCAGTCAGTACTGTTCAATCACTTATTAAGAAGTGAAAAGTTTCGGGATCTTTTAATACCAAGCAAAGGATGCAAGAAAGATTGCAACCACAACTGCCAGAAGATTGCTCGGGATACAAAGAAAAACCCACAGGTAACATCAGGAGAAATACAGGCTGCTCTGAAGTAAGACTGTGTGGTTGCTTCAAGGAGAACGATACGACAATACTTGAACAAAAATGATCTGCATGGCCAATTTTTCAGAAAGTAGCTTTCACTGCACCAATGCCACAAAAAAAGCCTGGCTACATTAAGCCTGAAAACACCTTGACATGCCTCGTAGCATCTGGCACACTGTAATCTGGAGTGATGGGATCAAAATAAACCAGTATGGTCACAACCATAAGTGCTATGTTTGACGCGGGGTCAACAAGGCCTCTAGTAACAAGACTAGCATTCCCACTGTGAAGCATGGTGGTGACTCACTGATGTTTTAAGGGTGTGTGAGCTCTAAAGGCATGGGGAATCATGTGAAAATTGATGGCAAGATGTTTTGTTTAAAAATGGTACATACTGGATACAATTCTCCAAGGGTATGTAAACTTTTGAGCACAAATGTATCATGTGTCTAAAATGCTGTTCTGCTGAACACCTCTGTAAGACGCAAATCAAGCAGCTGCTCTTTGGGGCGAGAATGGGTCTGCAGTGTTGTGTGAAAGATTACATGCCAGAATTCCGATGCTTGTACACGCCACACTTTATGTGCTCTAATGTCCTTTTTGGAACCTTCAAAAAAGAGCAGTTTTCTTTGTAGCATTGAAAAGGCTGCTAATTCAGTGGGGTTCATTTACTAAAGCTGGTTCACTCATAACCTCATGCACTTCTGCATAGAAACCAATCATCTTACAGGTTTTATTGCTAATTGAACAAGCTGAGGTTAAAAGCTGGCTACCATGCACAGGTGCACAAGATTCTGAGTGAACCAGCTTTAGTAAATAAACCCCAGTGTGTTCTCACATGGACTTCAGCAGGGCAGCAAATGTATTGCTTCTACTCAAACTTCCTTATGGTTCCAAACTCAAAACGGTTAGATCCCACCTCTGATGTCAAGGGTCTCAACGGATTCTTGCCGGTGCAAAAATTCAGGTTGGAGTCCATCTGATAATTGCTTCACTTCAGCTAAGGACCTTGCTGGCGTCCGAAGATATTAAAGGATAAGTTCACCTTTCCACAAAAAAAAATCATAAATGCACAATTTTTGCAGGTAATAAAATGTGCATTTATTTATTTATTTTTTTGTGTTAGGAGCCTGTAAAGCATTGCACCATCGATCAGCAGATCACTAATTCCATGCAGGTCTCCTGCACACTCAGTGTATCTGCTTGCTCATACATCCCGTACAGGCAAGCCTTTACTTCTGACAGGAAGACTCAATGAACTACCACAGTGCCATGGTTGTTCATTGAGGACTACAAGCCTACAGCCACTAAGGCTGTCGGGGCTTGTAGTCTATTCATTCACAGAGGACTGTGAATGACTGACACCATGTGGGTGGAGCCCCGCACGGCCGTGCTGTTTTTGAAAAGTGACAGCTAGTACGGAGAACTTCTCCTTGTACTTGTGCCACAGGGAAGTGGGGCAGCAGGCGGTGGCTTCAGGATCAGGAACATGCTACATGTCCCACCCTAAAAACGGGTGGAATATGTTCCCAAAGGTGAACTTATCCTTTAAGGATGCCTTCCAGTGTTTAGCCTCACCAAGCTTTCTAAGAGCTTGCTGTGGACAATTGCCACTACTAGTTGGTGGCATTGTCTCTTGGTCTCTCCACTACTCCGAGTGTTTTTACCAGTATAAAAATGTAGCGCATGCAGTATTTAACGTTCGTGTGTTTTTTGTTTTGTTTTTTTTGTGAATTGACTGCTTTTGATATAAATACCACACAAGTTATTTTTATTTATTTTTTAATTATAAATTTTTATTTCACTCTTTGGCATAATACATGTTACAGCATCCTGGTGAACATTCCACCTAACATGGTGGAACAGGAACAAACCTTGTAACACATAAGATGCAAACATCGGTAACAACCATGTCAAACTAAACTTTTTCATTGTAGCTCACTCGACGCGACAGGTGGTTACTTAAAATTATAAGTGCGACCAAAGGTCAAATACCAGGTAGTAGACATTGTTCAAACCCCCTACTGCCCCTCTGGTGCATTGTCCTGGGTACCAACCATGCAGGTTAGGGCCTCTAGAGCAAATTTTCAAAATGGAAAATAGAAGATAGAAACAGGGAGGAAGAGCGAGAGGAAGAAAGAAGAGAAAAATAAAAGGGGGGGGGGGAGGGAAAGGGGGGTAGGGGGAAAAAGGGTTGTAGGAGTGGTGAGGACTGAAGTCCTGTCTATAGAATGCCGGGGGCCTCATGAGTTATTTTATCTCTAATACTCATGTGGTATTCAACTCTGATTTGAGCCCCTTGTGTCTTGTAATGAACTCCAAGAATGGTTTTCACGGGTATACAAAAAATCCTAATTTTGGCTTTTGATACACATTATATTCTATAGAGACATGAATGTCATAATGTACGGTCATTTTAAAGCTTTTAGGATGTTGACTATACACACCATATGTTTTTACATGTGGGCCAGTACTTGGTAGGGCATGTGCATTCTATTGATTTTTGATCTGGCTGCTGTATGAAATAGGTCTTCTTACATTAAAACAAAAACAAGGTCTGTACAAACCAGCTCCTATATTTCAATAAAACACATAGGTGTGAATCCAGCCTTGCAGTTCATTTTTTTTTTTCCTTTTAGAAAGTAGCCACATACTGAGTGAAACAGCCTTTCCGCTGCCAGCATGCTGTGGAAAAGGGTGCTTGCTCCCTGTGAGGAAGCAGTGGTTTCTCTGCAAAGGTTCAACATGCCCCCTGCTGAGTCAGAGCTAGAACACTAGCATTCAGATCCTTGGATCTGACTCAGTAAGGGGAGTGTTAGACTTTTGCAGAGAGACCAGTGCTTCCAGAGAACAATGGTTGCTGGCAGGTAACAGCATGCTGCACTTTTACAAGAATTATTTGCTATTTCAGTAAGCAGTTTTAAGTTTTGACAAATAAGGATAGCTGCAAAGTACAGTCATGTGGCTGAAAAGAATAATTATGGCAGATAACATGTAGGATTAAAATATAACCACAGCTTGCAAGTGTTGCTTACTGAGTGAAACTTAGCGTTCATCCTCTAGTTTCTGGATAGTATCTTGGCTGTGTTGTATCAATCTCCTCTATACCTCCTAGCCCTGCTAGTCATAGTCTGTTACTAACATCCTGCCTTATGTTTCCTGCTTTCTTCTGTTTTACAGAATCTTTGAAATTGCCGCGGCCTCGGTTTGATGTATCGCTGTTTCACTTAACTCGCAAATTTATGGACATTATTAAATCTGCCCCAGAGGGTGTTGTGGATCTAAATGAAGCTGCTAAACTGTTGGGGGTGAGGAAAAGAAGAGTATATGATATCACCAATGTATTGGATGGTATCCATCTTATTCAGAAGAGGTCCAAGAACTTGGTCCAGTGGGTGTAAGTACTTAAATTGTTCACTTGTCCTCTGAACATGAATAGCTTGAATAGTTTTGGGTGAACTTTGATAGGTCCAATTACCTGGAAGCTTGTGAAAATGAACATCTGTAATGCACCTCCCCAAGATATGTGCGCTGACCCTGCTGTGCTTGTGTATATATTTTTTAGCTTCCTCATGGCGTTCTCTGAATATACGGCGAAATCAGCTACAGTCAGGTGGTATTGAATGGAATACAACTTCTTTTAAATATTACTGTTGTGGCAAGAGGAAGCCACCTTCTTCAAGACCTGGAGTACCCAACCCGCGGAAATCCAATAAATTTTAAGTTCAGGTTGACTTGAGCACAAACCCTTTTTAAAATAAAAAACAAAAAAACAAAAAAAAAACCTGAATTTAGCACTGGTAAAATATAGCTGACAATAATTACATGCCTCCATTTGTGAGCTCTGCCCACCAATGCAGCCTGGAGCCCCACTGAACTTCTACTATGTCTACCAAAATAGTGTGCAGGGCTTGACCAATTTGGTCATCTTTCTGCCAATACTCGGGTGGCCACCATCATGTACTATTTTACAATACACGGTGCATCTATACTTGAACATTCCCTAATCTTCCTGGGGTGACATGGGGCTGTATTGTCTCAACTGCACACACAAAAATGAGACTGAAAGTCCCCTGTATGCTGGTTTCGAAGAGTCTTTTCAGTTCCACTAACTGTAGTTGTCCTTGCTACCCCAGAACACCTGCCTTCCTTCAGTGTCTTTAGGTGGTAATACTAAAACTGTGTAGGAAAGCTTTTCCCTATAACATGGGTTTTTCATTATAAAAGTGTTAGGCCTGTTCACCCTTCTGTGGCATGTATTTAGGATTTTCACCACACAAAAAAAAAATCTTAACATGCTTGTTTTACTTTAGTCTCATTTTCTGTTAGAGATTTAAAGTGTTTGTAAAGGCTAAAGGTTTTTTACCTTCGTGCATTCTATGCATGAAGGTAAAAAAACACCTCTGTGCAGCAACCATCGTAATACTCACCTAAGCCTCCTCTCGATCCAATGATCTGCACTGGAGTCTCGTCTATCCCTGGACTCTCTCTCCTCATTGGCCGAGACAGCAGCGGGAGCCATTGGCTTCCTCTGCTGTCAATCACAGCCAGTGAGCCAATGAGAAGAGAGAAGGTCCAGGCCGAGCTGTGGCTCCATGTGTGAATGGACACGGAGCAGCAGGTGTCCCCATAGAAAGCTGTTTGCTGTGGGGGCACCCAAAAGGAAGAAGGGGCCTGGAGACCCTGCGGGGGACCTGAGAAGAGGAGGATCTGGGCTGTTCTGTGCAAAACCATTGCGCACAGCAGGTAAGTATAACCTGTCTGTTATTTTTAGAAAAAAAAAATGTAAGCCTTTAGTATCTCTATAAATTTTTGGGCATAGGCTCCGCCTCTCGTGAGACAAATCCTGCCCACCCAATAGCCCCTTGTGCAAAGAAAGTTTTTAATTGGTTACCGAGGCACTCTCATTGGATGGAAGTTATGACCAAAGTTGAAAATTCAAGCTCTCCACAATGCGTACTGCAAATGGGAGGAAAGAAAATTTAAATTTTAGTAGCTTAAGGAATGAGGTGACGATGTGAGTCTGAGGGCCGGTTCACACCATGCATGAACATGAATCGTGTTCCTGTGAGGTGCGATTTAAGACAATTCATTTTGAATGGGCTGAAAGCTCACCGCACCAAAGGTAGTGCATGCACTACTTTTTAAAACACTGCAACCGGATGGCATGGTACAAAAGTACTATGCGGGCAGGTGCAGGCAAACACACTGTTTTCAACCTGTGTTTGGGATGTCTTTAACTTTCTTTTGACACCCACTGCAGATCCCAAAAGGAATGTGTTTTGCATGTGGTGTGAATTACACAGGAACATACAGCTTGTTCCTGTGCGGGCATGGTGTTAACTGGCCTTGAGAACATAGCTAAAAATGATATAAGGTTCATCTTGCTGCTGTTGAAGTCAGCCCAATGGCCACCGCCTTCATTGAAATAAAAGTTTAGTGGATTGCACATTTTAAATGATTGCTGTTTTTGCTTTTTGTGTACAAAATCTACACATGCTGTTCTTGCAATCATACTCCAGTACATAACCAAGAAATAGCATCATCCTACATAACAAAAGCATTGTCTTCTAGTTAAAAGCCTTTTAATGGGATTGATTAGCAGTGATAATGCAATCTATTGAAGTGGAGCAGTGTTCAGGGAGATGCCTTTGTAATGATAATGGTTCTAAAAGCCATAAAAGGCTGATGGGTATCTACAGGGAATAGAGGAATGCATATTATAACAGTGAATTTCTACAGTGTTGACTGTAGCATGAATCCTGGATACCGCAGTGTAGCTAAAATGTTTGTAATGTCACATACAGAGGTGGGCAGTGTGTCCTTCCAGCTGCTGAAGAACTACACTTGCCAGGATCTCTGTCCAGCTGTTAGTAGGGCATGCGGGGGTTTGTACCCAGAAAGACACCTCATTTACTGTTGGTTCTCCAAACACAAGTCATCTAATACTAGGGAGGATATAGGGCTGGAGGAGGGCATGGGCATTTATTTTATGGGATATTATGAAAGATGTTACTTGTCTTTTATAAATCAGAAGACAGGCTCAAAAATAGCAAAACACATTTTTCTATCTGAGAGAAAAAGAAAATAATTACCGTATTTTTCGCTCCATAAGACGCACCTGGCCATAAGACGCACCTAGGTTTTAGAGACGAAAAACAAGAAAAAAAATATTCTGAACCAATGTACTGCAGACACGGTACAGGGGATGACCAGAGACTGCGGACATAGTACAGGAGATGACCAGAGACTGCGGACATAGTACAGGAGATGACCAGAGACTGCGGACACAGTACAGGGGATGACCAGAGACTGCGGACATAGTACAGGAGATGACCAGAGACTGCGGACACAGTACAGGAGATGACCAGAGACTGCGGACACAGTACAGGGGATGACCAGAGACTGCGGACACAGTACAGGGGATGACCAGAGACTGCGGACACAGTACAGGGGATGACCAGAGACTGCGGACACAGTACAGGGGATGACCAGAGACTGCGGACACAGTGCAGGAGATGACCAGAGACTGCGGACACAGTACAGGGGATGACCAGAGACTGCGGACATAGTACAGGAGATGACCAGAGACTGCGGACACAGTACAGGAGATGACCAGAGACTGCGGACACAGTACAGGGGATGACCAGAGACTGCGGACACAGTACAGGGGATGACCAGAGACTGCGGACACAGTATAGGGGATGACCAGAGACTGCGGACACAGTGCAGGAGATGACCAGAGACTGCGGACACAGTGCAGGGGATGACCAGAGACTCCGGACACAGTGCAGGAGATGACCAGAGACTGCGGACACAGTACAGGGGATGACCAGAGACTGCGGACACAGTGCAGGAGATGACCAGAGACTGCGGACACAGTGCAGGGGATAACAAGAGACTGCGGACCCAGTACAGGGGATGACCAGAGACTGCGGACACAGTGCAGGAGATGACCAGAGACTGTGGACACAGTACAGGAGATGACCGGAGACTGCGGACACAGTGCAGGAGATGACCGGAGACTGCGGACACAGTGCAGGGGATGACCGGAGACTGCGGACACAGTGCAGGGGATGACCGGAGACTGCGGACACAGTGCAGGGGATGACCGGAGACTGCGGACACAGTGCAGGAGATGGTCGGAGACTGCGGACACAGTGCAGGGGATGACCGGAGACTGCGGGCACAGTGCAGGGGATGACCAGAGACTGCAGACAGTGCAGGGAATGACCAGAGACTGCTGACCTTTGGGGAGGGAGGGGGAGCGGGTACCTGAATTTGACAGGTACCCGCTCCCACTTCCGCGGAGTTGTCCTTCCCTCTTCTTCCCGGGTCGGCTTCTGTGACAGCCGGATGCCCACTGCGCATGCGCGAGAAGCGCTGCGCTTTGTGAATGGCCCGGCGCCTTCTGGGACCTGTCGTGTCCAAGAAGACACCGGATCATTCACAAAGCGCAGCACATGCGCAGTGGGCACCCGGCTGTCACAGAAGCCAGCATGGGAAGACTGTGCAGCGCTGGAGCGAGGAACAGGTAAAGCCATGCAGGAGACAACAGCTGAGCGGCCGGCCCGGTATTCTGACATGGTGGCCGCAAAAATACCGGTCCGGCCGCTTTATATTCGCTCCATAAGACGCACTGACATTTCCCCTTTTTTTGGGGGGAAAAAAGTGCGTCTTATGGAGCGAAAAATACGGTATACTACTAAAATATAAATGAATTGCTAAAAAGCTTTAAAGGCGATGTTTACCTAAGGAACATGTTACATCTTTATTTAGGGTGCAAAGGGTAACATGTTCCAGCACCACAACGTAATCTCATTGTTGCCATTTTTTTTTTTTTAATGGAGAAACTGGTATTGTGCTGGTTAAAACACAGGTCTTGGTAATGGTGCAGTAGATTAGCACATCATTAAAGTGCATAAAAAACCAAGAAGAGAAATTGATAGTATTGTAGCTTACCCATCCTTATATGTGCTCACTGCAGTAGTTATCATTTTTACACGTTTTCCTTTCCTTTAATCTGGAAATCCTGCCATTAAGTCACTTCCTCTTCTAGGGGTGACAGCCCTACTGAGCAGTGTTGTCGCCCTAGGACAGGGAGGGTGTTAGTAATACATAATGCTGTGTTAGAACTTCATAACACCTCTCTCTTTTTTCCATAACGGGGGAGGCGTTTTGTAGTTCCATGAGAGCACTTGTTGAACAAGTATGATAAAACTGCTGTCTGATTAAGGACACCCTAGCAACCTCAGGAGGGACTCTATGGCTCCATGACACTGTGGTAAACAAAGGCTGCTCTAGGCAGATATAAAAGACATCATTTCCTCCCCTCACACTAGAGTGGTAGTTTTAAACCTACATCCAATAATTTTCCAAATCTTGCTACCTTCACCTTTGTTTTCAAAATGTACCCTTTCTTAAGCAATGACACTACCATCCTACAATTCACTCCCTTGTTCTCTTGCCTTGATTACTGCAATTCACTCATCATTGGCCTACTTTTACAGAGGCTTCCTTCAGTCCATCATGACAGCTGGTGTCAGACTCCTTCAACCTGCCAAACACTGTCACTCCTCTCTTCCAATCCCTCTGCTGGATTCCAGTCACCCAGTGAATGAAATGAAAAATACTAACAGCAGCATTCAACGCCATTCACAATTCAGCCCCAGCTACATCACCAACTTTGTCTCAAAATATCGCCCAAAATGTCCCCTTTAACCCTCCAAAGATGCTCTGCTCTCCAACACCCTCTTGCCAATTCTTCCCTCTAGGACTTCTCCAGAACCTCTCCCATCCCCTGGAACTCCCTACCCCAATCTCTCCAGCTATCCCCTGCTCTGTCCACCTTTAGGCAATCCCTGAAATTTAATTTCTTCAGTAAAGTCTATGCTGCCTCAACCTAAAAACTGAAAGTGCAACTACGCTGCTTTGAATATTAAAGCTTAATTAAATTGTGTTTTTTGGTTTATGGTTCTCAGTTGCAATCGCCCCCCATCCATTCATCCATCCATCCATGTCTGCATGATTTATTTTGCTGAGAAATCACTTTGAAAAACACCCCTAGCATTTCTAGCTGTGGCCATCTTGAGTAAGGGCAGATGATTCATGTAACATTTGCTTCCTGAAATCCACCTGTCCTTAGCTAAGGCATGCAGACAGGAAAATAGTTAATGTTGATTGAGAGAGTGAAGTTGAACTTGAACTGTCACTATCAACTCCTCCCCTCACAGCCATTACCTTTTTGTGTTCCGTGCACCTTCTTTTTAGATTGTAAGTTCTCATGAGCAGGAACCTCCCTGTCCTATTGTTTTGTTTTAATTTTCAAAACCACTTCCCACCTGTAGGACGTCGTATGACATCTTCAGGTTAAAGTGGTTATACCAGGACCCGCATGCATCATCCCAGTTTCAAAACGTTCTGCTAGTGATTCTCTTTTCAGCAGAAGTGAAAGTTCCAATTAAAATAAGTAATAAAACTTAAACAAAAAATTAGAGAGCCCCCTCCCCCTGTGCTTACGAGTAAACGCATGTGTAACGCTCACAAACATATGTAAACAGTGATTGCACCACACTTGTGAGGTTTCGTCACAAACGTCAGAGCGAGAGCAATCATTTTAGCTCCAGAGCTCTTGTGTAACTCTAACCTGGTAACCTGTAAAGGCTTTTAAAGCATCGCTCATGGAGATTTTTAGGTACTGTAGTTTGCTGGGTGTACGCAGTTTTAAAGCGTGACACGTTGGGTATCTATTTACTCGGCGCAACATCATCTTGTATATTTTAACAAAAAAATAGGTATTCTGAAGTGTGAAATAAAATTAATTTAAGTGTATTTTTTTTTCCCCAAAAAATTGCATTTGAAGATTTGCTGCACAATTACCGTGTGACAAAGTGCAACATCCACTATTTTTTTTTTTTTTTTTAAATATGTTTTAGCATTTCTAAGTACTTTTCCAGTAAAAAAACACTGATTTTTACATGTAGGAGAGAAATGTCAGAATTGGCCTGGTGGAGGACTGACTAAACTGTACTGTATTTGTAAAGTGTTGCATAAACTGTTGTCACTATCTAAATCCTGTATAAGCATAAATTAATGCACTCTGCAATCATTATTTTAGCTTAAATCCTTGAGCACAACAAAACAAACATTCCCCAGTAAACAATTAGTGAAAATTCTTGACCCAGCAATTGCAATAACTTTTACGTTTCTAAGTTTTAAGTGGAGTGCCTTGTCATCTAAGGCTATGGGGCTGTGTGTTTCTGTTAATGCACACAGTGTAGGGACATAGACCATAGTCCCTGCATACAAGGGTGGCTCCATGAGATGCCTTCAAGAGAGGCACCAGTGTAAACAGGAGCACAGGCAAGGATTTAACTGCCTCCCGCCCATCATATAGTAACATGACTGACGCAAGGCGGTTCTCTCATTCTGGGAGGACGTCATATGACTCCCTCCCATTCTAACCACGCATGCGCGGCTCCGGGAGTGAGGCGATGGACGGAGGGACACAGCAGATCACCAATCAACGGAAAGAGCCAAAGATGTCGGCTCGGCCATGTGATCAGCTGTGTCCAATCACAGCTGATCACATGTAAACAGGGAAATGCCAGTTATCGGCATTTCTCTCCCCACAAGCTGTCACGCTGACAGCTTGTGAGGAGAGGAGAGCCGGTAATCGGCATTCCTCGGAGGGGACATGTACACTGATCATCAGGGCACTGATGATCAGTGTGCCCTCTTGATCTGTGTAGCCCCAGCAGTGCCACCTGTCAGTGTCCATCAATGCCAGCTCTCAGTGCTCATTCATGCCACCTGCCAGTGCCACATTTCAGTGTCACATCAATGCCACATATCAGTGCCCATCTGAGCTGCCTTTTAGTGTCACTCATCAGTACCAGTCAGTGCCACCTATCAGTGTGCATCAGTGCCATATGAGTGCTGCCTTTCAGTGCCCATCAGTGATGCCTGTCAATGCCCATCAGTGCCACCTACCAGTGCCTCCTCATCAGTGCAGCCTATCAGTGCCCATCAGTGTAGCCTCATTAGCTCACATCAGTGAAGGAGAAATATCACTTATTTACAAAATTTTATAACAAAAACAAAGAAAAACCTTTTTTTTTTTTTTCAAAATTTTCAGTGTTTTTGGTTTGTTTAAGACAAAATAAAAAACCCAGAGGTGATTAAATACCACCAAAATAAAGCTCTATCTGTCACAAAAAAATGATAAAAATTTCATATGGGTACAGTGTTGCATGACTGTGCAATTGTCATTCAAAGTGCAACATCGCTGAAAGCTGGAAATTGGCCTGGGCAGGAAGGGGGTATAAGTGCCCTGTAGGCAAGTGGTTAAAGATGAAGAAGCTGCATACTTGTGTTAATAAATCACCTTTTGAAAGTGCTTAAATTGAGTATTTAATATTTGAATCATACAGTAACCTTGAAAAAGTATTCATACCCCTTGAAATTTTCTCCATTTTCTTATATTACAACCTAATACGTAAATGTATTTTATATGGATTTCATGTGATAGACCAACACAAAGTGGCACATAATTGTGAAGTGGAAGGAAAATGATAAATGGTTTTCAAAATTTTTTACAAATATCTGCAAAGTGTGGCGTGCATTTGTATTCAGCCCCCCAGAGTCAGTACTTTTATAGAATCACTTTTCGCTGTAATTACAGCTGCAAGTCTTTCAGTCTCTTAACAGCTTTGCACATCTAGAGAGTGACATTACTGCCCATTCTTCTTTGCAAAATAGCTTAAGATCTGTCAGATTGGATTGTGGAGTGAACGACTAATAGTTGTCCTGTGGACAGTTTCTCCCACCTGAGCTGTGGATCTCTGCAGCTCCTCCAGAGTTCCCATGGGCCTCTTTGCTGTTTCTCTGATTATTGCTCCCCTTGCCTGGCCTGTCCGTGTAGGTTGACAGCCATGTCTTGGTAGGTTTGCAGTTGTGTCATACTCTTCCCATTTTCAGATGATGGATTGAACAGTGCTCCATGAGATGTTTAAAGATTGGGATATTTTTTTTTTTTTTAATAACTTAACCCTGCTTTAAACTTCTCCACCACTTTATCCCTGACCTGTCTGGTGTGTTCCTTGGCCTTCATGATGCTGTTTGTTCACTAATGTTCTCTAACACACCTCTGAGGGCTTCACAGAACAATTGTATTTATACTGAGATTAAATTACACACAGGTGGGCTCTATTTACTAATTTGGTGACTTCTGAAGTCAATTGGTTCCAATAGATTTTAGTTAGGGGTATCTGAGTAAAGGGGGCTGAATACAAATGTATGCCACACTTTTCAGATATTTGTAAAAAATTATTTACCATTTTACTTCCACTTCACAATTGTGTGCCACTTTGTGTTGGTCTATCGCATAAAATCTCAATAAAATACGTTTCCGTTTTTGGTTGCAACATGATAGAATGTGGAAAATTTCAAGGCGTATGAATACTTTTTCAAGGCACTGTAGCACAAAGTTTTAACCATTGGATATCAGCAGCTACCTTCAGTTGCCTACTGCATTGTGGCAGTTTATTGGCACTTCTGTACTACATTGTTCTGAGTATGGCTCTGCTTGTAGCCTTTGTTTTGCACCTTGTATCTTCTCCAAGCACTAGTCCATGTTCTTGCTCTGCTTCAACAGTGGGATATTGGACAACCTCTCTCTGAAGGTGTTCATCTCAGGCAGTTAATCGGTGTCCATCAGACTGGGCCATCTGTGATCCGGAAGGATCATAAACCTCCAGAGCTCAGCACTGAAACCGTCTCTTCACTTTGGAGTATCTGAGCTTTATCTGAATCTCGGCCTTGTTAACGCTTCAGGCTCACTGCCCCTGCATTCAGACTTTGGGACCAAGGAGTGAAACAACCCTGCTTTTTGTATGAGGGTCTTAGGTCTGATGGGGTCCTCTTGAGGCAGTCCCATATCCTCACTTTCACTCTATAGATTGTTCACACTCACTATTTTTGATAGTGTGGGACATGAGGGTTTCATTTCTTGATTGTCCTTTTGACTCAACTTACTCTGGAGTCCAGCTCTAGACATGGAAAGAGCCCTTCTGCTCAATTCCTTGGCAGGTGCTCCCAATGAACATTAGCCACTTAGACGGGGGAGTAGTCCTGGCAATCTTCCAAGGACTTGGTTGTCTCAGAACCTTTATCCTGTGATCAATATTTACAAAGTACGTTTTGTTGTGTAAGGTGCTCTTTTGATTCTCTCCTTGACCCATTGTTACATAGGCCTGTTAATGCTGATTTGCTGCGTTGCCCACCCCTCAGTTGGACTGATTTGTGATGTCCCATGGTTAAGATTAGGTTCTGTGCTGTACAATTAAGAAAATAAAATTTTTGGCTTACCTGTAAAATCAGTTTGTTGTAATACAGTACAGGGCAAAGGCCGTTCCCATCTGTTCTTATGATCTCCCTATTGCTTGCTGCAAAATTTAAGCTAGCTGGAAGTGGGGTGGAGTTGTAGAAAAGGATTTTAGGAGTAAGTAAAAAATTAAATTTATTTTATTTACTTTTTAATACAAGCATTGGCATGTTAATTTTTATCTAAGTTTTGACTGGAGCTCTGCTTTGAGTTCCAGGCACAGGCTACATATAAATTAGATCTGTTTGAACCAAGGTTCTTTAACTGCTGTTAATATTACTATTGAACAAAGCTGTGTCCGTAGATTGAAATTGTGTTCTGAACTGTATGTTCTTAGCATTTTTTTCTAATGTAGTGATTCTCATTGAAGGGGGACGGACCTGAATTACACAGGAACGGAGATCCCAGAGCCACAGCGGATGCGCAATGACATCAGCGATCTCTCCGCTATGGAAGAAGCATTGGATGACCTAATCAGAGATTGCGCTCATCAACTCTTCCGGCTAACAGAAGACCGAGCAAACAGGAGATATCCTTTTTATGTTTAGGGTATCAGAACTCCCAGAGAGAGAAAAATTACCAGCGAGCTTGCATAATCTAAGATTATACAAATTTGGGGAATGATTTTGAGTTCTTACAATACCTGAATTAACTGTTCTTTGCAGCTCGGTGCTTGTTCCCAGTTGCAGCCGTTTGGGCATGTTGGCACAGGCTTAACTCTTATATCAGTCTGTATTATATGCAGTGGCTGGATATACTGTATTCATGAATATACACTGCATCTAGAAAGTATTCACAGTGCTTAACTTTTGCTACATTTTGTTATGTTACAGCCTTATTTCAAAATGGATTAAATTCATTTTTTTCCCTCAACATTCTACAATACCCCATAATGACAACGTGAAAGAAGTTTGTTTTGAAATATTTTCAATTTATTCAAAATAAAAAAACAAAAAAAAAACACATGTACATACAGTGGGGATCGAAAGTTTGGGCACCCCAGCTAAAAATTTGTATTAATGTGCATAAAGAAGCCAAGGAAAGATGGAAAAATCTCCAAAAGGCATCAAATTACAGATTAGACATTCTTATAATATGTCAACAAAAGTTAGATTTTATTTCTATCATTTACACTTTCAAAATAACAGAAAACAAAAAAATGGCGTCTGCAAAAGTTTGGGCACCCTGCAGAGTTAATATCTTGTACTGCCCCCTTTGGCAAGTATCACAGCTTGTAAACGCTTTTTGTAGCCAGCCAAGAGTCTTTCAATTCCTGTTTGAGGTATCTTTGCCCATTCTTCCTTACAAAAGTCTTCCAGTTCTTTGAGAGTTCTGGGCTGTCTGTCACGCACTGCTCTTTTAAGGTCTATCCATAGATTTTCAATTATGTTGAGGTCAGGAGATTGTGAAGGCCATGGCAAAACCTTCAGTTTACGCCTCTTGATGTAATCCCCCATGGATTTCGAGGTGTGTTTAGGATCATTTTTCATTTGTAGAAGCCATCCTCTCTTTAACTTCAGCTTTTTCACAGATGGCATCAAGTTACCATCCAAAATTTGCTGAAATTTTATTGAATCCATTTTTCCTTCTACTCGTGAGATGTTCCCTCTGCCACTGGCTGCAACACAACCCCAAAGCATGATTAATCCAACCCATTGCTTAACAGTTGGACAGAGGTTCTTTTCAATAAATTCTGTGCCCCTTCTTCTCCAAACGTACCTTTGCTCATTCCGGCCAAAAAGTTCAATTTTAACCTCATCGGTCCACAACTTGTTTCCAAAATGCATCAGGCTTGTCTATATGTTCAATTGCAAAGTTCAAACGATGATTTTTGTGATGAGGACGTAGAAGAGGTTTTCTTCTGATGACTCTTCCATGAAGACCATATTTGTACAAGTATCTCTTTATAGTGGAATAGTGTACCACAACTCCAGTGTCTGCCAGATCTTTCTGGAGGGATCGTGCAGTCAAACGTGGGTTTTGAATTGTTTTTCTCACAATCCTGCGAGCTGTTCTGTCTGATATTTTTCTTGGTCTTCCAGATGTTGCTTTAACTTCCACTGTTCCTGATGACTGCCATTTCTTAATTACATTCCGAACAGAGGATATTGACATCTGAAAATGCTTTGCTATCTTCTTATAGCCTTCTCCAGCTTTGTGAGCGTCAACTATTTTCAGTTTCAGTTTTCTAGACAACTGCTCAGAAGAACCCATGGTGCTGATTGTTGGGGCAAGGTCAGATGAGTCTGGGCATTTAAAACCTTTGAGATTGACATAACCTGGTCTTCCCAGACGATGATTGAGAACAATCCATGACACTGGCAGGTCTCAGCTTGGCAAAGGGGGCAGTGCATGCTATAAATTCTGCAGGGTGCCCAAACTTTTGCAGACGCCATTTTTTTGTTTTCTGTTATTTTGAAAGTGTAAATGATGGAAATAAAATCTAACTTTTGTTGACATATTATAAGAATGTCTAATCTGTAATTTGATGCCTTTTGGAGATTTTTCCATCTTTCCTTGGCTTCTTTATGCACATTAATACAAATTTTTAGCTGGGGTGCCCAAACTTTCGATCCCCACTGTAAGTATTCACAGCCTTCATACTTTGTTGAAGCACCTTTAGCACCAATTGCAGCTTCAAGTCGTTTTGAGTATGATGCTACAAGCTTGGTACACCTATTTTTTGGCCCGTAGCCACTCCTTTGTTATGTGGACTGTGTGCTTGGGGTCGTTGTCCTGTTGAAAGATGAACTGTCGCCCCAGTCTAAGGTTTAGAGCGCTCTGGAACAGGTTTTCATTAAGGATGTCGTTGTACATTGCTGCATTCATCTTTCCTTCGATCCTAACTAGTCTCTCAGTTCCTGCCGCTGAAAAACATCCCCACAGCATGATGCAGCCACCACCATGCTTCACTGTAGGGATGGTATTGGCCAGGTGGTGAGTGGTGCCTGGTTTCCTCAAGACATGACGCTTGGCATTCAGGCCAAAGAGTTCAATCTTTGTTTCATCAGTTTTGTTTCTCATGGTCTGAGAGTCCTTCAGATGCTTTTCGGCAAACTCCAGGCGGGCTGCCATTTGCCTTTTACTGAGGAGTGGCTTCCGTCTGGCCACTCTACCATACAGTCCTGATTGGTGGAGTGCTGCAGAGACGGATGTTCTTCTGGAAGGTTCTCTCTCCACAGAGAAATGCTGGAGCTCTTTGAGAGTGACCATCAGTGGCTTGGTTACCTCCCTGGCTAAGACCCTTCTCCCTCAATTGCTCATTTTGGCAGGCGGCCCGCTCTAGGAAGATTCCTGGTGGTTCCAAACTTCTTCCATTTATGGATGACGGAGGCCACTGTGCTCATTGGGGCTTTCAATGCTGCATAGATTTTTCTGTACCCTTCCCCAGATCTGTGCCTTAATACAATCCTGTCTTGGAGGTCTATGGACAATTCTTTGGACTCCATGGTTTGATTTGTGCTCTGACATGCACTGTTAACTGTGGGATCTTATATAGACAGGTTTATGTCTTTCCTAATCATGTTCAATCAACTGAATTTCCCACAGGTGGACTCCAATCAAGTTGTGGAAACATCTCAAGGATGATCAGTGGGAACAGGATGCACCAGAGCTCAATTTTGAGTGGCAAAGGCTGTGAATGTTTATGTTTTTGTTTTTTTCAATAAATTGTGAAGATTACAAAACAAACTTCTTTCACGTTGTCATTATGGAGTATTGCTTGTAGAATGTTGAGGGAAAAAATTAGTGTAATCCATTTTGGAATAAGGCTGTAACATAACAAAATGTGGCAAAGGTTAAGCGCTGGGAATACTTTCTGGATGAACTGTACAGAAGCAGCATTATGTGCTAGTTTCCACCCCCCCCTCAGTGTTTGTTGATTCCTCAGGAATTCCTGGGACAGGTTCCTGACATTTACTATCCTTAATTAAGAAACACATTGGCCTATGTAACTTACCAAGACCTCCACAGTATTGAAGACTACCAGGAGCAGATTGTCATTGCTGTGAAAGCCCCAGAGGAAACCAAGTTAGAGGTTCCAGCTCCCAGCGAGGCAAGTACCTTATGACTGCAGCTTTAGTAAGGTAATCATGATGGAGAAGATGAAGGCTACCATGTTGACCATGTTCTGAAAATGCTAGTTGCCTGGCTGTCACGTTTGTGTTTCGGAACTTCACGTCACATTACGGACCTGAAAAATCATGCAAATCGGAAGTCAGAAAATGTATCTGCTAGCTAGTTCTGGGTCATTGTCTCAAAATGCATTTTATCTACTGGATCAGTATGAGAGCCAGGCAACTAACATTTTAATGCAAGACTAGCAGTTTTGGTTTTCATAAAGCATGTCTGCTGTGAGAGACATATGGGGACTGACTTTACTGAGCTACTTCTGAAAATGAGAAAGTGTCTGCCTTCAAGGTCAGTTCCAGCACCCCCTCACATATTTGTTTATTCCATAATTTGGGGCATACTTACCTTTTACATTTTCTCTACTTAGTCACATAAAGTGCCTTTCTCCAGGAATCCAAAGCATTCAATCAAAATTTAACTTGTTTGCTTTGACAGAATTAATACTAAGTGGCTGCTGTGGGTTATGGCATATAAAGCCCAATAAAACTTTTGTTTAAATCTGCTAAATACATTCAAAACAAATGGTGTCCAATGTCGTACAGTATGTTTACTTCAGATAGCAGTCAGTGTGATTAGAAAAGCGTGGCCCCTGTTAGCAGCTGCCCTTGTTCTCTGTATGGAATCAGTGGTCTTAAACCTAAAACTCTGCGTTCAGCAGGGGGGAGGGGGGGGGATGTCGGATTTCTGCAGAGAGACTACTGCTTCACACAGTGGTAGGGGCTCTTCTTTGCAGTGTTGACAGGATACAGGCTTTTTTCTTTTTTTTTTTCTTTTGCTGTGTCTGCTTTCTAAAGAGTTTTAGATTTTTATTACTCTGTTTTGGATAGTGTATGTGTCCCTGTTAATTTAATCTCACTTTTGCTTGACACCAGATGCCTGGACAGTAAAAAGAAATCTCCTCCTGTGAGGCTCAGGCAGCAATTCTATCCTGAAATAGATTCTGATATTTACTTGGTCAATTAGAGTTTATTGCTGTGTTTGTCTGATGGAGAGATTCTTTCATTTCCTGTTCTGACATCTGTCAAATAGACAGAAAATGAAGATAAACTTTGGAGATACAGTTGACACGAAAAGATTGTTGGAGGGTGTAACCCTTGCACTTGCTGTACTATTATAACAAATTTCTGCATATATATCTGATTATATTTTGGGGAAATACATGTATTTGACTCATCATGTATGCCATTGTGTTCTTTGCAGGATTGCATAGAGATTCATATAAAGAGCTCAAAGGGGCCAATTGATGTGTATCTTTGTGAAGCGGAGGATGAAAATGCAGATGGGAAATCTTTTCGGAGATTAACAAAGACCCTTAAGATGGAACCAGATCCAATTCTAATTGACGATGGTAAGGTGTATATAATAGTCATACTTTAGAAGACAAACCCCAAAATAGTCTAAAATATTACTTTTGAAATCTGGTTGCTGCAGGATTTTGCTGCATGCTAATAGACTTGGTAGCGTTTGTAAGTTCTAAAGCTTCCCACAGACATAAGATAGATATCTGAAGAAATGTTGAATGCTTTGGAAATGGCATGGTAAGACCATTTGTGTGTTTTTTTTGATGAGCATTCGTAAAAATATCAATTTGTAGCGCTCCAGCTTCTTTTTATTTTCTGTTAATTGAACAATCCCTTTTTTAGATCCTCTGATCATCAGTCATGCACACGATACATACATATGCATGTCTTGTAGTTGCATGTCTGTTCTATAATATTTGGCACCATCACATATGTATAATATGCGCCATCTTCTTAAACCACGTTTGTCAGGCGTTGTCTTCTGTGTTTATATATAGGAAGGAAATGCAAAGTCTACCTACTATATGATTTTTTATTTTTTTGTTGTTTGTTTTTTTTATTTGCAAAATGCAATATTTCATTTAATAATAGAATTAAAATAAATATATTTAATATTAAAATGATGCTTCCAGTTATATAGGTTATGTGCACACATCTTGGATTTGCCATAATGCACAAGTATAGATGTCAAGCATACCTCCTCCAGTGATGAAAGATCCACATTCACTGTTGCTGTCATTGCCATCCTCTGCCACTTCTGAACCTGGCATATTCGTTCTTTGGTCATTGGGTGTCCGGTGATGTTAACTTCTGCACCGCTGAAGTTAAATTATCCCTACACTTGGCTGAACTCTCAGCATCTTAGAGACGCATACGCACCAGGCAGTGTATAATTTACACAAAGAAAGCATTTTTCTCCTAGTTATGTTTCACTTCTGTTTTAAAGCAGAAACACATGCAAATATATTTTCTAGAAATTACTAGAAAATTCACTTTCTGCTGTGAATACAGTCATCTACAAGTGATGTTGCTTAGACAGTGAACTTGCCAGTTTATTGCTATATAGGGGTGCACCGAAATCTCGGTGGCCGAAACATTTCAACTGAAAACTCTTCTATCGGCCGGTGACCAATATGAAAGTAAGCACCGCTACAGGTGCCGAAAATTACTCTGCCCCCTCGCTGCTGTCAATCAAAGTGTGAGAGCGCTGGAACCTGAAAAATGGCCTGGGCAGGAAGGGGGTAAAATGCCCGGTATTGAATTGGTTAATTGTGCAAACATGCATTTCACTGCTCCTGAAGCTCCATATGTGCTTACCATAGATATACATTATAATATATATATGTATACTGTATGCATATATGCAGCCATGCATAAGTGTCTGTGAGAAAAGGCTCCTGTGTCTACCATGAATATTGAGATCTAGCTGGGGAACGTTTGCATACTGTGACCATGAGCATTAAATGTGGATATTACTGCTGTAATCCTTCATGGGGGGAGGGGAACTACAGACAAGGTACTCCACCATTAGAGCTTTTTATTTTTTAGATGTCCTCTCTCTTTTTATTTTATTTTTTTGCCTACACTCTTGAAGGAAACCTGAGAGAGGATGAAAGCAAGAAAACCAATTGTGCAGCAGTATACAAGGCACCATAAGCTGCCTACTAGTGCGTTGTCAGGAGTACCTAAGATAAAAAAAACCCATCAAAGAAAAAAAGGAACGTTAAAAGTGTCTGGAGCAAAGTGCTCACCTTCTAGCAAGAATCTTGGTTGATTAACCACTTGCCTACCAGGCACTTATACCCCCTTATTTACCAGGCCAATTTTCAGCTTTCAGCGCTGCCGCACTTTGATTGACAATTGCGCGGTCATGCAACATTGTACCCATATGAAATTTTGATAATTTTTTTCTCACAAATAGAGCTTTCTTTTGGTGGTATTTAATCGCCACTGGGCACTTTACTTTTTGCGCTATAAATAAAAAAAGTGCAAAAAATTTGAAAAAAAAAAAGTTTCTTTGTTTCTATTATAAAAATTTTCAAACAGGTATTTTTTCTCCTTCACTGATGGGCACTGATAAGCGGCACTGATGGGCACTGATAGGCAGCACTAAAGGGCACTGATAGGCAGCACTAATGAGGTGGCACGGATAGGCGGCACTAATATGCAGCACTGATAGGCGGCACTGATAGGTGACACTGATGATGGGTACTGATAGACGGCACTGACTGGCATCACTGCTGGGCACTGACTGGCACAACCCCTGGGAACTGACTGGTGGCACTGACTGGCAGCACTGCTGGGCTGCACTGGTGGGTGGCACTGGTGGGCAGCACTGGTGGGTGGCACAGGTGGGTGGCACTGCTGGGCACAGGTAGTTGGCACTTCTGGGCACAGGTGTGTGACACTGCAGAGTGGCACAGGTGGGTGCACTGCTGGGCACAAGTGGGCGCACTGCTGGGCACAGGTGGGCGGAGCTAGTGGGCGCACTGCTGGGCGGAACTTGCGGGTGGCACTGCTGGGCACCGATCATCAGGGCACTGATCATCAGTGCCCTGATGATCGGTGCCGATCCCCGCTCTGACAACTGCCGGTTCTCGGCAGTACTTTCCTCACGATCTGACAGCGTGAGGAAAGTGCAGCCGAGAACCGGCACTTGCATTTCCCTGTGATCAGCGTGTCATTGGACACGGCTGATCACGTGGTAAAAGGCCGCTGTGATTGGCCTTTTACCACATCACGTGATCAGCTGTGTCCGTAGGACACAGCGATCACAGAGATCGCCGGGTGCGCGCCCCCTGGGGCGCGCAGGAGAGCGCGTTCTGGGAGGACGTCATATGACGTCCACTCAGAACTGGCCGGCCGCAGTGCAGCCGTCATTCGGCTATCTGCGGTCGGCAGCTAGTTAAACAATCTTCACAATGTGATAGCTGAAAAATAAAAAGTGTAAATCTGTGGATAATATACAATGTGCAAAATAACAAATACAAAGTGACTAAAGATAAAATTACAATAGATGGCGTGGGTACCCTATATACTAGATGCTCACATAGCTAGCATTAACACTAAAGAAGGAATTCTGCTGCTTAAATGGATTGGGAGCTCCACCTGCATGAAGTAACCACTTCTTTTTCAGCTAGACCTAGCAGGGCTACCCACCCTAGTTAAATACCTCGCTGCTAAGAATGAACCACCTCGCTGGCAGCAATCCACCTTGCAGAGTGGTTCATTCTCTATGGCGAGGTATTTAACTGGGGTGGGTAACTGCTAAGTCTAACTAAGGAATAAGTGGTTACTTTGAAACGTGTCCTGGTTTGCTCAGCTCCAGTGGTGACGTCATCTGGGAGCCGGTCAGGTCGGAGTGTGGGATTCCTGTGGCGTCCTTTCCATCTCGCCAGTCTGGAACAAGGCAGTTGTGCGGACGCTGTCTATCACCCATGATTACTGTTTGGCTGCTTGGAGCCTGAACACAAACCATCTCACTATACTTTTGTTCCTCCCCATATTTCATTGTCCTGTGAGTAGAACCATTGTTTTAATAAAGTCCTTTTCCCACACTACACCTCAAAAAAACCCAAACTACATTTGGAAATTCATCTTCCACCTCCCACTATGACATCAGTGACCTGATGTCACTTGGCAAGGTGGTAGAAGGTGCTTAAGCAGCGTCAGTTGGCAAGGGGGTAGAAGGTGCCTAACGTTGTTTAGATACCATCTTGTGGCATGTTAGAAGTTCCAATGCCATATTAGAAGCACTGGTAAGGTAAGAGATTGCAGTACAGTGGCAGGGTTTTACCTACTTCAACTGGTTACAAGTTCACCTTACAACATCTGTACAGGTACCAGCTGATTTTCCAAGTAAGTCTAGTAAATTCTATAAATCAGAACCAGGACTCCTCCAACCCATACACTGTCTGGGATGCATAGTACAAACATCTGGATTTATAGCATGTGCTTGCCTGAAGCTGTGTCATGTCTGCACCATGCTGTCCTTGTTTTGACTATAATCATTTCTCCTATAAAACAAATGAAAGCTGGCCCGGTGAACATCTGCCTGAAGCAGATAGCAGCAACATCAAATGTGGGAAAGCTTAATTCCAGACCAGTCACTCATAAATCTGTTTAGCCGACATCACCAGACATTCACAGCCGTTCTCTTTATTGTGGCTGACTGTTGTTTCCTTTTGTCTTACAGACTGATAAATGGAGGCCTCTATCAATACTGATGGGATAAAGCTCTTCTTTATAAATGTGTCACTGACTGTTTTTATATCGCACAAAATGCCATCCCGGTTTTTAATGGTCATGGATGTCCAAAGCTCTAGGAAGGAGCTTTTATCTTCTGCCTCACTTGAGACCTGATGGTATCCTGTTTTGGGGGAGTTAGGGGAACTGGAGTGAAGAGGTCTGCTCTGATCAAACTTGGTGCAGCTTTCTTGGCAATGTCTACAGCACCTTCTAAACTTTCCTCAGACTTTGCTGCTTGTAAAAATTTTTATAATTTTGTAGTAATCACAGATACAAATATCTGACTCATTATAATCATCAGCAGATGTATTTAAGAAGTGTCTACGCTGCCCTCTAGGACCATTGGAAATGTAGCAGTGTGTGAACCGGCACCCAGGGAATTAGATTAGTTAAGCTGCTGATTGCTGTTATGGCTGTTGGCAAACTGAATCATAAGCTTTGCTCCTAATATTCCTTTTCAGATGTAGAAAGATTATAAATTATTGTGATGTCTGCTTGGTATTTTATAAAACCTATTCTCCCAGGTGCCAGTTAACCCTCTGTGTCCTTCAGCACCTCTTCCAAAACGAATTCTCCTTTTAGGTCCTCATCCATCTTCTCCTATGTTCTGTAATAGTGCTGATACTTTAGAGCAATGAGATGATTGGAAGGAAGTAAGGGATAATTAATATACAACCATTTTAGGTTTCATGGACCCTAGGTTTGTGTTAGACACTCAATCATGTATACTAATTCTAGTAAAATCATTTCAGGGAGTATATTGTAATCTGTAATTGTGTATCTTTTCGGTTCTGCTCAAATGTAGGATTGGTTTAAATGTGCTGCATTAGCACATACAGTTATGATCATTAATGTGTGTTTTACTAAGGCAACCTATTCATTTTTGAATGGGCTGCCAGACCTAAATATATACCTGTATTTTTTTTGTTCACATTTTTGTTTTTTGAGGTAATCTAAAATGCAGGTCTGTAGTAGTGCATTGAGGATGTGCGTACAGTCATTTAAAATGACAAATATGAGAACCTGGCCTAATGTGTTTTCAGTGAGAACATTATATTATTTTATTTTAAATTAATTTTGAGTGTATAGAAACTGTACATGCTGTTCTGTATTTCCATCATTGTGGTTACATATGGGGATTTGTAGATTTTTTTTTTTTTATTTTTTTTTTAGTGGTTCTGTCTTTCACTGCTGTCATTCTCCCTTGCTGATCACAGGTGGTGAGATAGTCTTGGCCAAATAGAAACTGCGTTTTTGTAAAGATCTGTTTCATAGACTTCCAGTTAGACAAGAACAGTAAGTTATCACGAAGTTCAGTATTACTAAGCAAGAAGCAGAATCTACATAAAATTAATGAGCAGATGTGGCTGCCTATGATATACATATGGAGCATTAAACTTTCTGAAATCTTCTGCATGTCACAGTTTTTAGAACGTATTGGATGCAGACATTCCCTGCCGTACTCCTTGGTTTCATGCACCGACCCTTACATCATTATGGTATAAAGCTAGTGACATAGGGTCTATCAGTGGACATGGCATCCCACACACAGAAGTGTGCTGGTTACTGAACATTCTTCAACAAGATTCTCTTCACGATAACAAGAGATTTTGCTACCGCAAGGGAGCCAGCTTTACATGCTCATGCTTCAAGGATCATGGTTTTCAGACCTTGCTTGGTCCTGGTATATTCAGCAAAATTCTTGTAAAAGTAAACCACTTCATTTTTCTATCTTGTCTTGTTTGATTGTAAGATTTATTGTAAACATGTACAGGCATACACAGTCACAAATGGACACCAAGGAAGAAACCTTGATCTGTTCCACACAAAGTGCTTAAAGTTGAATTCCTGCCCAAACCTAACTAGTTGTAAAAAGGGTCATTTTCTACTCCTAATGCCCAAGCTGACTAACCTGTGTTTTTATAAAAAAAAAAAAAAGCATATACTTTTCTATTTTCAGCCCGCTTCCCCAGTAGAGGAGAGAGCACTTGACAATGGCTGGGAATTCATAGGTCACCCATAGGTTCCCACAGCCAAGCCACTCTCAGCACTTTCTCTCGTCCCCTGTAGTCACCGCTGCCTGACACAGGGGAGCTGCAGATCACATGACTGGATCAAAGAGGGCTGAAAATATGAAAATAGGTATAAGTTGCAAAGATTTTTTTTTTTTTTTAACACAGGTTAGGCAGCATACTGTAGGTGTTAGGAGGGGGAGGTAATATTTTCAAGACTTTTAAGATTAATTTGTTTTAGGCTGGAATTCTACTTTAAAGTGGTTCTAAAGGCTAATGATTTTTTTTTTTTTCTTTTACCCTAATGCATTCTTTGCTTTAAGGTAAACAAACTGAGTACTGCACCCCCTCTTCCAGCACTTAGCGCCTGTGGGCTTGTAGTTTTCAATGAACTACCATGGTGCTGTGGAGTGCTGTGGTAATTCATTGAAGCTTCCTGTCAGTATATCTGCTTGACCGTACATCCCGTACGGCTATCCGATATTCTGAAAGGTCTGCAGGAATCCTGCATGGCATCAGCGACCTACTGATCACTGGTGCAATGCTTTACAGGTTTCTTTTGGACAAAAGTAATAAAACGCACATTTTTTTTTTTACCTGCAAAAAAAGTGCATTTATTATTTTTGTCCAAAAGGTGAATTGATCCTTCAAAGGAAACCTGTGGTGATAAATAGGTTGGTTCAGGCTGATCCAGTGGCCTCATCATGTTGCGAGTCACTGACCCAGAGCAAGTATGAAAATTATGATTCCTGACTTGCCACATGCTTGTTCTGGGTTAGCATTGAACCCCAGCTCAGCCAGGTAACTTAGTATTTTCAGGACATCAGCTGTGGAAGCCTGATTTGAGTACAGGTTTTCTTTAAAGTCAAACTTTGTTACCTGGCTAAAAAAAAGTTTGGAATCATGTAACAATTGACATTAAAAAATCTATTTCAGTCAATGAGGTCTAGCATTGTCTTGCTTGCTGCTGAAGTGCTCCATGAACTCTTCTAACACTATACTATTGTGAAATTTCTGTTTGCAAATTTGCATATGCACTGTATATCTCTATCATATATAAGGGACCTGTGGTACATCGGCACATGAGCAGGGGATCTCATGCATTTGCCTCCTAGGATGTGTGATGTGGACATCACAGGAGGCAGCGGGAACCAGTGTTTAGGCAAGGAACTAGGATGTACCTAATCAAAATAAAAGGTATTTAGATAGCCTGAAAAAAAATATCTGCTACTGTGTTACAGGGTGGGGGTGGTGCAGGGCAGATGAGTGGAAGACCATTTTGCAAGTGAAGGTTTTTTTTTAATGTTACCTGTAGTGAAAATTACAGGACAGGTGACAATCCCATTTGTCCAGACTTCACATTTTTTCGGATACTGTTGTACTGCTATCTGCTGGTGAAATATCGCCATGCAGTGGCTTGCTAAGAGAGCTGTTGTTTCACCAGTTTGTCCAAAGCTGGCCATACTTGCATCAAAATTTGTCTGGTTCAGCAGTGACTTGCCGTATTTTGATCCATGTATGGGCACTGTGGTTGTGCAGAAGTCAATCAACTTCTGTATAACCACCGTGTCGGATTTTCCCCGCTTGATCAGTGCTGCGGGCTATAGCCTGCAATGCTGATCAGTGCGTTCTGACATTGGGAAGTCTCGTTGCTGTCAGAATCCAATAGTTCCATGTGAGCTGGTTGAATGGAAAAAAATCTGATCTATGGGCTGCCCAAGAAGGTGGGTACTCTCATGTGTTACTACATGGATGGTCCTCAACAAAATATTGTTCCTTGAAATTGAAGTAAACTTTTTACTAAATACCACAGCTGGGTATTTGGAGGTGTGCAGAATGTGACCTGCTTGTTGTCCCAGGCTAAATTTTGGAATCCTGGGCTAATTTATCAAAAATCTGAGCAAGTGAAAAGCAGTACTTGTGCCCACACCGCATAGTCAGGTGTTAGTGATCATTCACTGGCCTACATGGTGACATTGGCTGTTGCTTCCACTTGTCCTTGCTCTGTTATTTCTAAATCATCCCCAGTGCCTTAACCTGCTCTGAGTATTGGTTGTAAAAGCAAAACTGTAGACAACTGCTCTTTTCTATGGGCTGTAGTAGATACTATCTCTATTTTGTGAATCCTTTGTAGAGATGCCATTTTTGTATGTTCTATTAAAAATTGTTATGAAGTAAACAGTATGTGTCGTGATTTTATCATGCTGAAAGTGGTGACAAGCATTGACCTCATGGTAGCATCCAGGCAAGTGGGTGCATGCGGTTTATTACAGGCCAGGAAGACCTCATTCATATACTTAGAATAGAGATGATGTATGCACTATTTCAGGGGGTGAGATTCACTCTGCTGATTTACTGCTTTCACTTTAATCCTTCCAGGGAGAGCCTGCTATTATAGGATCATCAGAGACCAAATTGCTGACACCAGAAAGAGATAATGGAAGTATATTTATATACTGGTCTCATCCCCCTGCTGAGTTAATGCTATTGACAAAAGATAAAACCTGTATGGCCTTGATCAATTATTAACCCATGTTTCTTAAAAAGACACCCATGTATACACTGTATAATATACATACAGTATATGATATAGATGTATGTAATTTAAAGTATCTGAAAGATGGGTCATGTAAGTTCAAAAGTGTTTTTTTTTTTTTTTTTTGGCTGCACCCCCTCCCCCTTTTCAGAGTTTAAATCAAACTTTATCTCTGTGTTTGTTTTTTTTTTTGTTTTTTGTTTTTTATTCATTTATAAATCCATAAATAGTAATGAGGATTTTCAGTCAGTTAACAAATAATAAAATTCAGCAGCTACAAATACTATAGTTGGTGATTTTACATAAAAGGACACAACTTTTCAGGAGAGTCTCCGGTGCCACTATGTTGGATGTGGGAAGCAGACAGTGGCTTCACACTGAACATATGTTAGTTATGCAGCGCTTTTTGAATGGAGCCTCCTGGGCCCCGTGATGTGCCCCAAGTAGGTACCCGCTCCCCCCCCAAAAAAAAAATTGCCCAAAAATATGTGGTTGGTGGGATTACAAAAAGTGTAACTGCTCTCCTACAGCCCTGGCCAAAAGTTTTGGGTATGACACAAATATTTAATTTACCGTATTTGCCGGCGTATAAGACGACCCCCTACTTTTCCTGCTAAAATGTAGTGTTTGGGCTATACTCGCCGTATAAGACTACCCCTCTTCCAGTGCACACCAGTGGTAGGAATAGAGCCCCATCATTGGTGTCAGTGGGAGGAATAGTGCCCTATCATTGGTATCAGTGGCAGGAATAGTGCCCCATCATTGGCGGCAGGAATAGTGCCCCATCATTGGTATCAGTGGCGGGAATAGTGCCCCATCATTGGTATCAGTGGGGGGAATAGTGGCCCATCATTGGTATCAGTGGGGGGAATAGTGGCCCATCATTGGTATCAGTGGGGGGAATAGTGGCCCATCATTGGTATCAGTGGGGGGAATAGTGCCCCATCATTGGTATCAGTGGGGGGAATAGTGCCCCATCATTGGTATCAGTGGGGGGAATAGTGCCCCATCATTGGTATCAGTGGGGGGAATAGTGCCCCATCGTTGGTATCAGTGGGAGGAATAGTGCCCCGTCGTTGGTGTCAGTGGCGGGAATAGTGCCCCGTCGTTGGTGTCAGTGGGGGGAATAGTGCCCCGTCGTTGGTGTCAGTGGGGGGAATAGTGCCCCGTCGTTGGTGTCAGTGGGGGGAATAGTGCCCCGTCGTTGGTGTCAGTGGGGGTGGAATAGTGCCCCGTCGTTGGTGTCAGTGGGGGTGGAATAGTGCCCCGTCGTTGGTGTCAGTGGGGGTGGAATAGTGCCCCGTCGTTGGTGTCAGTGGGGGGGGAATAGTGCCCCGTCGTTGGTGTCAGTGGAGGGGGGGAATAGTGCCCCGTCGTTGGTGTCGGGGGGGGAATAGTGCCCCGTCGTTGGTGTCGGGGGGGGGGGGGAATAGTGCCCCGTCGTTGGTGTCAGTGGGGGGGGGGGAATAGTGCCCCATCGTTGGTGTCAGTGGGGGGGGAGAATAGTGCCCCATCGTTGGTGTCAGTGGGGGGGGGGGAGAATAGTGCCCCATCGTTGGTGTCAGTGGGGGGGGGGAATAGTGCCCCATCGTTGGTGTCAGTGGGGGGGGGGGGAGGAATAGTGCCCCATCGTTGGTGTCAGTGGGGGGGGGGGGAGGAATAGTGCCCCATCGTTGGTGTCAGTGGGGGGGGGGGGGGGGAGGAATAGTGCCCCATCGTTGGTGTCAGTGGGGGGGGGGGGGGGGGAGGAATAGTGCCCCATCGTTGGTGTCAGTGGGGGGGGGGGAGGAATAGTGCCCCATCGTTGGTGTCAGTGGGGGGGGGGGGGGAGGAATAGTGCCCCATCGTTGGTGTCAGTGGGGGGGGGGGGGGGGAGGAATAGTGCCCCATCGTTGGTGTCAGTGGGGGGGGGGGGGGGGAGGAATAGTGCCCCATCGTTGGTGTCAGTGGGGGGGGGGAGGAATAGTGCCCCATCGTTGGTGTCAGTGGCGGGAATAGTGCCCCATCGTTGGTATCAGTGGCGGGAATAGTGCCCCATCGTTGGTATCAGTGGCGGGAATAGTGCCCCATCGTTGGTATCAGTGGCGGGAATAGTGCCCCATCGTTGGTATCAGTGGCGGGAATAGTGCCCCATCGTTGGTATCAGTGGGAGGAATAGTGCCCCATCGTTGGTATCAGTGGGAGGAATAGTGCCCCATCGTTGGTATCAGTGGGAGGAATAGTGCCCCATCGTTGGTATCAGTGGGAGGAATAGTGCCCCATCGTTGGTATCAGTGGGAGGAATAGTGCCCCATCGTTGGTATCAGTGGGAGGAATAGTGCCCCATCGTTGGTATCAGTGGGAGGAATAGTGCCCCATCGTTGGTATCAGTGGGAGGAATAGTGCTTCATCATTGGTATCAGTGACACCAATGATGGGGCACTATTCCTCCCACTGACACTTGCTGACCCTGTTCTCGTATGGTGCTGCTGCAGCCAGCATATGTGGTTGCAGCAGCACCTCTACACTGACCACATACCTGCTGGTCCTGCACTCGATTTTCGTGGGGCCGTTCGGCTCCGCCCTCTCGCCGGTGATTGGCTGCCTGTGTGCCTTTCCTGAGCTACAGTTCTGGCGGCCAATCACCGGTGAGGAGGCGGAGCCGAGCAGCCGCGCAAACATCCAGTGGCCGAACTGAAGGAGCAGCCGCGCTTCCTGGACCGGATCGTCGTGGGACCGGAACCAGGTAAGAAACAGCCCCTACCCACCCCTGTACTTAGTGTCCCTTCCGTTGGAAGGGGGGGGGGGGCGGCACCGCGCCGCCCCCCTAAAAAGTGTCAGTATGCCGTATATCGGCGTATAAGACGACCACCGACTTTTGAGAAGATTTTCAAGGGGTAAAAAGTCGTCTTATACGCCGGCAAATACGGTACCTGGAAAGAAACACGTGCAATCATCACAAAAAGTGATTCACAGTCAAGGTTATTGCTGCTAAAAAGATTGCACCTAAATCAACCATTTATCAGATCATCAAGGAGAGAGGTTCAGTTGTTGTGAAGAAGTCTTCAGGGGACCAAGAAAGTCCAGCAAGCACCAGGGCCTTCTCCTAAAGTTGATTCAGCTGTGGGATTGGGGGCACCACCAGTGCAGTGCTTGCTTCAGGAATGGCAACAGGTGTGAGTGCATCTGCATGCACAGTGAGGCAAAGACTTTTGGGAGGATGGCCTCTTGTCAAGAAGGGCAGCAAAGAAGCCACGTCTCTCCAGGAAAAACATCAGAGACAGACTGATACTGCAAAAGGTACAGGGACTGCGGTAAAGTAATTTTCTCTGATGAAACCCCTTTCCAATTGTTTGGAGCATCCAGGAAAAAACCTTGTCTGGAGAAGAAAAGGTAAGCGTTATTATCAGTCCTGTATCATGCCAACAGTAAACATCCTGAGACCATTCATGTGTGGGGTTGCTTCTCAGCCAAAGGAGTGGACTTACTCACACTTTTTATCTAAGAACACTGCCATCAATAAAATGGTATGGTACAAAAACATCCTCCAAGAGTAACTTTTCCCATCCATTCAAGAACAGTTTGATGAGCAATGCCTTTTCCAGCATGATGGAGCAGCTTGCCATAAGTCAAAAGTGATAACTAAGTGGCCTGAAGAGCGAAACATTGAACTTTTGGGTTCATGGCCAGGAATTTCCCCAGACCTTAATCCCATTGGGAAATTGTGGTCAATCCTCGAGGTGGGGTTTTTTTTGTTTTGTTTTTTGTTCACTCACAAATTCTGATAAACTCCAAACATTGATTATGCAAGAATGGGCTGCTATCAGTCACGATGTGGCCCAGAAGTTGATTGACAGCATGCCATGGCAAACTACAGAGGTCTTAAAAAAAGAAGGGTCAACACTGCAAATATTGACTCTTTGCATAAACTTGATGTAATTGTCAATAAAAGCCTTTGACACTTATGAAATGCTTGTAATTATACTTCCGCATAACATAGTAACATCTGACAAAAATATCTAAAAGCAATGAAGCAGCAGAGTTTGTGAAAATTAATATTTGTGTCATTCTCAAAACTTTTTGCCAGGGCTGTAGGGTGACATGCTTGTTTAAGACTCAAGAGCCATAAATCACATAGCATTGACCATCTTAAAGTGGTTATAAAGACATGACATTAAATATGAACAAAGCATAACCCTCTATAGTGAGTACCTATCTCAATTCAGAGCACTAAGTGTCATTTCTGTCTGCTGCCTCATTCCTCTGCTACAGTGCCTTGAAAAAGTATTTATACTCCTTGAAATGTTCCACATTTTGTCATGTTACAACCTAAAATGTAAATGTATTTTACTGGGATTTTATGGGATAGACCAACACAAAGTGGCACATAATTGTGAAGTGGAAGTTAAATGATAAATGGGTTTTCAAAATTTCTTACAAATATCTGAAAGGTGTGGCGTGTATTTTACTTTACTCTGATACCCCTAACTAAAATCTAGCGGAACCAGTTGCCTTCAGAAGTCACTTAATTAGTAAAGAGAGTCTGTCTGTATGTTATTTAATCTCAGTATAAATACATCTGCTCTGCGAAGCCCTCAGAGGTTTATTAGCGAACAAACAGCATCATGAAGGCCAAGGAACACACCAGACCGATCAGGGATAAAGTTGTGGAGAAGTTTAAAGTAGGGTTAGGTTATAAAAAAAAAAATAATAATAATCCCAAGCTTTGAACATCTCACTGAGCACTGTCCAATCCATCATCCAATAATGGAAAGAGTATAGCACAACTTCAAACCTACCAAGACATGGTTGTCCATCAAAACTGTCAGGCTGGGCAAGGAGAGCATTTACCTCTTCACGTCGAATCAAAAAAATTATATATATACTTGTGAGCTACTATGGTAAATGGTGACTGTAATAATCAATTAATTACATAAATAAACACACATGAGGTTCGCTTGCACTCACACCAACTCCTTAAATAGTGTTTTGTGACTCAAAATAATTAAAAAACAATAGTGCTGCGCTCCCATGTAAAATACCTTATATACCTTGTGATAATGTTTCCAAAATTATGAATTATATATATATCAAAAGTATAATATATAACACATGTTACACGTTATATTAATCAAAATAAGGTATTTTACATGGGAGTGCGGGACTCTTGTTTTAATTATACCTCTTCACACTGGCCGAACGCAAATATGCAGCCTCCTGGGCCGGGCGTCTGGGCCTAGACACTGAGCGGCTGGACATTTGCGTTCTATTAAACAAAGAACATATGTGCTGAGAGCGTGCAACCTTCCCAGCACATATGCCCGGTACTCAGGGAAAGGTCCCTATCTCCTCTTTCGATCGGGACCTTTCCCGATCATGTGATGGCGGTCACATGACCCTAAACCCCGCGCAGCCTCCCGGCTTCTGAAACCCTTAAAGGCGGGGAGGCGCCGACGCCAAGGGGTTAATCAGAGAACCAGCCAAGAGGCCCATGGTAACTCTGGAGGAGATGCAGAGATCTACAGCTCAAGTGGGAGAATTTGTCAACAAATCTGGCCTTTATGGAAGAGGGGGAAGAAGAAAGCCAAGAGGGTGCTCTGGTCAGATGAGACCAAAATTGAACTTTTTGTCCTAAAAGCAAAACGCTATGTGTGACATAAAACTAACACTGCATATCCCCCTGAACACTCCATCCCCACCGTGAAACATGGTGGTGGCAGCATCATGTTGGGATGCTTTTCTCCAGCAGGGACAACAAAGCTGGTCAGAGTTGATGGGAAGATGGTGCAGCCATATACAGAGCAATCTTAGAAGAAAACCTGTTAGAGTCTGCAAAAGACTTGAGACTGGGGTGGAGGTTCACATTCCAGCAGGACAACGACCCGAAACATCCAGCCAGAGCTACAATAGAATAGTTTGGATCAAAGCATATTCATGTGTTAGAATGGCCCAGTCAAAGTCCAGACCTAAATCCAACTGAGAATCTGTGGCAAGACTTGAAAATTGCTGTTCACAGACACTCCCCATCCAATATGACAGAGCTTGAGCTACAGTTGTGTTCAAAATAATAGCAGTAAGACATCACTAACCTGATCAATAACTGTTTTTGGTAGAAATATTTCTACATGGCAAATAATTTACTAGCAGGTGTAGTAAAGTAATAGAAATCCAACAGACCCAAGAGTCATGACATGCATGCTGCTGATTCTGTGTAATTGAATCACTAATTGAAAGGGGCATGTTCAAAATAATAGCAGTGTGGAGTTCTATTAGTGAGGTCATTCATTCTTTGAAAAACAGGTGGCAATTATTGCCCTTATTTAAGGAAGGAAGGCAGCAAATGTTGTACATGCTGATTACAGTGCATTTCTCTCTGAAATTCTGAGGAAAATGGGTCGTTCCAGACATTGTTCAGAAGTACAGCATACCTTGATTAAAAAGTTGATTGGAGAGGGGAAAACATATAAAGAAGTGCAGAAAATGATAGGCTGCTCAGCTAAAATGATCGCAAATGCTTTAAAATGGCAACCAAAACATGAAAGATGTGGAAGAAAGCGAAAAACTACCATTCTAATGGATAAAAGAATAGCCAAAATGGCAAGGACTCAGCCAACAATCAGCTCCAGGAAGATCAAAGAAGGTGTAAAGTTACCTGTGAGTACTGTTACAATTAGAAGACGCCTATGTGAAGCCAAGCTATCTGCAAGAAGCCCCCGCAAAGTCCCACTGTTGAAAAAAAGACGTGTGCTGAAGAGGTTACAATTTGTCAAAGAGCACATTGACTGGACTAAAGAGAAATGGCGCAACATTTTGTGGACTGATGAAAGTAAGATTGTTCTTTTTGGGTCTAGTGGCCGGAGACCGTTTGTCAGACGACCCCCAAACACTGAATTCAAGCCACAGTACACTGTGAAGACAGTGAAGCATGGTTGTGCAAGCATCATGATATGGGGATGTTTCTCATACTACGGTGTTGGGCCTATTTATCGCATACCAGGGATCATGGGTTAGTGTGAATACATCAGAATACTTGAAGAGGTCATGCTGCCTTATGCTGAAGAGGAAATGCCCTTGAAATGGGTGTTCCAACAAGACAACGACCCCAAACACACCAGTAAACATGCAACATCTTGGTTCCAGACCAACAAGATTGACATTATGGAGTGGCCAGCCCAATCCCCAGATCTAATCCAATAGAAAACTTGTGGGGTGACATTAAAAATGCGGTTTCTGAGGCAAAACCAAGAAATAGAGAACTGTGGAATGTAGTCCAATCGTCCTGGGCTGGAATACCTGTTCACAGGTGCCAGAAGTTGCTTGACTCCATGCAACACAGATGTACAGCAGTTCTCAGAAACAGTGCTTATACAACTAAATATTCATTAAGTGATTCAAAGGAAAGCAAAATCTTCAAACATTTTTCAGTTTATATAGTGAATGTTTGAGTTTGTAAAGAAGAATACAAACACTGCTATTTTTTTGAACAGTCTAATATTCACTTTTCTTCAATTTTTTTAGAGGAACAACACAAATTTGATATATTTTTCTTCATGTTTTGATTTGGAATAGAATGTGTAGTGGCCCCAATGCATTTGTGTGTATGGAAATAAAAGCTATTAGAAGGATTTTGAGCTTTATTCACTTTTTTCAACACACTGCTAATATTTTGAACACAACTGTATTTTGCAAAGAAGAATGGTGCAAAAAAGTTTTCTCTCTAGATGTGGAAAGCTGTTAGAGACATACCCAAAAAGACTTGCAGATGTAATTGCAGCAAAAGGTGGTTCTACAAAGTATTGACTTTGGGGGGCTGAATACAAATGCAAGACACACTTTTCACATATTTATTTTGAAAACTATCATTAAACATTAAACAATTTTGAAAACTATCATTTTCCTTGCACATCACAATTATGTGCCACTTTGTGTTGGTCTATCACATAAAATCCCAATAAAATACATTTATGTTTTTGTTTGCAACATGACAAAATGTGGAAAATTTCAAGGGGTATGAATACTTTTTCAAGGCACTGTATCTGCATGAGTCACTACTAATGCACTTTCCTGACACAGAGAGAAAAATAGTGAGAGGGGATGGCACAGCCTGGAATTGACAGCCTCAGCTCTGTTGCTGTGTGAAGGGGGTTTGCCATTTCCCACCAATCAGCTGTCAGAGCTCTTCTCACTGATGTAACTTCAACTCTCCGCCCCCTTCTTTTCAGAGCTGAGAGATCCTGTGTAAATTCTGCACTGGATGGATATAGGGGGAAGACAGCTGTATATAGACAGGTACAATGTAGTTGTGGCCTCTTCCATTCCAACAATACTAAAATCTGGTTATATTTTTGTTTTGTAGGTTGAACTAAAGCTGGTTACACTCTAGTAGAATTTTGTTGAACATTTTTAGTTTTAAGAATGTTCGATTGTCTAATCATTAGGGCCGAATTGGCTATCATTTTTACCCACAGTGATGAGAAAATGCGAAGGAGCAGGATGGAAAGTTTTTCTCAAACAAATATCTAACAGTGTATGTGATTTTCGTTTGGTAAAATCCATTTGTTCCAAAACTGAATGGTAAAAGAAAACTACACTGCTCAAAAAATGAAAGGAACACTTTGAAAACCCATCAGATCTCAATGGGGACAAATCTCCTGCTGGATAGCTGTACTGATATGGACTGGGTAAAGTGTTAGGAATGTAAGGATGCCCCATCGTTTGATGGAAATGAAAATGATCAACCTACAGAGGACTGAATTCAAAGACACCCCGAAAATTAAAGTGAAAAAATTATGCAGCAGGCTAGTCCATTTTGCTGAAATTTCATTGCAACAACTCAGAATGGTACTCAGTAGTTTGGCCCCCACGTGCTTGTATGCATGCCTGACAACATCGGGGCATGGACCTAATGAGAGGACGGATGGTGTCCTAGGGTATTTCTTCCCAGACATGAACCAGGGCATCACTGAGTGCCTGGACAGTCTGAGGTGCAACCTGGCAGAGGTGTTCTATTGGATTTAGGTCAGTCTTTCCTCCCAGATCAGGACCAGGGCATCACTGAGCGCCTAGACAGTCTGAGGTGCAACCTGGCGGCAACGGATGGAACGAAACATGATATCCCAGAGGTATCCTATTGGATTTAGGTCAGACAAGCGTGAAGGCCATTGAGTGGTATCCCATAATTCCTTCATCCTCCAGGAACTGCCTGCATACTCTCGCTACATGAGGCTAGGCATTGTCGTGCATCAGGAGGAACCCAGGACCCATTGCACCAGCGTAGGGTCTGACAATGAGTCCAAGGATTTCATCCCGATACCTAGACGATGGCAGTCAGGGTGCCTTTGTCTAGCCTGTAGAGGTCTGTGCGTCCCTCCATGGGTATGCCTACCCAGACCATCACTGATCCACCACCAAAACGGTCATGTTGAACGATGTTACAGGCAGCAGAACGTTCCCTATGACTTCTCCAGACCCTTTCACGTCTATCACAAGTACTCAGGGTGAACCTGCTCTTATTTGTGAAAAGCACAGGGCACCAGTGGTGGACATGTCCATTCTGGTGTTTAATGGCAAATGCCAGTCGAGCTCTATGGGGCCAGGAAGTGAGCACAGGGCTCACTAGAGGATGTTGGGCCCTTAGGCCACCCTCATGAAGTCTGTTTCTGATTGGTCAGAGACATTCACACCAGTGGCCTGCTGGAGGTCACTTTGTAGGGCTTTGACAGTGCTCATCCCCTTCCTCCTTGCACAAAAGAGCAGATACTGGTCCTGCTGATGGGTTAAGGACCTTCTGTGGCCCTGTCCAGCTCTCCTAGAGTAACTGCCTGTCTCCTGGAATCTCCTTCATGCTATTGAGTCTGTGCTGGGAGACACAGCAAACATTCTGGCAATGGCACGTATTGATGTGCCATCCTGGAAGAGTTGGACTGCCTGGGAAACCTTTGTCGCATCCAGGTATCTCCTTATGCTACCAGTAGTGACACAGACTCTAGCCAACTGCAAAACTAGTGAAAAAGAAAGAAGAAAATATAAGTAGGGAAAAAAATGTCAGTGGCTTCCACCTGTAAAACCATTCCTATTTTGGGGGTCGTCTCATTGTTGCCCATCTAGTGCACGTGTGGTTAATTCAGTAACACTAAAGCAGCTGAAACCGATTAACCCCCCCCCCCCCCCGCTACTTAACTGACCAGATTAATATCCCAGGAGTTTAATTGACTTGATGCTATACTCTGATTACAAAGTGTTCCTTTTTTTTTTTTAGCAGTGTATTTTCAACATTCATAATGCCGTTGAATGTACTGAGAATTTCTTTATGAATGCTCATACAAAAATCTATTAGGGTCCATTCACATCTGAGCGTAGACTTTTTGGCGTGTTTTTAGGCGTTTTTGAACTTTGGCGTTTTTTTATTAGCCAGTAGAGAAAAATCTCATCTGTTCCATCATTTGTTGCTAGGTTTTTCTTTTAGTTTTTCCATGAGCTTTAGTTTTTATTATTATTCATTTTTTATTATTTAGTTTTTTGTTAGGGTAAGGGGTAGAGTTAAAGTTAGGATTGAGTTGGTATTAGTATTTTATTTATTATTTTCTTAATACTTATTTATTATTTATTATTTAATTTAAAGTATTTTACTTATTATTTAATAATTTCTTTTTTGTTAGGGTAAACATAATAAAATGAATACATGTAAAATAAATACACAAATAAAAATAATCATAAATAAATACTTGTAATATTAAATTAGTATATTAAAAATATTTAACCCATAACCTTAACACCAAAACCTAAAAAAGTAATAAAATAACAATAATATAATACTATTAATGTATTTTTTTGTTCGGATGTTTATAATTTTATTTATTATAGGTACTTATATAGCGCTGTCAATTTACGCAGTGCGTCACATACATATTGTACATTCACATCAGTCCCTAACCCTCAAGGGGTGTACAATCTACAGTCCCTAACTCACATTCATACATACACATACTAGGGCCAATTTATACAGGATCCAATTAACCTACCAGCTTGTCTTTGGAGTGTTGGAGGAAACTGGAGTACCCGGATTAAACCCACGCAGGCACAGGGAGAACATGCAAACTCTAGGCAGTTGGTGCCATGGTTGGGATTTGAACCAATGACCCTAGTACTGCCAGGCGGAAGTGCTAACCACTTAGCCACTGTGCTGCCCTTTATTATATTATTACTATTAATAATAATAATAATAATAATAATAATAATAATACATTTTTTTAAAGTTAGGGGTTATTTATGATGTATTGATCATGATTTTTTATTTATATGTGTACTTTATTTATTTTAAATTTATTCATATACTATTACTATTTTTTATTAAAAAATTTTTTCATTTGATCAGAAAATCGAACAAAACGTGTACAAACGTGCCAATCGCGCATTTCTATTAGTTTCTATGGGAATAAAAACACGCAAAAAACATGCACATCTGCCCAAATTGAGCTCCAAAAGTAGCTCCAAAATGTTTTTGAGCTTCAGGCGACTTGGAGTGGAGATGTGAACCGTCTCCACAGAGTAATATTGATTTTTTTTATTCCCCCCCACCCTGAACGTTTTGGAGCTTTGAACTACAGAACGCTCAGGTTTGAATGCAGCCTTAGGCCCTGTTCACAATGGGCGTAGGTCCTGTGCACATTGTTTGGGGCGATTTGCACGTGTTTCCATGTGTCATGCATTGGGCAGACCATTCATTTGAATGGGCTGCTCTATGTGCATTTGCTGTGCAAAATAAACTCCTGCACCTTTTTGGGCAACAAGCTTTGTGCAAATTTTTTACTTTTTCTTTTTGGTGAAACGTGACAGGCCACATTACACAAGAGCTGGAATGCCTTCTGCCATACAGGCATTAGGCCTCTGGGTCTTGGAGGAGAGAAGAATGCAGAATGCTGGGGACTGAGGCTAATAATAGTGTAGCAGAATCCCTTCTTCTCTCCAGGGATAGGAAAGAGATAACTGTGTATGGAGTCCTGAACAGAGAGCAGTGCTGGGGCAGCTGATGACTGATGGCTGGTGAAGTAATTAGAGGCTGAGCTGCTAATCAAGCACTTCACCATCATGAAGTTTGTCAGCTTGTCAAGCCCCTTCTCTTCACTTCAACACTGATAACTATTTCACTGAAACCAAAATGCATTTTGTGTCCTAAGGCTCACAGGCAACTGAGAATTTTCTATGGACCCATAGCTACAAGTGCTTAGCCAGCTGTTGCATGGTGGGGCATTGAAATGAAGCTGGCCTAAAATGTGTCCATATTTGTTCCAACACCTTTATTCCCCAATGAGGATGGTGCCAACAGTGAGTGGGGTTCTTCTTCTGCTCCCAATTAAATTATCTTTACAAAAGTAAATCTTTGAAACTCTAAAACATCTATTAGTTAACTAGAATAATTAACCATTTGCCCTCCAGAGGATTTACCCCCTTTCCTCACCAGTCCCTTTTTTGCGTTACGGCCCTGTGTTACTTTAACTGACAATTGCGCGGTTCACGCAACGCTTTTTCCCCCAAGAATTGAGCTTTCTTTTGTGGTATTTGATCGCCTGTGTGTTTTGTATTTGTTGCGCTTTAAAAAAAAACAAAAAACGTAAATTTTGAGAAAAAAAACGATATTTTTGACTTTTTGCTGTTAAACATGTCCGATAAAAATCAAATTTCGTCATAAATTTAGGCCAAAATGTATTTCGCTACATGTATTGCTATAAAAAAAAATCCCAATACGTGTAAATTAATTGGTTTACGTGAAAGCTATAGCGTTTACAAGTGGCAGTATATATACTGGAATTTTTTTTTTTTTACTAGTAATGGTGGCACTCAGCGACTTATAGCGGGACTGCGGCGGGCATTCTGACACTGGGGGGAACTGACTTGGTGTCACTGACATCCCCAGTGATACCAATACAGTGATCAGTGCTAAGAAAAAACACTGACACTGTACTAATGGCACTGGGCATGAAGGCGTTAACAGGGGTGATCAAAGGGTTAACTGTGCTGGGTGTGTGTTACTGGTGGGGGGGGGGGGTGTTAGTGCAGTGAAGGAAATGCGTATTTGATCCCCTGCTGATATTGAATGTTTGCCCACTCACAAGGAAATGATTGGTCTAAAAATCGAATGGTAGGTGTATTGTAACACAGACAGAATAGCAACAAAACATTCAAAAGAAATCCATGTCTAACAAATTCTGCACTGATTTGCATGTTCATGAGGGAAATAAGTATTTGATCCCCTATCATTCAGCAGGATTTCTGGCTACCAGGTGTCTTTCATACAGATAGCAAGCTGAGATTAGAAGCAGTCTCTTAAAGGGAGTGCTGCTAATCTCATTTTGTTACCTTTATAAAAGACACCTGTCCACAGGAGCAATCAAACAATCAGATTCCAAAATATAAAAAGAAAGGTTTTCCTTTTATAAGGGCTGGTTCACATCACAAAAACACACTTTGGATGCATTTGTGCTTACAGTTCACACCACAAAAACCCACTCCGGATGTGTTTCTGCATGTGCATTTTTGATGCATTTTCAGTGCATTCCAGTGTGTCTTTGATGCGTTACAGCGCATTTTTCCCCCCTTTTTTTCCCCCAAGTTGTATGGGTTTTTATCCTGGTGATATGTTCTGCTGTGTTTTATAAGTGTTTAGATGTGACCTGGTGTGTTTTTGATACATTTTGCCAAATTCCAGTACAGTTCTGTGCCAAAAAAATGCAGCACATTCTTTTTTTTTTATCGCCACTAGAACTGACTGTGCCATTGGAACCCATATAATCTACTGTCCATGCATTTTTCATGCAAAAAAAATGCTTTGGACTGCATGTGGTGTGAACCAGCTTTAAGGACCCACTGTGGACCCTAGGTGATGGACAAATTCAGCAGCCAACAGGTAGTGCCGACATCACCAAGAAGAGACATGGGCACTGAGGGCCTCACTCCCAACAGAGTCAGCCCATCATGACTGCCATTTTAGGTGATTCTAAGTTTTTTGGGTTTTTTTCATATAAAAAGGGGTGGGTGGAGTAGGTGGGAATTTTTAATGCCCCAGCTTGTAGCCATTATTGGGTTTTCTCCCAAATTGCAATCAACTAATCCTGCAATACAAATCAGAAGGGCTAGCAGTGATCACAAACAACTGTATTATTTTTGATTGTAGCCAAGATTCTTAGGCTCCATGCACACTAGTGGTTTTTAATGCCCCTAGAAGCTGTTGTCAGCATTTTGTTCTGCTTCTAGAAGCTAAATAGTTTTATCCCATGTATCCATACACACTGTTTTAGGCTAGTAGCATTTTTCAAGCTGCAGCGTTTAGGAGCTGTAGAGTTTTGGGAACGTTTTCCTAACAGCTTTTTAATAGGTTTTTTTTTCTACATATATTCTAAAAATGCTAATGCTCCTAAATGCTACTACAAGCCTTTTTTTTCAAGCATTTTTTTAATTTATAACAAATGCTAGTGTGTAATGGAGCCTTAGTTGTTTTCTGCAAGACAAGTTGTCTATGTAGTCAGGGCTATATTGACCATAAAAAGAAAAGAAAGTTCCCAGCTCAACTTGCCAACGACTGAATTAACCTGTCTAAGGGCTCGTTCACACTTGGCTTTTATTTCTAACTCTTGCCAAATGCCCCTATAGTGTTTGACAGGCGTTAGACAGGTGTTTGGGAAGCATTTTTAACATTCTTCAAATGTTCCCAAAACGCAATATGTGCGGTTTTGAGGCAGTTGATAGGCGTTTGCCAAGCGTTAAAACCGCATCACAAACACCTATAATGTAGTTAAATGGTATTAATACTCCACAAACGCCTGCCAGGCGGCACCATAGACTTGAATGGGAGGCTTCAACTCCTCCTGACTGGACATGAGGCATCAGTTTTGTCATGACGCGACTCTAACGCTTCAGTGTGAACAGCACTGTATGCTGCAGAATTTTCATAGGCATTTGAGAAGCATTAAAAACGCTTCCCAAACGCCTGTCTGACGCTTGATGACAAAGCTAGTGTGAACGTAGCCTAACAGTATGCATTAAAAACGGGTTTAGTTAGCACACATTTGCAAATACATACGTAAGCCACAGAGCCTCGTCACTGCACCCCGATGTTCCGCAGTCCTAACTACAAATTCTGAGAGCCCCCATAGTAGAGGCACATGTATTTAATGGATAGACCAAGGGCAGGTGAACCTGAGGGAGCTCACTCTTCCTTAAAGGTACAGGAGTGCACTGGACACCCAGCATAAAGCACAATGGCAGCCAGGGTGTCCAGTGTGCCCCCTTGACCAACAATTCAACTCCTGTAAAAGCCAGTTATAGACTGGGGCAGTGGCCATTTTTTGTACTATATTGACCATAACCCTAGGTTCACACCTGCTTTGCAGAAACACCCTGTAGTCCATTTAACATGATTTCCTATGGGACAGGTTCACATCTCTGCATTTTCACCCAGTGCGTTTTTTGGAAAGGGTCTGACTTTTTTTAAACCCAAAAAGTTAGGTTTTTGTTTCTATAGACTTCAATGGAATCGCTGCAGAAAAGCATACTGCATAGGTGTGAACCTAGCCTAAGTCTCTCTTGGTCCAGGGCTTAGGGCACTTAGATTAAATGCAGCACAAAGTGTCAGCAGTCACTAATTGTCATAGGTATCCGTTTTGTTTCCCTCTTCTGTCTACCTCTGGACATTTGTGGCTACATTCAGCTGGTGGGGGTAGGGGATGTTGAGAGGAGTCTTGAGACTCACCATAGTTTAGGAAACATTTCCTCATTTGTCTAGTTTTGTTGCCTGTACTGTTGAAAGATAGTCTACATACAATGTAAATCCCATGTTCCCTCCATAGCCCGTTCTAGCATTAGATTTTTATTAAAACAATGACATAATAGAAGGGGTGGGACTTTACAAAAGCCATTGCCATTCAGGTGTTCCTGAATTAGGGCAGTATGATTTGTAAATACGTATTGTATGTAGTATGCTCCCAAGGTAGGACATACATATCTTGACAAAAGGTAGTGAGTGTTACCTACTATGAACATGTCACTGTCACATGCAGAGTGTTATTGATATACCTGCAGCTAATGTATGTAGACTGCATCCATTTATTGACTGGGACAGGGCGATGATCAGATCCACGCTGGGCCTTTCACTAAAAGCATTCATTGGCTGCGTCAGGTACGTAATCACATCTACCCTAGACTATACAGTGCATTCAGTGCCTGGATCAGGATATTCAGATCCATTTTGGACCTTTAACTACATTTATTACTTGGATCAGGGAGATGATCAGATTTACACTGCACTTTTCACTACATCTTTTCATTGGCTGATTTAAGCAGATAATTGGAACCATAATAGGCAGAACAGTGGCTAAATGGTTAGCACTTCTGCCTGGCGGTACTCGGGTAGTTGGTTCGAATCCCAACCACGGCACCACCTGCCTGGAGTTTGCATGTTCTCCATGTGCCTGCGTGGCTTTCCTCCAGGTACTCCAGTTTCCTCCCACACTCCAAAGACATGCTAGTAGGTGAATTGGCTCCTGTCTAAATTGGCCCTAGTATGTGTATGTATGAATGTGAGTTAGGGAGCTTAGATTGTACACCCCTTGAGGGTTAGGGACTGATGTGAATGTACAATATATATGTAAAGCGCTGCGTAAATTGATGGCACTATATAAGTACCTGTAATAAATAATAAAATAATGAACCTTTCACTACACTCCTTCATTGGCTGTGCCAAGAAAATGCTGTCCTACTAACAGTTAGCCAACTGCTAGCTAATAAAAAATACTGACAGAAACAGTGTTGTGTTTCATTCCAAAACTGAATTTACTTTTATGAATAGTTCTGTAAAATTGCAATACAATCACATATGCTGAAGTTACAATATGATTAGAGATGAGCGAATTATTCAAAAATTCGATTCGGCCGATTCGCCGAATTTCAGGAAGAAATTCGATTCGATGCGAATTTATTCGCTACAAAGTTAACTTATAAAAAGGGTTTCTAGGCTTCAGAGAGCCTTTAAATTAGTGCAGAACACTGTACCTTTAATTTAAATGCCCTTGGAGATGAGGAAGGAGAAGGATGAGAAGAAGGAGAAGGAGAAGGATGAGAAGAAGGAGAAGGAGAAGGATGAGAAGAAGGAGAAGGAGAAGGATGAGAAGAAGGAGAAGGAGAAGGATGAGAAGAAGGAGAAGGAGAAGGATGAGAAGAAGGAGAAGGAGAAGGATGAGAAGATGGAGAAGGAGAAGGATGAGAAGAAGGAGAAGGAGAAGGATGAGAAGAAGGAGAAGGAGAAGGATGAGAAGAAGGAGAAGGATGAGAAGAAGGATGAGAAGAAGGATGAGAAGAAGGAGAAGGATGAGAAGAAGGATGAGAAGAAGGAGAAGGATGAGAAGAAGGATGAGAAGAAGGAGCAGGATGAGAAGAAGGATGAGAAGAAGGAGAAGGATGAGAAGAAGGAGAAGGAGAAGGATGAGAAGAAGGAGAAGGATGAGAAGAAGGAGAAGGATGAGAAGAAGGAGAAGGAGAAGGATGAGAAGAAGGAGAAGGATGAGAAGAAGGATGAGAAGAAGGAGAAGGATGAGAAGAAGGAGAAGGATGAGAAGAAGGATGAGAAGAAGGAGAAGGATGAGAAGAAGGATGAGAAGAAGGAGAAGGATGAGAAGAAGGATGAGAAGAAGGAGAAGGATGAGAAGAAGGAGAAGGATGAGAAGAAGGAGAAGGATGAGAAGAAGGAGAAGGATGAGAAGAAGGAGAAGGAGAAGGATGAGAAGAAGGAGAAGGAGAAGGATGAGAAGAAGGAGAAGGATGAGAAGAAGGAGAAGGATGAGAAGAAGGAGAAGGATGAGAAGAAGGAGAAGGATGAGAAGAAGGATGAGAAGAAGGAGAAGGATGAGAAGAAGGATGAGAAGAAGGAGAAGGATGAGAAGAAGAAGGATGAGAAGAAGGAGAAGGATGAGAAGAAGAAGAAGGATGAGAAGAAGGAGAAGGATGAGATGAGAAGAAGGAGAAGGATGAGAAGAAGAAGAAGGATGAGAAGAAGAAGAAGGATGAGAAGAAGAAGAAAAATGAGAAGAAGGAGAATTCCAAGCCGGCAAAAAGTGTATCTGCAGAGCTCCGCTATTTCTTAGCGGAGCTCTGCAGATACACTTAGCGGAGCTCTGCAGATACACTTTTTGCCGGCTTGGAATTCTTCTTATTTTCATCCTACTTCTTCTTCTTCTTCATCCTCATCCTCTTCTTCTTCTTCTGAGGATGAGGATGAAGAAGAAGAAGAAGAAGTAGGATGAAAATAAGAAGAATTCCAAGCCGGCAAAAAGTGTATCCGCAGAGCTCCGCTAAGTGTATCTGCAGAGCTCCGCTATTTCTGACAGTTCTGTGACATTCCCTCCATACAGCGGTTGAAACATTGTATCTATTTGTTTCCATAAATGGTTCCATTTATGGAAACAAATAGATACAATGTTTCAACCGCTGTATGGAGTGAATGTCACAGAACTGTCAGAAATAGGCTATTTCTGACAGTTCTGTGACATTCCCTCCATACAGCGGTTGAAACATTGTATCTATTTGTTTCCATAAATGGTTCCATTTATGGAAACAAATAGATACAATGTTTCAACCGCTGTATGGAGTGAATGTCACAGAACTGTCAGAAATAGGCTATTTCTGACAGTTCTGTGACATTCACTCCATACAGCGGTTTCAACAACATTCACTCCATACAGCGGTTGAAACATTGTATCTATTTGTTTCCATAAATGGAAACAAATAGATACAATGTTTCAACCGCTGTATGGAGTGAATGTCACAGAACTGTCAGAAATAGCGGAGCTCTGCAGATACACTTAGCGGAGCTCTGCAGATACACTTTTTGCCGGCTTGGAATTATTCTTATTTTCATCCTACTTCTTCTTCATCCTCATCCTCTTCTTCTTCTTCTGAGGATGAAGAAGAAGAAGTAGGATGAAAATAAGAATAATTCCAAGCCGGCAAAAAGTGTATCTGCAGAGCTCCTCTAAGTGTATCTGCAGAATAGAGGAGCTCTGCAGATACACTTTTTGCCGGCTTGGAATTATTCTTATTTTCATCCTACTTCTTCTTCTTCTTCATCCTCATCCTCAGAAGAAGAGGATGAGGATGAAGAGGAAGAAGAAGAAGAAGTAGGATGAAAATAAGAATAATTCCAAGCCGGCAAAAAGTGTATCTGCAGAGCTCCTCTATTCTGCAGATACACTTAGAGGAGCTCTGCAGATACACTTTTTGCCGGCTTGGAATTATTCTTATTTTCATCCTACTTCTTCTTCTTCTTCATCCTCATACTCTTCTTCTTCTTCTGAGGATGAGGATGAAGAAGAAGAAGAAGAAGAAGTAGGATGAAAATAAGAATAATTCCAAGCCGGCAAAAAGTGTATCTGCAGAGCTCCTCTATTCTGCAGATACACTTAGAGGAGCTCTGCAGATACACTTTTTGCCGGCTTGGAATTATTCTTATTTTCATCCTACTTCTTCTTCTTCTTCATCCTCATACTCTTCTTCTTCTTCTGAGGATGAGGATGAAGAAGAAGAAGAAGTAGGATGAAAATAAGAATAATTCCAAGCCGGCAAAAAGTGTATCTGCAGAGCTCCTCTAAGTGTATCTGCAGAATAGAGGAGCTCTGCAGATACACTTTTTGCCGGCTTGGAATTATTCTTATTTTCATCCTACTTCTTCTTCTTCTTCATCCTCATCCTCAGAAGAAGAAGAAGAGGATGAGGATGAAGAGGAAGAAGAAGAAGAAGAAGTAGGATGAAAATAAGAATAATTCCAAGCCGGCAAAAAGTGTATCTGCAGAGCTCCTCTATTCTGCAGATACACTTAGAGGAGCTCTGCAGATACACTTTTTGCCGGCTTGGAATTATTCTTATTTTCATCCTACTTCTTCTTCTTCTTCATCCTCATCCTCAGAAGAAGAAGAAGAGGATGAGGATGAAGAGGAAGAAGAAGAAGAAGTAGGATGAAAATAAGAATAATTCCAAACCGGCAAAAAGTGTATCTGCAGAGTTCCTCTATTTCTGACAGTTCTCTGACAGCTCCTTCACATGTACAGCGGTTGAAACATCTGTTTCCGAATAAAAACATCTGTATCCTAAATGGAAACAAATAGATACAATGTTTCAACCACTGTACATGTGAAGGAACTGTCAGAGAACTGTCAGAAATAGCGGAGCTCTCTGCAGGGACACTTTTGCCGGCTGATCGGGAAAAATCCGATTCGCGCACCCGAAGTAGGCAAATATTCGGATTCGACGCGAATCGAATTTTTCCTGAAATTCGTATCGAATTCCACTTCGCCTGGTTCGATTCGCTCATCTCTAAATATGCTTGTATACGTCTCTCATAAATGCCTACCTTGTAGATTTTCAAACCTGCCCTCACCAGCAGAACATCTTGTGAATACAGGTGAAATAGTCACTAGCTGCATTAATGTAGGCCATACATGAGTCAAATTCCAAACAAATTTTCTGTAGAAAATTGGAAATTTTGTGTGTTTTTTTTAGTCCGATGATGCCACCATTGATTTTAAAATTCAACCAATCAAGCCTTTAATTTCACCTCATGTTGCTACAGAAAATAATTTTCGAGGTCAATAATTTTCTTTTCTTTACAGGTCACAGCTCATGCTCATTTCTTTTTCAATTACATTTCTTGCACGATTCTTCCATCATTGATTAGAAATTAATTTGTTTTTCAAAAGATTTCTAAGATGCCCGATCACTCAAATTCAATGGTCGCTCAAAAATCAGCCATTGTTGTGGCCCACTAATGGTGTGAAATTCGAATGGAAATTCTCAGAAAAGATTTACGAAAGAAAATTCTTCTGGAATTCGACCCATGTATGGGCCAGCTTAAGGCTCACCATAAAGGATTTGATACCATCTCCAGTGAGGATTTATCTGCTTAGAATTACCATGTAAAAGCAGAAATGAGCATCTACCACAAAGATTTTCCAAGTTGTAGGGAAATGATGTATGACTTGCTTCAGGTGCTGAAGGGTGTGTTAGTATTATTACCAAGAGTGAACAAGTTTTTAGAGGCCATATGCTATTCCCAGATGATCAATACACAACAACCACTAAGTTAGGAAACCACAGCAATGTGAATGTGAACTGTCTGTGTACATTAAAATATATTCCCAGCATGCTCATTGCCTTTAAACACTATTGATCCATGGCACAAAGCTAATGTGGTTAAGTAGACAGAAATATGTCAAGTAGCTGCAATTCATTACAACATTTCCTACTCTCTTTACATGGCTTCAGTGCTAGCCAATCAATCAAGAAATTATTTATCTCCATGTATGACAGGTTCACAAGGTCCATCCAGCATATAGTTATTTTCCTATTGCAAAAAATATTGTATGAACCGTTTGCTGTTTATACGTATATTATTTGGTATATGAATTCACACTTTTATTTCGGGTCTTTATTACAATATTTTCTTCACTGCTACATGAAACCATCAAGAAACAATGACAGCGATGGGGTGCTTACAATGATTACTTTTTATTTCCGTACTTAGAGGGAAGAAAAAAAACAAAAAAACTTGCTGCTGTGACTAAACACCTTTGTTGGAAAGATTGGCCTGCATGTAAATGTGGCGTGATAAACAAACAAATGTACAGTTGTGTTCAAAATAAAAGCAGTATGTTGAAAAAAGTGAATAAAGCTCGAAATCCTTCTAATAGCTTTTATTTCCATACACACAAATGCATTGGGAACACTACACATTCTATTCCAAATCAAAACATGAAGAAAAATATATCAAATTTGTGTTGTTCCTCTAAACAAATTGAAGAAAAGTGAATATTAGACTGTTCAAAAAAATAGCAGTGTTTGTATTCTTCTTTATTTTGTTTGAGGTGATTGTAGCCGTATTAGTGCATTTGAAACACTTGAGTACTGTCTGTGATACTTTTTTTTATTTGCAACATACAATTTTGAGGACAAGCTTTCGGGGTATGTCCCCTTCTTCAAAGTCCAAGCAGTACTATACAAATCACAAGGTTTCAGAAGAATGTTAGAAGAGATGAAAAAAAAAAAAAAAAAGATCTCCGGATCATACAGCTGCACCTCCAGTAATGTTGTATACCTTATCCAGTGCAGAAAATGCAGCAAAGGATCTTATGTTGGCGAAACAGGACAGAAGTTGCAAACAAGGATGAATTTGCACAGACATACCATCAAGGAACATAAAGAAGATGACCTCTGCACACCTGTAGGACACCATTTCGCACAACCAGGCCACACAATGGGAGACCTCAATATTTTAGTTCTTAAAGGAAATTTCAAATCCATTCAGGAAAGAAAAACTTTTGAACTAAGAATGATAATTCTATTTGACACAAGAGATAACGGCCTTAATTTGGACATGGGATTCCTCACTCATTATCCAACAGTTTTATGACTATTAGCTGAAGCTTGACTCCCTCTGTGTGAGAGTAGTATACCCCCCCACTCCTCCCCCCCTAGCTTTGGCTGTATCTTATCTCTAACCTCTCTTTTTTTTTTTTTCTTCTTCATCTCTTCTAACATTCTGCTGAAACTTTGTGATTTGTATAGTACTGCTTGGACTTTGAAGAAGGGGACATACCCTGAAAGCTTGTCCTCAAAATTGTATGTTAGTGCAAATAAAAAAAGTATCACGGACAGTACTCAATTGTTTCTATTCTTCTTTACAAACTCAAACATTCACTATATAAACTGAAAAATGTTTGAAGATTTTGCTTTCCTTTGAATCACTTAATGAATATTTAGTTGTATAAGCACTGTTTCTGAGAACTGCTGTACATCTGTGTTGTATGGAGTCAACCAACTTCTGGCACCTGTGAACAGGTATTCCAGCCCAGGATGATTGGACTACATTCCACAGTTCTTCTCTATTTCTTGGTTTTGCCTCAGAAACTGCATTTTTGATGTCACCCCACAAGTTTTCTATTGGATTAAGATCCGGGGATTAGGCTGGCCACTCCATAACGTCAATCTTGTTGGTCTGGAACCAAGATGTTGCACGTTTACCGGTGTGTTTGGGGTCGTTGTCTTGTTGGAACACCCATTTCAAGGGCATTTCCTCTTCAGCATAAGGCAGCATGACCTCTTCAAGTATTCTGATGTATTCAAACTGATCCATGATCCCTGGTATGTGATAAATAGGCCCAACACCGTAGTATGAGAAACATCCCCATATCATGATGCTTGCGCAACCATGCTTCACTGTCTTCACAGTGTACTGTGGCTTGAATTCAGTGTTTGGGGGTCATCTGACAAACTGTCTCCGGCCACTAGACCCAAAAAGAACAATCTTACTTTCATCAGTCCACAAAATGTTGCGCCATTTCTCTTTAGGCCAGTCAATGTGCTCTTTGGCAAATTGTAACCTCTTCAGCACGTCTTTTTTTCAACAGTGGGACTTTGCGGGGGCTTCTTGCAGATAGCTTGGCTTCACATAGGCGTCTTCTAATTGTAACAGTACTCACAGGGAACTTTACACCTTCTTTCATCTTCCTGGAGCTGATTGTTGGCTGAGTCCTTGCCATTTTGGCTATTCTTCTATCCATTCGAATGGTAGTTTTTCGCTTTCTTCCACGTCTTTCAGGTTTTGGTTGCCATTTTAAAGCATTTGTGATTATTTTAGCTGAGCAGCCTATCATTTTCTGCACTTCTTTATATGTTTTCCCCTCTCCAATCAACTTTTTAATCAAGGTATGCTGTTCTTCTGAACAATGTCTGGAAAGACCCATTTTCCTCAGAATTTCAGAGAGAAACGCACTGTAACCAGCATGTACAACATTTGCTGCCTTCCTTCCTTAAATAAGGGCAATAATTTCCACCTGTTTTTCAAAGAATGAATGACCTCACTAATAGAACTCCACACTGCTATTATTTTGAACATGCCCCTTTCAATTAGTGATTCAATTACACAGAATCAGCAGCATGCATGTCATGACTGTTGGGTCTGTTGGATTTCTATTACTCTACTACATCTGCTAGTAAATTATTTGCCATGTAGAAATATCATTTCAACTAAAACAGTGATTGATCAGGTTAGTGATGTCTGACTGCTATTATTTTGAACACAACTGTGTGTATATATATATATATATATATATATATATATATGTTTGTGTGTGTGATTTTGCACACCTGTGCCGCCCTGTAGCAGTACTTCTGCTATAGGGTGGCACAGAACTGGTTAATTTTGGTGGAGAGTTCCCCTCAAAATCCACACCAGACCTAAGGATGTGGTATGGATTTAGGGGGAGAGGGACTCCATGCTGTTTTTTTTTCTGCTCCTAGACTACAATAGTGTGCATGGATACATAGGATAACACTATTTACTTCTAGGGGCAAAAAAAAAAAATATTATTATTATAATACAGGATTTATATAGTGCCAACAGTTTGCGTTACAATATAAAGGGAGACAATACAGTTCAATACAAAAGGGTTAGGAGGGCCTGTTCCTTGGATCTTACAATCTAAGATCTGCTAGGAGCTTATTTTTATGCTAGTGTGCGTGGAGCCTAAAGCTGAACTCTAGGAAACCTGAAAACCCTCCCTTGCATTGGGGCTCTGCCAGCACTGCAAGTGGTAAATGCTCATTTAGGGGCCATTAAAAAGCCGATCCTCTGTTCCCGCAGGCTCCTCTGTGCTTCTAGCCCTGCCCCCCCTACCCCTTCCACTACATGCTCTGGCAATCTAAGGTTATTTGACGACAACAAGACCAATACTGGTAACAACGTGAAATTTTGGATCTTCTCTCATATTCGGACAGGGTGACAATGGTCATCAAGACAAATAAAAGAAATCTTCAGAGAGTGGACACAGACAGTAATAACCTGCCCGGGATTCCAATCCCTCTGTATCCAATACTACAGAAAACGGTTTTGCATTGTTACACACTACAACATTTGAAAATGAGAAGAATGACACTGCAGCCATTGTATGACGTGTGAGTTTTATGCTAGGCCTGCTGGAACTCTTCCACAGTATATAAGGCCAATGTGGGACTAGAAACGTCTGATAAGCTGATCACATACTGCTTGAACTTCCTCTTTCAGTAGTACTGTTAATGCCATGAACAGCTAACTAAGGGGGGGTTATCATTTGAAGGGCTCAACTACATATCAGATTTCAGTTGCGTATTAGGAATATAATATCTTGTTGACTACAGATTAATTTGCAATATACAGTTGCAAGAAAAAGTATGTGAACCCCTTGGGATTATGTGGAGTTTTGCATGAATTAGGCATAAAATGTTCTCTGAACGTCACCTAAGTCACAACAATAGAAGAACACAGTCTGCTGAACATAATACTACACAAATATTAGATGTTGCCATGGTTTAATTGCACATAACATGTAAACATTCACAGTGCAGGGAGGAAAAAGTATGTGAACCTTTGGACTTAATAACTGGTTGACCCTCCTTTGGCAGCAATAACCTCAACCAAACGTTTCCTGTAGTTGCAGATCAGACCTGCACAACGATCTGGAGTAATTTTGGACCACTCCTCTTCACAAAACTGTTTTAATGTAGCAATATTCTTGGGATGTCTGGTGTGAATCGCTCTCTTAAGGTCATGCCACAGCATTTCAATCGAGCTGCGGTCAGGACTCTGGCTGGGCCACTCCAGAAGGCGTATTCTGTGCTGTTGCAGCCATTGTTTTGTTGAATTACTTGTATGCTTTGGGTCATTGTCCTGTTGCATCACCCATCCTCTGCGGAGCTTCAGTTGGCAGACAGATGGTCGTACGTTTTCCTGCAAAATGTCTTGATAAACTCTGGAATTCATATTCCCATCAATGACAACAATCCGTCCAGGCCCTGAGGCAGCAAAGCAGCCCCAAACCATAATGCTCCCTCCGCCATGTTTTACAGTGGGGATGAGGTTTTGATGTTGGTGTGCTGTGCCTTTTTTTCTCCACACATAGTGTTGTGTGTTCTTCCCAAACAACTCAATCTTGGTTTCATCTGTCCACAGTATATTTTGCCAGTAGTGCTGTGGAACATCCAGGTGCTCTTTTGCAAACTTCAAACGTGCTGCAATATTCTTTTTGGACAGCAATGGCTTCCTCCGTGGTGTCCTCCCATGTACTCCATTCTTGTTTAATGTTTTCCTTATTGTAGATGTGTCAACAAAAATGTTAGCATGTGCCAGAGATTTCTGTAGGTCTTTAGCTGACACTCTGGGATTCTTCTTTACCTCATGCAGCATTCTGCGCTGTGCTCTTGCAGTCATTTTTACAGGACGACCACACCTAGGGAGAGTAGCAACAGTGCTAAACTTTCTCCATTTGTAGACAGTCTGTCTTACCATGGACACATGAACATCAAGGCTTTTGGAGATACTTTTGTAACCCTTTCCAGCTTCATGCAAGTCAACAATTCTTGATCGTAGGTCTTCTGAGAGCTCTTTTCTGCGAGGCATGGTTCACATCAGACAGTGCTTCTTGAAACCAGTAAACCCAAAACAGGTGTGTGTTTTTTAAGGGCAGGACAGCTGTCAGCAACACATCCAATATCATCACACTGATTGGAGTCAAGGTTGGCTCACTCCTGGCTCCAATTAGCTCTGGGAGAAGTCATTAAGCTAGGACCTCACATACTTTTTCCTCCCTGCACTGTGAATGTTTACATGTTATGTGCAATTAAACCATGGCAACATCAAATGTTTGTGTAATATTATGTTCAGCAGACTGTGTTCTTCTATTGTTGTGACTTAGATGACGTTCAGAGCACATTTTATGCCCAATTCATGCAAAACTCCACGTAATCCCAAGGGGTTCACATACTTTTTCTTGCAACTGTATACAAGAAATGTGTACAATTACAAAACAAATGAAATCAAATTGTTAAAGTTTACAGAGTGTGTAAACCCAACATCTCTTATTCCTGATATGCACCAGCTGTGCAATGTATTTATGTATGAAAAAGTCTCCTGTTCTCTTTGTATTGCTTCCTCTGTGTGAAATCCCTGGTGTTCCTGCCAGTCCCTCTGCTTTCTTATTAAAAACTGACCGCACTAGGCATGAGAGCACAGCGTGGTCAGATCTCTAGCTGTTCTGGGAGCTCAACCTGCTCTCCTCCAAGGATCAGACTTGTCCTGGCACTACCTCCTCCTCGCACAGCTTTTTACTGGGAAGTTCAGTGTCCTGCTGTTTCTCCTCCCCCAGCTCATATGCAGCTGAGAACAGAGGGAATGTGATCACTTAAAAATATGTGAAAAAGTAATTATAAAATGTTTTTTTCTATGTATACACAAATGTTTTTCCTTTCATTTCTATTTTAAACTGAATGGATTGCTTTACAAGGTGAGGGTTTACAATCACTTTAACGCTTAGCTCAGCTAAATACATTGCAGGTGCATCAAAACAAAAAAAAGTTTAATGTCATACAGTTTGTTTTATTTCTAAACAGCCCGAGTAGAAATGGACGGTGGCACCCTAAAGCTAGGTATACACTGAACAAAAATACTGAACAGATCCCTCCATTCATGTTATAGGGATGGACAAATGCCCCTACTGGGCTACTGTATATTGACAACCAGTATTGGCAGCTGTCAGAATGCTTGTACAGTGGCTGTATCTGATTGGATGCAGCCACTGTTCAACTGTTCATTTTTTGCCTGGCTCCTTTAACCGCTTGCCGATTGTACACTGTAGTTTTACTGCTACAGTGCGGGCCGGCTGGACAGAATCATGTATATATATGTAATTGTTTATTTCTGGCTAAGGGCCATGCGCACATGCCCGCCAACCTGGCTGTGCTGTCACTGGCTCCAGCACATGCTGATCAGCCAATGATTCATGGCTGGGACCCACTGATCGGCAGAGTGGAGAGAGATAAATACAGTCCATGGGCATAAAAAGAAGTGCAAAGTCTTGACATTAATTCTACTCACAGCCTGAGTAGAAAAGCCTGTCCCCTGCCAGCAGCCTGAAAAGTAGGACCCTTGCTCTTTGTGTGGATCTTGGGGGGGCACACTATGCGATTATTTTTTAAATTTTGGCATGGGGTTCTTCTCAAAATCAACACCAGACCTAAGGATTGATTTGGGGGGAGGGGACACGCCTTTTTATTTTAAATTTTTGGCATGGGGTTTCCCTTAACATCCGTACCAGACCTGAAAGGCCTGTAAGGATTGGAGGGGGAGCCACCACACTGATTGGAAAAAAAAAAAAATTAACCGCTTGCCTGCCACCCTATACACAACTAGTCCTACCTGCGCCACCATTGGCTTCAGCTGTCGATCACCGGGTCCCAGCCGGTGATTCCCCGCCGGCACCTGTCGATCGCTGAGTATCACTGACCAGGAAGAGGTCTGTATGTAAACAATACAGATCTCTCCCCTGTCAGCTTCAGCACGCTGCTTTGTATGGCTCTGCATAGCAGAGACATAGAAAGCAGTATGCGTACCCTTTAAAACACACACACAGTAAAACAGCACACAGTTAACCCTTTGATTGCCCCAGATGCTAACCCCTTCCTGCCCAGTGTCATTAGTACAGTGTCAGTGCTTTTTATTAGCACTGATCACTGTATTGGTGTCACTGGGGATGTCAGTGACAGTCAGTTCCGACCCATTGTCAAAATGCCTGCCGCAGTCCCGCTATAAGTTGCTGATCGCCGCCATTACTAGTATTAACAATAAAAAATTCCAGTATATATACCGCCATTTGTAAATGCTATAACTTTCATGTAAACCAATTAATTTATACGTATTAGGGTTTTTTTGTGTTTTTTTTTTTTAAGCAAAGATGCAGCAGAATACATTTTGGCCTGACTTTATGAAGGTAAATCTTCTGGAGGGCAAGTGGTTAATGCTGGCATTCTTTTGTTTACATTCAGCTGTCAGCAGAGAATCCCACTGACAGGTGATGAGTTATCGGTTGTTAAGGACGCAGGCAGCCACTTGCTCCTTAGTAACCTGCTATTCACTGAAGAACGCAGGCAAAAATGCTAATATTGAGCGTTTTATATCCAGCGTTTTCTGTTGTTTTTTTTCTGAAGCTCCTAGTGTGCATGGAGCCTTAATAATAATAATAATAAATCATTATGAGTCACTCCTACACTAGAATGTATTTAGTATTACAGAAATAAATCACCCCCTAGTGGTGATAAGAAGGCATTCATTACTGAAGGGGTAAATTCAATATTGACTATCCATCTATTGCCATTTTATGGTATGTATACTCAGTGTTAGTCAATATAGTTAGCAAACATCATAGACCTATAATATAATCCATCACTGCCCTTCAATGGAAAACCTTCAGGTCTGGCAGCAAGATTTTATTACCAAGTGTGTGAGTAATGAGACACGGTGAGAGCGTTCACTGCTGTGGTGGTACATTCACATGGATGGCTTATAACCCCAGGTAGCACTGGCTCCAAGTTTCAGGACTGTACTGTCTGAACTGGTTTGGAAGGACCACTACTCCAAAGAAAGCCATTATCTTTCATTTAGTGAAAAAGCCACCCACCCAGAAAACTCACAACTATGTATGTGAAAGTTCCCACACTGCTACTAACATATTTGCATTCCATCAGAGCACATCTCCAGTTACATAACCCATCTGCGCCCATTTTGGCTGTTTTTTTTTTTTAATCCCCTGAAACTAAGAAAAATGCACCTGAATTTGCTAATCCCCCTCTTCCTGTAGGAGCGCCTCATGACCAGAGGTTCCTCCGCTGCTCTGTCAGCCAGCCAGCCAGACTTCCTCCCCTTGTCATGGCACCACGCTTGAATTCTACAGGACCTGGTGAGCTCTCTGTGATGGGCGCTTGTGGGAGCCAATGGGTAGCATCGATGTCACTAGCAGGGATTGATGGGGCACTGTGGTTGGAAATCTTCCACACTATGAACCAGATAAAAAGATGTTGGACCCTAATGAAAGGTATAAAAGCTGGGGCTTCTATGTGGACTTTTTCAAATGAAAAATATATAGAAAAGGTACAGAGGGATGGAGTGAGAGATTTAATATTTCCCTAAAGATATGCTTTGGCAGGCAGTGGTCTCCAAACTACGTCCTGGGGGCCAGATGCGGCCCTTTGCTTGCTTTTATCTGGTCTTTGGGCCATTAAAATCCCCACTGTCAGCAATACTGTGGAGCATAGTTCCTGCCCCTGACACCTACAATGGAGCACTATTCCTTCCACTGACACCAACGATGGGGGCACTATTCCTTCCACTGACACCAACAATGGGGCACTATTCCTTCCACTGACACCAACGATGGGGCACTATTCCTTTTATTTACACCAACAATGCGGGCACTATTTCTTCCACTGACACCAACGATGGAGTACTATTCCTTCCACTGACACCAACTATGGGGCACTACTCCTCCCACTGACACCACCAATGTGGCATTACTCCTGCCACTGACACCACCGATGGAGCACTATTCCTCCCACTGACACCAATGATGGGGCACTATTCCCCCACTGACACCAATGATGGGGCACTATTGCTCCCACTGACACCAACAAGGGGCACACTGTTTACTCCCACTGACACCAACAAGGGGCACACTGTTTACTCCCACTGACACCAACAAGGGGCACACTGTTTACTCCCACTGACACCAAGATATTTTCTACTGCTGGCCACAGTCTGGCCCTGCTAACGTTTGAAGGACAGTGAACTGGCCCTTTGTTTAGAAAGTTTGGAGACCCCTGCTTTAAGGACATAGTTCACCTTTACCATAAAACTGCCTATACAGATAAGGGACTTCTGTAGATAAAAACAAACTGTGCAGCTCTGACCAAAACTGAATAATGCCCTTACTATAGGTGTAGGCCATTTACTGTACATACCACATGAAGCCTGACTGGAAAACTCCCAGGCTGGACGTTGTAAAGGATATTGCTAAGAGAGGCCCAGCTGTTACCAATCACCTTCCCCTGTAATCAAGACCGGTAACTGCTGCTGTCTCTCCTTGTGCAGAGAAACTGGTCTTGTCTCCACCCCTACCTGTAGTTTTCTGCAGGCAGCCTGTAGTGGGTGGAGTTACTGGACCCCTCCCTCAGTTCTGCACTCTGCATAGTGAATGTACAGCACAGCGATGATGTCACTGTTACTTTTACAAGTTAACACCTGGATTTGCAATGGCATTTGCTGCACAGAGTGGATTTATATCCTTTGTGGCTTTAAAGAAATGTATTTAAATGAAAGTTTTTGCATCTGGATTTCAGCTTTAAAATGACTGTAAATCCTAGATTTTTTTTTATTAACCCCTTCACGCCTAAGGGTAAAACAAATCTTAAAGCCGAAGCACAACTTTGACATGTTAGCAAAACTGTACATATCATCACAATTACTTTGTCCATCTAAGTGCACTATACCTTGTTTTTTTCATGACAAATTGCTATTTCATTTGGTGGTAAATGTTAATGGATATCTCCAGACTTTTTTTTATCAAAGAAACTGACCCAGAATATTAAAAAAAAAAAACTTTTTAAAAAATGTAGTTGTATATTTCTTGCTACTACCATAACCAACCACCAAAGAACAACCCAAAATAATTTCTCCTGCTCCTGATGATCGCAGCGATACCACATACTGTATGTGTATGTTAGTTGTTTGTACCCCTAGTACGGCCCAGAAACAATAGTGCACATGTTCCTTTTTTTTATCCTGACACTTACACTAAAAAAAAAAACTGACAAAAAGAAAATACTGACCATGACCTTTGACCCAGACCTAGATGCAAACACTAACCCTGGCACTGACCTAGATCAAACCTTAATCCAGGTATGTTTATTTATTTTGTTATTGTTTATTTTTTACAAACACTTTTTTCCTCTCTGAAAGAACAGAGAGCGATACAATGTATCTCTCTCCTCCATTCAGAGAGAGAAAACAAGGGGGGGGGGGGGGGGGGGCGGGCTTCACAGTGACTGATCACTGTGATTTCCAATGAGAGGCTATCACAGCGATCATGTGACCCAGAATCGGGAGTTCCGGGTCCCGATCATTAGAACAGGACCCGGGGCTCTCAGTGACACCCTGGTCTTTGTGCTGGGAGTGTGCTGTGTGGGGCGCTCCCAGCACAAAGACCGGTATGCAAATTAGCGGCCCCACAGAAAAAAGCCCAGTCCAGTGGGGCCGCTAATTTGCGTATGCTCGGCACCAAGGGGTTTAAATAACAAACATGTCCTACTTACCTGTTCTGTGCAATAGTTTCCCGCCGGGATTCTTGGCTCTTCCCCCCAGCCAATTGCTCCCATAGCAAGCCGTTTGCTATAGTGGCACTCATGCATGCTCGCTCCTGAGCCAGCTCTGTGTGTCTACACAGAGTGTGGCTTGGCCCCACCCCCTGCTTCCTCCTCATTGGCTTTGACAGTAATGGGAGGCAATGGCTCCCTCTACTGTATCTGAGCCAATGAGGAGGGAGCGGCCCAGGAGAGATGCTGCTCTCGTGCACAGTGCTGATTGAGATCTGGCTCAGGTAAGGGGGGGGGGGGGGAGCTGCATACTGAATGTTTTTACCTTCATGTATAGAATGCATGAAAGTAAAAACTTTCTGCCTTTACAACCACTTTAAATAACAAGTAGCAAGAACTTTTTTGATGTGTTCGTAGCAGGCACCATCCAAGGCTGGCAGGACACAGGCCCATGTCACACTGGTGATTTTATAGCAGTAACTTCTAACAGCTTCATAACCACTCTCCTTAGGGGAAAAATGATTTGGAATTAATGAAAGATTTGTGTTGCAGAAATTTCAAGTGATTTTTGCAGTATTTTTGTATCCAGATACAGAACTGCCAACATCAGTAGATACATATACTAATGACCATGCCACACTAGTATTATTATTATTATACAGTATTTATAAAGTGCCAATAGTTCGCTCAGCGCTGTACATTACAAAGGGGGACAGAACATGTGACAGAGCAATACCAATACAATGCAAAACATGAGGGGATTGAGGGCCCTGCTCTTTGGAGCTTACAATCTAGGAGGGAGGGGATGGTGGCACAGGAGGAGATAGGAGATTTCAGGGTGCGCCTAAAGGAGAGGAGAGTAGGTGATAATCTGATGGGTTGGGGCAGGGAGTTCCAGAGGATGGGTGACACCCTGGAGAAGTCCTGGAGGCGGGCATGGGAGGAGGAGACCAGGGAACTAGAGAGAAGGAGGTCTTGTGAGGAGCGGAGTGTGCGTGCTGGGCGGTACTTGGATATTAGGTCAGTGATGTAGTTCGGGGCAGTATGGTGGACAGCTTTGTACGTCAGTGTTAGGATTTTGAATTTGATCCGTTGTGCAATCGGAAGCCAGTGGAGTGATTGGCAGAGGGGGGTGGCGGAGATGGAGCGGTTGGAAAGGTGAATGAGTCTGGCAGCCGTATTCAGGATCGACTGAAGCGGGGATAGCCAGCGGCGAGGCAGGCCAGTGAGGAGGGAGTTGCAGTAGTTGAGTCGTGATATGATGAGGGTAGTAATTTGTATCTGCCTAGATAATCATTGTAGTCAGCTGTGACACTGTATCCAGCTACAAATCGCAGCCACAAACCTCTGCTACAAAGTTGCTAGTATGACATGGCCTCTAAAATGATCCTGTCAGGTTAAAACATAATCCAGATGAAAGTTCCCTGCAATAGAAGAGCTATAATTTACACCTCTTGGAGAGACTCATCGACATTCAACAATTCCATGAGTGTCAGATGACCGCGGGGCAATCAAGCTGTGTATGGCTAGCATTAATCTATAGATACTACTTCCTTGGCTTGAATCCCCCAGGCTGATTATAAATATCCAATGCGCATTACGATTGCGCTTCTGGTGAGTTTGCAATCCCATTAATCTTTCGCACACCACCAGATGTTATTCACTCCCCACTTCATGGCTGTTTCCTCACTTCCAGAACATATGTGAAGCACTTGCTGGAAACCCTTTGCCTGAGCAGTACTCCCATACCTTAATGTTCATATATTAAGACTCACATTTTTCATATTCATTGTTGCACTATTTTGTGAGGATCATCTCTGACGCTTATTTTGCTCATTTATATGCTCAACTTCATGTGCTGCACTAATATATGTTTTATTTGATTTCTTTGAGAGGACTTGTAGTTCTTTTTTTGGTGCATTGCTATTTCTGTTAGCGCTCGCTGATATCATTTGTCTTTATCCTATGGCTTGATTCCAGTACTGACCTGGAACAAGCATGCAGTCAGTGAAGTCAAACTGCTGATTTATACGGGGGGGGGGGGTAGAATTACTTAATGACTGTTCTCTTGCCAAAGTGTATGGCCCCCAAGACTATGTCTCAGCATCATCACTGTATACACGAGCACCTTGGGTCCACAGTAAACAAAGAAACTTGACTTTAACAAAAAAAAAGCTTGATAAAAAAATGTTCAATGTCTTCTTCCTGAAGATAGAAGACATCCATTATCCTAGGACATGAGCAAAAACCTAAGAGGTGATGGGAGTGGGAAGGTTGTCCTGGCTTAGGCTGGCCATACACTATACAATTTTCTGTCTAATTTCTGCCCAATTTCCTTTAGATTTACCTTCAACTGTGTAGTGCAAGGGCCCGCCTAATTGGATACAATTGAAAGTGTTGTTTAGGTTTGACCTCCTATTATATGGTATTTGGTAAATCTAAAGCAATTTTCTAAAGAAAATCGTATAGTGTATAGCCAGCCTTACTGATCTGTTTGCTAGTGTCCACTTGCCTTCAGGCAGCAGTAAAAGCCATACGTCTTAGAATGACTTCTACCCTGTGAACGATTAAGAAAAACAATTTCCCTCACACGATTGCTATTCAAAGCTTTAAATCTGAATTTTAGCCTCGGCTCCTCTCCTGTATTGAAACTTCTTACTCTTTGATGGCGCACTATAAGCCTGTCACAATGTGCAGCATTGGAGGACACCAACCATCATCAATGTCTTTCCTCCCCAGCCTGGTTGTCCCTTCCCCCCACCCCTTTTATTAATTACTTCTACAATAGGATCTTTCAATCATGGAGGCTTAACATCACGTGTGGGCATTATCGATTCCATGCACTCTGCCTAACAACATCCTCTCCTCAAAGGCAGACATCCACCCATCAAGTAATTTTGATAGCTGAATAATTTTTCCCAAGAGCCAGTTCACTGCTTGGATCAGGACTGAGCGCTCTACAGAGGAGTACTGAGGCAATGTGGTGTTTTCAGGAAGCCATGTACAGCACCCTGCTGGATCCTCCCACCAACCATGATCTGCCTGCATTCCACTGAAAAACACAGAGACCAAGTGATGAGGTTTTATGGGTCTAAAACAAGGTATGTAATGACAAGAATAGGTGTTAAGTGGAACTCCAGCTTTTTGCCTACCACCCACCTCCTCCCTCCATATTTTTCATTGAAAAAAACCCTCTAACTTTCTCCTGCAGTCTTCTAGCCAGTCCAGGGGCATTACAACAGCCCTGGTGGCAAGCACTCTTTAAGGCTTGGTTCACACCAGTGCAGTTTGCGTTTTGTCTGGGGTCATGACATGACTGCCCTAAGATGACTACTGGTACTAGATAGAGGAGGAAGCTAGGGCTAGCATTCGAACACGCAGGGGGTAGGTATACCTTGGCAATGGTGTACTTTAATTATCAACTTTCATTTTGAAATGTGAATATACTTTACCTCCCTTTAGTAAACCAACTATGCCTTCTACAAATGGCCAGAACTCTGATCCATGCTCTTTTTCTGCAGGAGAGGAACACAGAGGCTGCCATTGCTAACCTCTCCTGAAATGTAAATGCCTGGTTGTTATGCTGACCCTTTGGTTTCAACCTGTGACTTGGAACAATTGTGGAGATGTGGAGACAATATATGGAGATCATAAACTTTGGAGAAAAGAGAAAGTATGGAGATCAGAAACGTTATCGAAAAGAGAAGGTATGGAGATCAGAAACGTTATTGAAAAGAGAAAATAAAGTACGGAAATCAGAAAGTTGTAGAATGCAGAAAGTGTGGAGATCAGGAATGTTATAGAAAAGAGAAAGTGTGAGGATTGTGAAAGCTCGAAAAAATAGAAAGTATTGAGATCAGCACAGTTGTAGAGAAATCAGGAACATTGTAGAAAAGAGAAAGTATAGAGTCCGGAAAATTAGAGGAAAAAAAGTATGGAGATCAGGAATGCTGAAGGAAGGGAAAGCATGGAGATCTGGAAAGTCATAGAAAAGAAAATTATGGGGATCAGGAAAGTTGTAGAGAAGAGTAATAATCAGTATTGGGAAGTTGGAGAAACCAGAAAGAATGGGGATCAGGAAAGCTGTAGAGAAAGTATGGGGATCGTGAAAGTTGTAGAGAAGGCAAAATATGGATGAGGAAAGTTGTAGAATAAAGAAAGTATGGAGATCAGTTACTTTATAAAAAGAGAACAGATGGACAACAAGAAAAAAATATACAGAAGAAAAAAATATATGGATCAGGAAAGTTGTAGAAAAGAGAACATATGGAAATCAGGAATGTTGGAGAAAACAGAAAATATGCAGATGAAGAAAGTTGGAGAGAAGAGAAAGTATGGAGGTAAGGATAGTTGGAGAGTAGAGGAAGTATGGAGATTAGGAACACTGTAGAGCAGAGAAAATATGGGGATTGGGAAAGTTGTATAGAAAAGAAAGGACAGAGATCAGGAACATTGAAGGAAAGCACAGAGATCAGGAAAGCTGGAGAAAATAAAAGTATGGAAAACCGGAAAGTTGCAGAGAAAATATGGAAAACATGAAGGTTGTGGAGAAAGTATGGAGATAAGGAAAGTTGTAGAGAAAGTGTGGAGATCAGGAAAACTGTACAGAATTGGAAGTATAGAAATCAGGAAAGCTGTAGAGAAAGTATGGACATTAAGAAAGATGTAGAGAATAGGAAGTATGGAGATCAGGCAAGTTGTAGAAAAAATACTGAGATCAGAAAAGTTGTAGAACTGAGAAAGATATGTAGAAAAGAGAAGAGTCAGTGGGTAAAATGATTATTTGATCCCCTGCCGATTTTGTAAATTTGCCCACTTACAAAGAAATGAAGGGTCTATTTTTTTCATAGGTGTATTTTAATGAGAGACAGAATATCAACCAAAAAGCCAGAAAAAAAACATGATACAAATGTTACAAATTGAGTTGCAGTTCAGTGAGTAAAATAAGTATTTGATCCCCTACCAACCAACAATAATTCTGGCTCCCAGACTGGCTATGTGCTCATGTGATACACAGATTAGTCCTGTCAATTTAAGAACGTGCTCCTATCGACAACTTGTGTGTATAAAAGATTGTAAGTTTTAAGGAGCAGGGCCCTCCTATCCCTCTTGTATTGAACTGTATTGTCTCCCGTTATATTGTAAAGCGCTGAGCAAACTGTTGGCGCTATATAAATCCTGTATAATAATAATAAAAGACACCTGTCCACAGAATCTCTTTCTTCCATTCTAACCTCACAATCATGGGCAAATGACCAAAGAGCTGGCAAAGGACACCCGGGACAACATTGTATACCTGCAGAAGACTGGAATGGGCTACAAGACCATCAGCAAGAAGTTTGGTGAGAAGGAGACAACTGTTGGAGTGATTATTCGCATATGGAAAAATAAAAATAATCATTAAGCACCCTCGGTCTGGAGCTCCATGCAAGATTTCACCTCATGGGGTAAGGATGATCATGAGAAAAGTGAAGAATCAGCCCAGAACTACACAGGAGGAGCTTGTGAATGATCTCAAGGCAGTTGGGACCACAGTCACCAAACAAACCATTGGTAACACAATACACCACCATGGACTGAAATCCTGCAGTGCCCGCAGGGTCCCCCTCCTCAAGAAGGCACATGTACTGGCCCCTTCTACCGTTTGCCAATGAACATCTAAACGATTCAGAGAAGGATTGGGAGAATGTGCTGTGGTCAGATGAGACCAAAATTAAGCTCTTTGGCATTAACTCGACTCACCATGTTTGGAGTAAGTAAAATTCTGACTATGACCCTAAGAACACCACCCCTAAAGTCAAGCACGGAGGTAGAAACATTATGCTTTGGGGCTGTTTCTCTGCTAAAGGTACAGGCCAACTTTGCGGAATTGAGGGGCCAATGGACAGGGCCATGTATTTTAAAATCTTGGATGAGAACCTTCTTCCTTCAGTCAGAACACTGAAGATGGGTCGTTGATGGGCCTTCAATGACCCAAAACATACAACCAAGGCAACAAAGGAGTGGCTCAAGAAGAAGCACATTAAGGTCATGGAGTGGCCTAGGCAGTCTTCAGACCTTAATCCTATGGAGAGAGCTGAAATTTTGAGTTGCCAAATGACAGCCAGGAAACCTTAAGGATTTAGAGATCTGTAAAGAAGAGGGGACCAAAATCCCTCCTGAGATGTGTGCAAACCTGATAACCAACTATAAGAAACGTCTTACCTTTGTGCTTGCCAACAAGGGTTTCATAGTACACTCTAAATACTAAGTCATATTTTGCCTGGGGATCAAATACTTATTTTACTCACTGTACTGTGACTCAATTTATAACATTTGTACAATGTTTTTTTCTGGATTTTTGGTTGATATTCTATCATTTAAAATACACCTATGATAAAAAATGATAGACTCTTTCATTTCTTTGTAAGTGGGAAAACTTACAAAATCTGCAGATCAAATCATTATTTTCCACACTGTACAGAGAACAGGAACGTTGTAGGGAAGAAAAAAACATAGTGATCAGGAAAGTAGTAAAAAAAAGAGAAAGTATGGGGATCAGGAATGCTGAGAAAAGAGAAAATGTCTGGATGAAGGAAGTTGGAGAAAAGAGAAAGTATGGAGATCGGGAAAGTTGAAGAGTAGAGGAAATATGGAGATCAGGAACATTGTAGAGAGGAGAAAGCATGGAGATCAGGAAAGTTGAAGAGTAGAGGAAATATGGAGATCAGGAACACTGTAGAGAGGAGAAAGCATGGAGATCAGGAAAGTTGAAGAGTAGAGGAAATATGGAGATCAGGAACACTGTAGAGAGGAGAAAGCATGGAGATCAGGAAAGTTGGAGAAAAATGATGGAGATCGGGAACGTTGTAAAAAAAATATAGTATGGAGATATGGAAAGCTGAAATGAAGCGTAAGTATGGGGATCAGGAATGCTGGAGAAAAGAGAAAATGTGTACATGATGGAAGTTGGAGAGAAGAGAAACTATGGAGATCAGGAACATTGTAGAGAGAAGAAAGCATGGGGATCAGGAAAGTTGGAGAAAAATCATGGAGATCGGGAACGTTGGAAAAAAAAAAGATAGTATGGAGATGAGGAAAGTTGAAATCAAGCATAAGTATGAGGATCAGGAATGCTGGAGAAAAGAGAAAATGTGTAGATGACAGAAGTTGGAGAGAAGAGAAACTATGGAGATCAGGAAAGTTGGAGAGTAGAGAAAATATGGAGATAAGAAACATTATAGAAAGGAGAAAGCATGGGGATCAGGAAAGTTGTAGAGAAATTATGGATATCGGGAACGTTGGAGAAAAAAGATAGTATGGAGATAAGAAAAGCTGCAACCAAGAGTAAGCATGGGGATCAGGAATGCTGGAGAAAATAAAAAATGTGTAGAGGAAAGAATTTGGCGAAAAGAGTAAGTCTGGAGATCAGGAAAGTTGTAGAGTAAATATGGAGATCAGGAACATTCTAGAGAGGAGAAAGCATGGGGATCAGTAAAGTTGAAGAGGCATTATGGAAATTGGGAACTTTAGAGAAAAAAAGATAGTATGGAGATGAGAAAATTGCAATCAAGAGTAAGTATGGGGATCAGGAATGCTGGAGAAAAAAGCAAATGTGTAGATGAAGGAAGTTGGAGAGAAGAGAAAGTATGGAGATCAGGAAAGTTGGAGTAGAGGAAATATGGTGATCAGGAACATTGTAGAGAGGAGAAAGCATGGGGATTAGGAAAGTTGGAGAGAAATTGTGGAGATCGAGAATGTTGGCAAAAAAAGATAGTATGGAGATGAGGAAGGAAAGTTGCAATCAAGAGTAAGTATGGGGATCAGGAATGCTGGAGAAAAGAGAAAACGTCTAGATGAAGAAAGTTGGAGAGAAGAAAAAGTATGTAAACCATATGGAAGTATGGAAATCAAGAAAGCTGTATAGGAGGAGAAAGTCTAAAGATGAGCAAAGTTGGACAGCCCTGATCCGCACCCTTTTCTGGATGAGTAACTGACAGAATTGAAGTCACAGGATTATCATGACAGCCAGGCATGCAGCATTTTGTGAGGTTAGCAGTGGCATCTCTGCACAGATCTCATCCCTGTCCCTCCCTAGGCTGTTAGAAGTGAACCTTCTGCTCTGTGCCTACAATCTATGGCTGGGATGAGGGTGACACCATACACTCTGGCAGGGATGAGGGTGACACCATACATTCCGGCGGGGTTGAGGGTGACACATGTGTGTAGGCACATGCCTGGCATGCCATCCGGCTGTCCCAGGCGATCTGGCGGGGTAAAGTTAGCGGATGAGCGCTGTCCCAGCCATCCTCTTTCCCTCCATGGGTGTGTATGGTGTGTGCAGGAAGAGGAGGGTCTGCGGCTATAGGAGGCCGGCACTGACAGCGATCCCCGCCGGACGAGACACGCCGGGGAAGCAGCGGCACCGGGGCGGCACACAAGTCCTACAGACCGGGATATTCAGGGCAGCGAGGAGGGACGATCGGGGCGGTCAGGCGGCGTCCTCCGTGTCCGGGAGGTGATCGGCGGGCGGGAGGGGGGACGGAGCAGATCCTGCCCCCGGAGGAAGAGGAGGGGGCACAAGAGGCGCCTCTACCGCACGGAGAGGAAGAAGAAGAAGCGGCCAGCGGCTGTGCTGGGACAGGCGATCAGGACTTTCTGCCGGTCCTACAACTTCCCGTCCCTGCTGCCGGTTCCCCTGGGGGGTCGGGATTGGAGATCCGGGGGGTCCCCCCTCCCCTGTACCGGACCCAGCAAAACTTTCCTCCTCCCCGGACCCCCAGCTGTGTGATCATGCCGCCCTCACTGGGCACACGCTGAGAGAGCCTGCCCCCAGCCCATGGAAGAGGTCCCCCCTGCATGGACTTCTCTAGCTAGGACTGGAACCTTCTGCTGGACTGATCATTTGTGGGGCAGGGGGTCTGATGTCCCCATGTCAGGGTGAAGGTGGCTTCTCTTCATCCAGGTGGGACTTTCCATAGAATCTCCATTGTATAGAATCTAGACTACCCCTGCGGCCAACATGTCAGGCACCCCAGGAGGGTGGATGACCCTCAGGCAGGAGAAGCTGGAGTCCATACTGAGGAACCCCCGCTCGCCCATCAATGTGGAGAGCCTGCTGGTAAGAACTTGGATGGTGACCTCTCCATAGTCTGTCCTTTTCTGAATGTTCCCTCTATTGTTTTGGAGGTGTGACCTGGAATGGGGGTCCCCCAGATTGACAGTTTTGTATCCCAAGGTCTCAAACTTCAAACTGGAGTTGGGGGTCCCAGATGGAAAAGAAAGAACTAAAATTAAATTAGTCTGTTGAACATCTTCAGAACCCTTGTGTGAATGTTGCCGCTGATTCTAATCTAGTTGTTTTGGTCTTGAGTTGAACTGGTGGTGGGTTTCTGTATCCTCAGGAAAAGTTCAAACCAGCTGTAGGACTACACAAACTGGTATGCTGGGATTTGTGGTTCCATAACAGCTGTGTGGATGCAGAGTGCTGAGCTCTATTGCATGTGGGACTACAAGAACGGGGGTGCTGGCATTTGTAGTTCCTTCATAGCTGGATGGCTGCAAAGTGCTGGATTCTGTTGCTTGTGGGGGCTACAATAACTGGTTTGCTGGGATTTGTGGTTCCAAGACAGCTGGTTGGCTACAGAGTGCGGGGCTGTATTGCACATGGAACTACAAGAACTGGTGAGCTGGGGTTTGTAGTTCTTGGACAGCTAGATGACTGCAGAGAGTGCTAGGTTCAATTGCACATATGTCTACAAGAACTGGTGTGCTGAAATTTGTGGTTCCTTGACAGCTCTGGTTGGATATTGCACATGGGCCTCAAGATGTCATAAAAAATCTGGCATCTGCTCATTCTGGTCGACCTGTTCTGATATGTTTGGTGAATATAGCTGACCTGACAGTGGGGGTGAGTTTGTTGAGCCATATGTGCCTGGTTTAGGAAGGTGCACCAGAATTTCCAATCTCTGTAGGATGCTGAAGTCATGCTTTTATGGACTCTGCATGTGAGGCTCAACAGACCCTTTTAGAAGTCTCAGGTCAGCTCTGTGGGGGCAAGGCAGAGGGACAAGGCCCATCTGTATTGTGCTCAGGACTTTTGAGGCCTTGACCTAAAACCCCAGCTTTATCAAATGGAACAGAGTCTGTCAAAAGTGCAGTGTGGTTGGTGGGCACAATTAATCTCCCCAATTTTGCACAGAAATTTGCATACAAATACATTGTTATACTTTGTAAAATGTGGTGTTCTTCATTTCGAGGGAACAGTGGTGATTGTTTGGGAAGATACAGCCTGGTTAATTGATTGCCCAGAAAGCTATAACCTGCTTCATCTACTGTTCCATCCCGAGGGGCCAGCAGCGATTGTTTGTTTAAATAGATACAACCTGTTCGATCAGTTGTTTAAAATTTTGTGAGAGCAGTGGCAGTTTATCAGATAAATATGCCCAGTTCAATCAGCTCTTTATCTGGAGGGACCAATGGCAAATGTTGGGGTAGTTACAGCCTGTGTGATAGACTGTTCCATCTCAAGGGACCAGGGCAATTGTTTGGGTAGATACAGCTTGCCATCATGGGGAACCATTGGAGATTGTTCAGGTAGATACTGCCTGGCCAATTTACTTTTCCATCTTGAGGCACCATTGGCGATTGCTTGGGTAAATAGAACAGTCAGTCAACCAGGTTGCATCTTGAGGGACAGTAGCCGTTGTTCAGGAAGATACAACCTGGCTAATCAACTGTTCCATCTTCTGGGAGCAGTGGCAATAGTTCAGGTAGCTACAACTTGTTGACTGCTTCATCGTGAGTGAGCAGTGGTTATTGTTTGAGTAAATACAATCTGCTGTTTGCGGGACCAGTGGTAATTGTTTTGGATACAGTCTGGCTAATCAACTATTCCATTTTGAAGGACTAGTGCAAATGTTGGGGGAGATACCGCTGTTCCATCTCTAGGGACCAGTAGTGATTGATCAATTGTTCTTTTTTTCCTAAGCAGTCAGATACAACCTAATTGGTTGTTTCATCTCCTGGGAACAGTGGCGATCATTCAGGTAGATATAACCTGGCCCATTGACTATTCCATCTGGAGGGGCCTTGTGACAATTGTTTGGGTAGATACAGCATCCCATCACGAGTGAGCAGTGGCGATTGTTTGGGTGAATACAGCCTGGCCAATCTTCTATTCCATCTGGAAGGACTAGTGGCGATTACTAGGGTGAATGGAACAGTCATTTGGCCAGGCTGTATGCCATTGGTGGCTGCTTGGGTAAATGGAGCATTGATCAGCCATGTTGTATCTCAAGAGGCCATTGGCAATTGTTCAAGAAGATATAACCTGCCTAATCAACTGTTCCATTTCACAGATGCAGTGGCGATTGTTCAGGTAGCTAAAACCTGGTCAATTGACTGTTACATGTAAAAGGAGCGGTGGTGGTCGGAAAGCTACAGTGGTCTAGAGCTGTTTTTCTTTATATGTAGTAATAGACAATGATTATTGAATTCAGTTGTCCATGTTTTAACATCTATGAATGCCTTTTAACCATGTCTGTATAAAAATAAATTATTTTTTGCTGGCATGGAGTGAAATGAATGAACTTGCTGGGAGAACCTCCTCTGGAAGTATGCTTTAAAGGCATTAACAGTTTACTTGTAGTTCTTTGGGCAACTGGTTTATGAGGATCAGTGCCGTGAGTTAATACTTTATTTAATAGCTGCAAGCTGCTTAAAGGCTAGGAAGCCTTCACATGCCAAGGTTCAGGGCTGATATCTAACGAAAGCAACTTGGGGTCAAAAGTCTTCCACAGACCTCAGTAGTGCTGCCTTCTTGGAATCAGCAGAGAAAGCAAACAATGCAGACAGTTCAGCTAATACAGAACTAGCCTTGGATTAGTCATTTAAGCTAATTAGCTCTTGTTGGCAGTTATTAATCAGCTATTTGATATCAGGGCAATCCCTGATCATTAAAGCTTTTATTGCCTTCCGGATTTCACGGAAAATCCAAATATTGTAACTAACACATGTGTGGGTGATCTATTTTGGGGCTTGAATTTGATAAAATAGTGTTGTTACAGTGATGAGGTACCCAAAGACACAAGATGGCAGTCAGAAAAAACAGCTACCAGTGTGCCAAGCTGAGAATTAAGAAGAGATGACAGCGTAATTGAAAAAGGAACTGTGGTCACCAGAGTCCTGTGGCCTTACCACGAAGATATTTTTACAAGGTTTATTTGTGAATGAAGGGAACGTGCGAGTCTGATTCATAGGCAGAGTGACAGATTGGTCCTTATGTGGGCACCTCTTGTGGTTTCTTGGGAAGCATTCAATAACTTGTGCAGCAATCCATAACATCCCAATTAGAAATTGGATTACAAAAGTTTAGCATGACCATGCTAAAGAAAGATGATTGGCTGGTAAAGATAGCTTTTCCAAACTATGGTTCTTATTTATTGATGCTTCTGAAGCAATTGGCGTGTAGTGGTTGCCCACACCACTTTCCTGTGTGGTGTGGGAGAACGATATACCGAGTGTGCTTGCTTTGAAAAGCAAAGAACCACTTCTTAAAATGTAATAAAGATGTGTGTGCCCCATATGTCAATGCCAAAGATTGAAGAACATTTCTAGATCTTTATGCATTCTATAACTTTGGTAGAGGATCCCTGTCTGAGCTTTCTCGGGGGGAAAATCCATTGTTTGGGTTTGACTTCTTTCTTTTGAATTTTTTTCCAAAAACGTTTTTCAAAATGTATTAAATTACAAAAAGTTACAAACATTCTTTCTTTCCAAAGTTATCAACATTCCAGCTTGTGCATTTATCCAAGCAACATAACCATATATAATATTAGTAAATACATCTCTTGCTCATAACACCAGTACATATATTACCCTATCAAAACTAACCTTTCCTGCCTTTATTTATAGATCATTGTGGGCCCTATAGTTGTCTGTTTTGCATTATATGAAATGGTATCAAACCCAGGGTGTTGAACCACCCCCCCCCCCCCCCGTTTTCTTTAAAACGTATTATGGCAGCCATGGTGCTGACAGATTAAATGCTCATATCTCATGATTGTACCCATAGTACATAACCACTCCTCTGGGGTCAGGACAGTCTCAGTTTTCCAATATTTCAAAATAAGTTTGTGGGCCTGAAACAGCCTCTCTAGTAAACATCTGTGGAACAACTGCACCCAATATGGCAAAAATTGTTTGGTATCAAACGTTGCAGGAAAGAAAATCGCTTGATTTCCCCCATCCCGTGTTGAATGGGAAATCTCTCCTGCGGAGCCATTGTGCATCTGAAACTACTGAGATCCGAACCATCTATGGCCGGCTTTACTGAGCATCATTGATTTGCTAATTAGTGGACCAAAGTAGTGCACTTTTAAAATTGGTTCTGCAATGACTGCTCTCATATACCCATCCTGATACTACATACCACATTGTAACAGGTTCACCTCATATCTGTGAACACTTTAGAAACTGTTATTTCTCCAAAGCCACTAATTAAATTTAAGGCCTGTGAGACAACAAAGACTTGGCTGAAACTTTGGTACATGTGGTCTTGTCTTGTAAGGATGCCCTTACATAGGCATGAAGAACCCAGATCTTTGTGCTCTCTGAGCTGTGCCCATTCTGACAGCAGTTGGCAAACCTAAATTCATCTCCACAGATAGATACTGCAGGGTGAGCTGCAGATTGGTGTGGGCCCGAGTATCTATGGGCCATAATTACAGTTCTATGCATTTTTTGTCGACTGATGTGCAGGCCTTCCCTAAAATGTTGCAAGACATGACACTTCTATGACTCGTAGTAACCTCCATTTGTAAAGAATGGCATTTTATTGCTTTATAACAGTTGAGATAGGGACAGCACAGAAGGCAGCCGTCATCAACCAACGTTTGAGAGTCATAGAATTTTCAACAAATTCAATAAACATTCTTCTGAGCAATATCCAGACCGATCCTAGGCATTGAGCTGACTTAATGCCTTGCTACTGTCATAAACCGAGGGAGAGGGGAATAGAGTGACTGAGGGGTATATGCTTGACTCGAGAATCCAAATTCTGCAATGGTACTTTAGGAAATGCACTTTTGAGATCGAGGAGAGTATGCAGTTGGCCAGCATACAGTAGAGACCAAAATAGAACGGGGCAGGGGCCTATTGGGGTCTGAAAAATCGAGTCTTCAATGCTGGAGTGTCCATAAAAAGAACCCAGGGTCTCCAGATTGCAGTTTATTGGTCCTGAGTATTGTGTAGATAGACAATTAGATTTTTTATCCTCAAAGAGCACACCCTGGAAACCCAGTCTGTTATAAGTGCAAGATCAATGTACAGTAACCTCAAATTGTAACCTGCATCCTTATCTGAAAATATGTCCATTAACAAAGGGAGGGAATGGGATCATGGCTATGCTGTGATATTGGCATGGTGTTCCTACACAAGCTCTTCGGTCACCATCTGGAGGTCCAGGCACAACTGAAGAGCAGTGTTTTCATTACATGTGCCCAGAGAAATGTGAGCAAGCACAGATAACTAGTTGAATTAAATGATTATAATAGAAAATAACTTGTCATAAGATAATGAAGGAGAAATGCATCGGCCATTAGCACAGCTGCAGAAACCATCCTTCCTCCTCTTAGGCAGAATATCACCAGGCAGCATGTGGACACGACAAGTCAGGCTATGTACCTCTATTTAGCTCAAAGCATGTCATGTCCATGTACACTGACCCTTATGTATGATCCAATTAAACTGGCAGGAGATGCATTTATTGAAACAGCCCAGGGCCCACGGTACTATTAATCCAGTACTAGCATTTGTAATAGGCATCAGTATTGCCAGTGTTGATTTCAGCAGTATTGCTCTCGGTAATTAATTTTTCACGTGGATATACAAAGCATCGGAATTCCAATGTGCTGCTTCCAGAAATCTTCCAGAATGCTGAAAAATGTTGGAATGTGGAAAACTGTAGTGAGTGATCCTTTGTGCCAAGAGTGACGCTCAGGGTTTGCTACAAGTACAGATCAACATGGTTGTTTTCTATACCCTTTACTGTTATCTTTCAATAATCTGAGAGTGTATGCTTCCTTTAAAGGTGTCATTAGATTTTAGAAACAAGGTGTCTGGGCCAAATCCTTTTTGTTTTGTTTTTTATTCTTTTTTTTTTTTTTAAGTCGGGAAAGTTTCTGCTTGACAAAAGTTTATTCTACTGTGTTTCCCCGAAAATAAGACACTGTCTTATTTTTTTTTTGGCTCAAAAAAACACACTAGGTCGTATTTTTGGGGTAGGTCCTATTTTTTTAATGTCCAGGTGTGGACGGGGTGCAGAGGTGAGCTGCAGGCAGTTGTTGATGAGGGTTACTATGGAGAGGGCCGGCTGATGACAGTTGTGAGCTGCAGTCAGGTGTTGCAGAGGTGAATTGGCAGGTGGAGTTTCAGACAGGGTGCAGAGATGAGCCACAGACAGGAGGCAAGGGTGAGTTGCGTACAGGGGGTGTGGAGGCGAGCTGTGTCTTGGGGGGTGTGGAGGCGAGCTGTGTCTTGGGGGGTGTGGAGGCGAGCTGTGTCTTGGGGGGTGTGGAGGCGAGCTGTGTCTTGGGGGGTGGTGGAGGCGAGCTGTGTCTTGGGGGGGTGCGGAGGCGAGCTGTGTCTTGGGGGGGTGCGGAGGCGAGCTGTGTCTTGGGGGGGTGCGGAGGCGAGCTGTGTCTTGGGGGGGGGGGGGTACGGAGGCGAGCTGTGTCTTTGGGGGGGGTGCGGGTGCGGTGGCGAGCTGTGTCTTTGGGGGGGGTGCGGGTGCGGTGGCGAGCTGTGTCTTTGGGGGCGGTGCGGTGGCGAGCTGTGTCTTTGGGGCGGTGCGGTGGCGAGCTGTGTCTTTGGGGGCGGTGCGGTGGCGAGCTGTGTCTTTGGGGGCGGTGCGGTGGGCGAGCTGTGGCTTGGGGGGGTGTGGAGGCGAGCTGTGGCTTGGGGGGTGTGGAGGTGAGCTGTGGCTTGGGGGGTGTGGAGGCGAGCTGTGTCTTGGGGGGTGCGGAGGCGAGCTGTGTCTGCCAGCCGCGGCTTGCGGGGTGCGCACCCCCCAGCCACAGCTCACCTATGCACCCTGTCTGCAACTCACCTGACTCAATTTACCTCTGCAACACCTGACTGCAGCTCACCTTTGCACATCCCCCCCCTCCCCCCTCCACTGCCCTCATATGGTTAGCCAGCTTTGCAAAACACAAATGTCAGCAGCCGTCCTCTCTCTATAGTAACTCCCGTTTTTCGGGTCCTATCTTCCCACACAGTACACCAAGCGCACTTGCTCACCGCTCCGCCTCTTCCTCACTGACCAGCAGTCACCCCTGGGGCAGTGGCTTCCATGCATTAGGCTCCAGGACGAGATGCCCCCGCCCCCACCCCTAAACACACTGCACCCTCCGATATCTGTTCCTTCCCTGTCCCACAGTAAGTACAGAGGTAGGGGGGTTCTGTGGGAGCAGATGGAGCTGTCACTTACAAGAGGGACTGTCACTTGCAGAAGCAAAAGCCTCACTTCTGTGTTTATAAGAGACCGTAGATGTTTGTGTGCACAGGGCCAGTGCCGGAGGTGGCGGAACAGCGTTCCGGTTGAAAAAAGCCCTGATCGCAACTAGGTCTTATATTCCTGGTAGATCTAAAACTTTGTCAATTCCCAAAAATAGTAAAAGGTCTTATTTTCAGGGTAGATCCTATTTTCGGGGAAACAGGATAGACACTAGAAACAGACTGACATTGATAGGCCAGTTTGGGTTGCCCTAGTTGTTCACCTCGACTTGTCACATGTTCTCATGAAAGATCTTTTTGTGCATACAGCACATGCACAAAGCGTTTAGCGAGGGCCTGAAAACATTACATGATGCATATCTGTGAAATTTATGCATGCGTGTGTGCGTGGTCATTTAAGTTGATGTAAATAGCGGGGGTAATCTGGAGGCATTGACTGTTATCCTCTTTCTGTTATGTCTTGGGGTACCTTAAGGAGAATTATCAGAAATTGACTGAATATTCAGTCTTAAAGCTGAGCTCCTAGAAATAAAAAACCCTTTACTTTTTGATGTGGGATCCCCTCCACTGTGCAAGGTTTAACTGCTCATTTTACCTTGGGGATGATGAGTAGGGTGATGTACTTCTTACATTATTCCTTACTCATCAGAGGTCCTCCTTCCCTGTCCGAAGGATGTGGGTTGGCCTTCATTGATGACGTACAATGCAAGACTGCTGGTCCTGCATTGTATAGGATGAGGTCAGAGAACTGTGACCGGTCGGGCAGCAAAGAGGGGTGAGTTCAGGGGTCTTGCAGCACGGAAGAAGTCTGCAGGGGTGAGGAATAGGGTAAGTATAAAACCTTCTTTATCATCCCAAGGCAAAATGTGCAGTTAACACTTGCAGTGTGGAGGGGCACCACTACAAGCGTAAAAGGTGTGTGTTTTTTTTTTTTTAATTTTTATTTATGTCTGCTTTTCAGCTTAAAATTTGTTACATAGTTAGTCTGGGTCTGGCTGAAAAAAGACAAAAGTCTATCCAGTTCAACCATATAAAAAAAAAAAAAATATATATATATATATAAAATCCTATACCCACCGTTGATCCAGAGGAAGGCAAAAATAAAAAAACCAGCAAAGCATGATCCAGTTTGCTCCTGCAGGGGTAAAAGGTCCTTCCTGATCCCCCGAGAGGCAATCGGATATTCCCAGGATCAACTTTACCTATAATTGTTAGTATCCAGTTATATTCTGTGTATCCCGGAATGAATCCAGGCCTTTTTTAAAGAAATCCACTGAGCTGGCCAGAACCAACTCTTGAGGGAGTCTATTCCACATTTTCACAGCTCTCACTGTGAAGAAACCTTTCCGTGTTTGGAGATTAAATCTCTTTTCCTCCAGATGTAAAGAGTGCCCCCTTGTCCTCTGTGATGACCTCAGGTGAATAACTCTACACTGAGTTCACTATATGAACCACTGATGTATTTATACATGTTGATCATATCCCCCATTAATCTCCTCTTCTCAAGAGAGAATAAATTCAGTTCCTTTAATCTTTCCTCATAGCCGAGCTCCTCCATAGTTACATAGTATAACTCCACAGTGGTATGCTGTCTTAAGCCTGACCCTTCAGCTTGTGTCAGGGGGTTAAAGGGCATGAGTTTGATATTTAGGCCGGCCATACATGGTTCGAAAAATGACAGATTTTTAGCCCACTAATCGGACCTAAGAATAATCGGCCGATTTTTGCTCTGTTAGTGGGTCAATGGCACCGGCTGATTTTTGTGGTTTCTCCCCTTTTCGGTGATAGGGCATGTTGGAAAATGCGTGAAAAACTACCGATTTTTGACTCAATGATGGTCAAATCGTACGATCGTTTTTCCGAAAAGAATATGCGCATGAGCCGTGACCTGGAAGGAGTAGAAGTTTTGCATGTTATATGGGGTGAACTTTATGACTTGGTCGGCCGATTTTCTAAATCATTGATGGCACCAACGGATTACCGAGTGAACAACGTTTCCGATTTTCGGATGGAAAATCTTTCGGAATTCGAATCATGTATGGCCTGCATATCTGCATGACCTTACACATTGCACACTCAAGAACTGGGAAGCGGGGAGGCAAGGCAGTTGATAAGGTGGGAACTGTCAAACTTCAGCTAATGTTGATGGTCAGAGGTCAACCAAAGTGTGACAGAATAAAGTGGGGTACACACTATGAGAGAATCAGACCACCGGTCATCTGATTTCCCACAAAAGGTTTGTATCATGATGTAGCCGGCAATGGTATTAACTAGTACAAAAATTCTCAAAGGACAAAGGCAAACGTTATTTTCTTTCTCTGCTGTTACCTTCTTCCGAGTTGTTCTTTGCTTCTGATCATGCGTGGTTTTCTTTATTTCAATATTTCCGTACGATTACTGTACACATTGAGCAAAAAGTGAACGTTGTGTTCACATACGATAAAAATATTAACGTTTGTACCTTCAATCTTTCTTCATCCAAAAAGGCAAAATTGGCAGTCGATAGCAGTATACTATCAGATAATCATCCGATTGTTCCTCATACGGAATGTTTCTTCCGATTTTCTTAGTGTATACCCAGCTTAAAGCTGACTGTACTCCTAACAATACAGGTGCTGATTGCACTAAATCATTTTGATTAATAAACAGTGGTTTGTCCTGAAATGGCTCTGTGGAAAATTCATTTAGATTCATCCAAATGTTTTCTTAGTTGTGCGGAATGATTGTTTCCAACAATCTTACGCACTCACTTAACCACTTCAATACCGGGCACGCTTACCCCCTTCCTGCCCAGGCCAGCTTTCAGCGCTCTCACTTTGAATGACAATTGCGCAGTCATGCAACACTGTGCCCCAAACTAAAATGTTTTATCCTTTTGTTCACACAACTAGAGCTTTCCTTTGGTGGTATTTAATCACCACTGAGGTTTTTATTTTTTGCTAAATTAACAAAACAAAAAAAAAAAAAAGTTTTTCTTTGTTTCTGTTATAAAAGTTTGCCAATAAATAATTGTTCTTCATAAATGTAGGCCAAGATGTATTCTGCTACATTTCTTTGAAAATAACCCAAATCGCTATTTATTATTTAGTTTGTAGGGAAGTTATAGAGTTCACAAACTATGGGATATATCTGAAAATTGATCAGTCCTGAGTACTGACAGCCAATTGAATTTCTTGAAGCCCACAAATGTCAGAACAGTACACATATTCCCCGAATGACCCCTTTTTGCAAAGTAGACAATCCAGCATATTTCATAAGAGATATGGCAAGTTTTATGAAGTTGTAATTTTTTTGTCATAATTTTTTGGAAAATGAAATTAAAAAAATCACTTTTTTTTTTTTACATACTGTCACCAGTGCAGTACAGTGTCATCATATAACTGGTGTGGCGGTGATCAGGGACACTGACTGGTGACAGTACGGAAAAAACTTTATTTATTATTTTATGAATTTTTTAATTACATTGTACTACTTTGGGGAAGTGATCAGTATTTTTTTTTTTTTTTACACAATTTGCATATAGCAAAATATTTCTTTGCTATAAGCAAACATTTAACTGAATGACATTGATTAATTCAGTTTTTTTTGTTGTGATTAGCTGTGATTGGCCACTGTTAATCACATGACACAGGTGGGCTGTGATTGGTCCTGTTTGTGCAGTTGATCACTGTGACCATTCATAGCTAGATACACTTGTATACAATGGATGGCATGAAAGGAAGCCATCCATTGTTTACAACTGTCATGTGACCTGCTGTGATTGGTCACATGGTACTGGCAACGGGCCAGTACACAGATCTGTTATCGGCTGTGTCCGAAGGTACACAGCCGGTGACAGATCTGGCCACAGTGCAGCCCTGTGGGCATGCTCAAGGCGTGGTCCGGGAAGGACGTCATATGACCCGGATCGATGAGAGTCCCGCCCGGCCGTCATTTTCCTATTGGCTGGGCGGGAAGTACCGTATTTTTCGCTCCATAAGACGCACTTTTTTCCCCCCAAAAAAGGGGGGAAAATGTCAGTGCGTCTTATGGAGCGAATATACAGCGGCCGGTCCCGGTATTTCCACCGCCGCCGTGCAGAATACCGGGCCGGCCGCTCAGCTCTGCAGCGGGACCTTAAGGAGAGGACTGCTGACCTTTGGGGAGGTGGGGAGAGGGTACCTGAATTTGACAGGTACCCGCTCTTACTTCTTTGTTCTTTGATCTTACCTGTTCCTCTATCCAGCGGCGCGCTGTCTTCCCGGCTTCTGTAGTGTGGGCACTGGGCATGACAGCCGGGTGCCAAGTGCGCATGCGCAAGAAGCGGTGCTTTTTGTGAATGGTAAGGCGGTACCTGGGACACATGACCGATCCCAGAAGCCGCCGGACCAATCACAAAGCCCAAGTGCTTCTCGCTCATGCGCACTGGGCACCCGGCTGTCATGCCGAGCGCCATTACAGAAGCCGGGAAGACAGCGCGTGGCTGGATCGAGGAACAGGTAAGATGAAAGAACAACTCCACGGAAGTGGGAGCGGGTACCTGTCAAATTCAGGTACCCGCTCCCCACCTCCCCAAAGGTCAGCAGTCATCTGTGCTGTCCGCAGTCTCTGGTCATCCCTGTGCTGTCCGCAGTCTCTGGTCATCCCTGTACTATGTCCGCAGTCTCTGGTCATCCCTGTACTATGTCCGCAGTCTCTGGTCATCCCTGTACTATGTCCGCAGTCTCTGGTCATCCCTGTACTGTGTCTGCAGTCCATTAGTTCAGAATTTTTTTTTTCCTGTTTTCTGCCTCTAAAACCTAGGTGCGTCTTATGGTCAGGTGCGTCTTATGGAGCGAAAAATACGGTAGTTAAACAATCACATCTACAGTTGATCAATTGCTTTCTATGTGTATGGCCAGCATAAACAAGATGGTAGATATGAATGTTTCATAAGTAACAACCAGATCATAATAATAGAAGACTGAATGTTCTGATTGTTTTATAACTCCAAATGTGACTTTAAGATCCCACAACCGTGACGGCAATCTTTGCATGTTTTGATCATGCCGTAAATATTTTTTAAAAATAGAAACTTTATTGAGACATCCAAAATGACATGCCTGATGTGAATTCTTCTCTAGTCATATGACTAACCACTAAGACAGTTATTTCCTCTTGTTTGCACATCTTTATCTTGTGTTCAATATCAGTATCATTTCATTTGAGGGTCTTTTTATATGGCGATGTTCACCCCTCAGCAATGTGTCACAGGCCTTCTGACAGCAGAGAGCTCCTGCCAAAACTGTGTGCGTGGAGGAGCCATGAGCCAACTTCCTCTGCCCCCAGACTTCACAGGCGCGATCTGTTCCCAGGCCTCTCCTCCCCTGTCTTCCATCATGATGCCTTGCTGCAGCCTTGTCACAGCTGCCTGCTCTGTTTTTATCTGAAGACTTTCTATATCTTCCTTTCCAGGCCCTGGAATATTCCATACAAGTACTTCCCTCCGCATTTTCACACTGACGGCTTCTAATTCTCCCTTATCTCCGTCTGGAAATGGCTTTTTTATCTGCCGAGTATTTTTGCTTTCTATTAAATTTTGAGTAGTTCATCAGGCGCCTCTAGCCTGTCTTTTTCTAAGCCATGTTTTTTTGGCAGAGCAACACACCTAAAAAGGGAAAAAAATACAGTTGGTGTCCAAAGTTTTAAAGGGTCATTCTACACTCAGAAGTGCTGTTTTAGTTATACGTGGATGGAATCGGCTCATGATTTCTTATGTGTTGGATAAATCGTGCTATTTCTCTGCCAAAATCCCTTCCTCTAGTTTAGTCCACCTAGGAGTTTTGGATGCACTCCCCCCACATTTTTTTGTTTCAGCACCTCCTGTTACATTCTCCATGCCATAATATAAATCCGATATTGGTGTACCGAAAGTGACACCCCAATAAAGTTCAACAACTCCAGTGTAGAGATCTTACCAGCCTCTGAGGAAATATATGAAATTGTTGGGTGGTTTATCTCTGTGGGAACTACCAAAAACTGAAAGTATTGTGGGGTACATGTTCTCTTGGAGGTGGACTGGACATGGTTGGTTTTATTGAAAGTACATGACCTCTTGGAGATGGACAGGACTTGGGTGGCTTTAGAGAGAGTGCATGTCCACTTGGAGATGTACTGGGCTAAGGTGGCTTTAGTGGAGGTACTGTACATGTCCACCTGGACCCAAACGGCACACACAGATGCACATCTAGAATCTGTATGTAAAGTTGATTATTCACCAGTCTTTGGTGATAAGCTGGTGTTCTTTTGGATGAAAATCCCCTCTAGATTTGTTATATTTGTTGTTTGTTCCTCCACTGAGCTTCAGGCTTTCCTTCACTGAGCTTCAGGCTTTTGTCCATGAAGAACTGGTAGCACATCCACCCAGCCTCTCCCTTTGGTTGCTCATTTCAGAACCCCTATTGCGCTTTGTGATGTTGTAGAGGTGTTCACACCGCTACTGTAGGCTTTTCTGATGTATTGTGTCAATATTAACATATTCTTCCTAGCCCCAAATCCGCATTAAATCTTTGAAGCTTGTATTTGATTGGTGATATCAAGGAATGAGAGTGTGGTACACAATGTGGATTCAGGAGGAGACCCATCCACTTCTCTTGAGGTGCGGCCTAGAATCTGGCTGCAGTAGATTGCACAGATTAAGGTAGAGTGGAATTCTTTACGGCTGCTTGCATTAGAGTTTAGAATTTGATTTTGGTTTTTCCAGAATTGGTGATCAGTGATGCGTTTTATACAGCTACATTCAATTAAATTCGAATGCTTTGAGCTGTATAACTGTGTGAGCGTGACTTGTAAAACGTGCAGCCACGGCTTCTATCCAAATTATCAACCCACACTCCCCCCCCCCCCCCCCCCCCCCAGTGTCTTCCAAAGTGTTCCAGAACTGCAGTGAGAATAAAACACTGCCGCTGCGATCTGTTCGCAAACTGTAAAAAAAGGTTCTGCCCACATGTGATGCTGGATTATTGATAAAGTCAGAACCCAGTGTTCTTCAGGGTGGACAAATGTGGCCTTTTTGTAACAAAGTTCCTGGACTACATATTTGCTTCTGTCTATGGTTCTTTAAGCAGCTTCTTCTTTTAATTGATCAAAAGGGAGCAAAGAAGATAACTTTTGTTAAGGTTACAAATGGCGCATAGAAGGAACCTTGCTTTTACTTCTGTTCTCTCTTTTGTCTTACTACCTAGGTCGGCCATTCTCAACATGGTTTCTGTGGATCCCTAGGGTTCCTCCAGAGGTTGATAGGGGTTTCTTGAGCTGATTGACCTCTCATTGGATGTTCATGCATAATTCATGCCAACACCAATTGGCAGAGGGAGCATATCACCAATCATTGTTTTTTTTAGTTGTCTAAGGGTGGCATTCTGGTCACCACTGGAAGGCCCCTTTTACCTGGCTGATCTGATCAGGTCCACTTTTAGGTGGATTGGAGGGTAGTTGGGTATAAATGGACAGCAGAGTTTGTTTACATCTGGCTGCCCATAGAGCAGAGCAGGCTCTTTCCATGTCCACTCTGCAGAAACTAAGCGTACATGGATGTGTCATCTGCCTACTCTGCTCCGATCAGCAGGGGATCTGTGAGCGGGTCCCCTGCTAATTGGATCGGAATCCTCCCCATGTAAAAGGGACCTAAGGGGAACATTATTCACACTTACCTTCAATGTAAGGGATATTCTACCCTCTGACCATAATTGTTTAATTTTAGCTGGAGTTCTCCAAGACACGAAAATTATTATGTCAAGTGTTCCTGAGGAGTAAAAAAAAAAAAAAAAAAGGTTCTTAAAGGTTGGCCTAGATACTCCAGCCCCTGCAGAGATCCTGTGTAAATTCCAGCTGTGCACTTTATTTGGGACTTGAACTGTTTCAAGGATCATTCCCCCCTTAATTGCTTATGTGCTCCATACCTGGAAGTTGCCGAAGATTTTCCCTAGGACTTCAGCATAGATTACTCTTTACAGGGGTGTCAAACTAGCGGCCCCCCAGCTGCTGCAAAACTACAAGTCCCATCATGCCTCTACCTTTGGGAGTCATACTTGTAACTGTCAATCTTGCAGTGCCTCATGGGAATTGTAGTTTGGCAACAGCTGGAGTGCTGCCAGTTTGACACCCGTGGATTAGGGCACAGATTGGCCCTGGATGCAGACATGCGGGTGAGGTAGGCGCATGGATGCACAGTATCTGCGTTCAGATCTGTGCACGTGCTTCAGTCGCATGTCAGTTTTGACAGGTAACTGTGTCTGTGCAGCCGCTGTATCTGCATCCGCTTCTATGGGCTGCCTGCACACAGCTCTAAAGGGGGAATACAGATGCAGCAGACAGTGACCCTGCATGAAGGACAGGGATAATTGCCTGTGTGAATGAGCTCTAAAGCCTAGTACACCACCTGACCGCTCAGGAGGAGCCGCTGTACTGACTATCCAATGATGTGTTCTGACGGGGTATGCCCCACCCCCCTCCAGAACACTCTGGTCCGCTATTGGCTAAGAGCACCTTTTTTGGTCATGCCCCTTCGATCGTCGGACCGGTTGCCAGACACATGGGCCAAATGTTGGCCGGTTTCCGTTGAACCGGTTTGATGCTCCTGACATTTGGCCCATGTGTACTAGGCTTAAATAAGTAGGCTTTGTGTTTTTTTTTTTCCCATTTTAAACTAACTAGCTTTCTTTAATTTAGAGCATGGGTGTCAAACTGGCGGCCCTCCAGCTGTTGCCAAACTACAAGTCCCATGAGGCATTGCAAGATTGACAGTTACAAGAATGACTCCCAAAGGCAGAGGCATGATGGGACTTGTAGTTTCGCAACAGCTGGAGGGCCGTCAGTTTTTACACCCCTGCTTTAGAGGGATGCATTGACCTCTCCTGATGCTATTGTCTATTAACTGTGGAGTCATTGGAGTTCAGTACAATGTTTGTTGGAGCTTGCAGTGTAATTTACACGTAGGGAAGTGTGTGGTGTCAGAAGATTTCTGTATAATCAGGCGGAATCAGAAGTCAGCGATGATATTGAAGGTCTGCAGTGCTCATCTCCGTCACATCCTACACGGAGTCCTTGTCTAGACTCTGACGTGGGTACATCTGCTTTAGGAGCGGGTTGGGCTTCGTAACTATTCTGTCAGGATTCCTGGTCGGTCCCAAGCAGGATGTTTAGCGACATTTGGACATTCATTAATGACATGACCTCCATACAGAAAGCCATAACTCTTTTTTTTAAGCTGAACTCCAGCCTGCAGGGATTTAATATGATTATAAAGGTGTTTCCTTACCTTGTTCAAAAATGCTGTCACTTTCTTTGTAGGCCATTTTCGGTGTTTAGAGGCAGAGAAAAAACAGGGCCACGCGTTCAGAAGAGAAATGTTCCTGCGCCAAAAAAATGCATAATGTGCCTAAACCCGTGAAAAGATGCTTTAGTGCTAAGCACTTGGGCGTTCATTCATTCTAGTGGCTGGAATATATTAATATTTTGGCCAATGGAATGAATGCCTAAGCGCTTGACATGCCTAAACGTGTTTGCAAAATTTGGCTTTAGGTGCATTTTTGATGCTTTTTTCCTCTTCTGGAGCATAGCAAGAAAAAAATGTCCTGTGTTTTTGTGCTCTTTGGTATCCCCTTAAATTCCGTACACCTGTGAAATAGTGATAACCCCAAAATTTCCCTAGGTGATGCAAAAAAGCTCTTACAGGTCATCAGTTTAGCATTGTCCATGAATTATTGCTCCCACTCTGCAATTGGTAATGTGTAGTGCAACCAGCGTTTTTGTATGTAGCCCCCCTTGTGTGTGTGTTTATGTACGTGAGTATGTGGGGACAGGGCTCACAAATGTAGGTGCTTGGGTGCATTTTTAATATTTTTTTACATTCTGTTTTCACTTAACTTTACTGCAATCAGACAAGGGACCAATAGCCCCCATGTTTATGGTGATAGGTTTTTTTATTTTTTTACGAGACGCCTGATGTCTCCTTTGCATGCCACCGAAGCAAATGGAGCACAGATCAAGCTCCATTAGCTTCTTCTCTTGAGGACAGGAAAAGTGACAGCCAAAACCAGAAGTGACATGACACACATTGATCCTGGCTTCTTACTAGCTAGGGGAGGTCAGGGAACTGACATTTGCTGGTCTGCCTTACCTATACCCATGAATGCCTACCATGCCGGAAAATGCGGGTGGGGAAAGGATCACTTCCATCTGAAAGCCAAGTCGGCTTGTGACATTGAGTCCTCATACACACTGGATGTTTTACAACTGCTGTTTTTGGCTTTTGACATTTTTCTTCTACAGCTAATAAGCCCCCCAGCATGTTATCCTATGTGTCTATGCAAACATAGACTGTAATCAGCATTTTTTGGCAGACACGTTTTTTGGCTGGAAAAAAAAACCAGGACTAGTGGGTTTCTAGAGGAGTGTTTTAGCTGTAAAAATGCTCTAATGCTGAAAAACATGGCAAAACGTGGTGTAATGCCAGAAACCGGAATTTTTGGACTTTTTTTTTTTTTTTTTTGGTAACATAGAATTCCAAAAAACGTGGCTAAATGTTCATACAAAAATGCTGAAAAACTCATGTTTTTAACGTGACTTTCCACAGCTAATGTTATCAAAGTGCCCTGAGTGCATGGAGCCTGACATGCATTCCCTGTTGCTGTACTAGTCGGGAGTGTGTGTAAAGCCCTCTGCTGCTGCCGACGTATAACTTTTTTGGCAGCAAAGGGGTTTAACGCTTACTTACAAGGTTTTCTAATAAAAAAGAAAATTTCCTGTCCTTGAGGGCCCATTCACATTATAATTCAATGCTGGAAAGGCACGTTTCGTGTGTTTCCCACACCGCAGGTGAACACGCTGTACTTGCAAGAGGCATGTGGGTGCTGATGAGTTATTAATGGCATCCCAAATGCAGCATGTTTATGGCCACCAAACGGCATGGTATCGCCATACCATGCGGTTTGGTGGAAACGCGCTGGACCATACGGGAAATTACTGTAGACTAAACCAAAATCTCAAACAATCTTATTAGCTTTCTCTGCTATCATATATGAACTACAGAGCAACACCCCTCTATGTAATGGGGTCAGGAGCATAAATTAGGGTGACCATGCTCATTCCACATAAATACAGAACAGCCAGTGAGCATTGTTACCTACGAACAGGAAGTGTGACAATGACAAGCTTTGGGTGAAAAATAAGGCTTTGTAAAATGGCCATTAATGTTCTTGTCATACCTGTAGGTCATTTGGGTTCTATCAGAAGTCTGGATAACAAAACTGTTAGCTAGCAACCCTGTCTTGATAGAACGTGAAAACCGTTGGATGCTCACTCAGGGCTCGTTCACACTTGGCTGTTTTACCAACGCTTGCCAAACGCCCCTATAGCGTTTGGCAAGCGTTGGTCCGGCATTTGTGGAGTGTTTTTAACGCTCTGCAAACGCCGCATGCGCGGTTTAGTGGTAGTCGCTAGGCATTTGCTGAGCGTTAAAAACGCCCCACAAACGCCTATAATGCAGTTTGAATGGTGTTACCGCTCCGCAACCGCACCGCAAACGCTGGCCGGGCGTTTGCGGAGCAGCACCATAGACTAGAGTAGGAGGCTTCAACGCCTCCTGACTCGACCAGAGGCGTCCGTTTTGCCGCGACGCAAACGCTCCTGTTAGAACAGCACCATGTGCTGTAATGTGCAGAATTGGCAGAGGCGTTTAGGAAGTGGTAAAACCGCTTCCCAAACGCCTCTCTGCCTCCTGCACACAACGCTAGTGTGAACGTAGCCTTAAGCATTACATGGTTTTGCATCCAAGCAGCAAGGTGGCTCGTGAAGGTTATTGTTGACTTGGTGTTTTATTTAGCCAGGCTTCTGAGGGGACCCAAATGGCCTATATTGAAAGACCATAAAATTATTATTATACAGGATTTATATAGTGCCAACAGTTTGCTCAGCACTTTACAATATAACGGGAGACAATTACAGCAACAATACAGTTCAGTACAAGAGGGAAAGGAGGGCCTAATCCTAGGAGTTTACAATCTAAAATGATTATTTTCCTAAGCTGGATAGATTTTTTGTATCTATTTTTTGTATCTTGACTGCATAGGCTATTTTCTGGAAAAGGGCGTACTTAGCCTTTAAGTAAATTGTGTGTGTGTGGGCTCTCACTTTAAGAGCTGCAGCCATGTCTAGGGAATTGTGTGGCAAGAGAAAGGTTAATTCAAATTTTTGGGCAAAAACTTTTATTTTTTTTTTCTTTCCGTTATTGACGTCATAGCTTGCCCAGTGCCCACAATCAGCCGTGTGATCTCACAATGCAGGCATTTGGAGAAGGAGATAGAGTAAGCAGAGCGTAACATGAGGAAAAACAAGGATGTGTTTGAAGATCACGGGACTGACTGTGGAAAGGCTGTTTTCTCTCTCTCTCTCCCCCCGAAGTGGAGTAAAGGCAGGAAAAGGCCACGCCTCGGCCAGAAATGTCCCTGGGAGGTATACAACTCTGTGCATTACACCCCACTTGTCCCCATTCATATGGCACACAAGGTATGTTCTTGTCGTGTGTGATGCCAGCTCTCTGAGGAGTGAAATACTTTTATTGTCTTGGAATACTGTGGTGTGTGGTTATTTTTTTGGGAAAACAGGTTGCCCTTTTTTGTGGGTTTTTTTTTTCCCTAACGGTTCTCAAACAAAGCTTCTATTGCTCTCTATTACTCAGCTGTCTGATGGCGAAGCCGTTATTCATGAAGGCGTGTATCCGTGGGAAGGCGGGAAACTTGAATCTCATAGAAGAAGGGTTTTCAGTTTTGTCACATAACAGGGTGTTGTAAAGCTGGAGAAATCAGATTTTATAAGACATTATAGATGGATTAATAAGCGGTCACAGTCTGAAATAAAGGGATTTAAAGGGTTTTTCGCCTTTACCATAAAACTGCCTATACAGGGAAGGGTTATCTGTAGATAAAAACAAACTGCGGCTTTGACTAAAGTTTGTGCTCTTGCTCTAGGTCAGTGGTCTCCAAACTGTGGCTCAGGGGGCTGCAGCCCTTTGCTTGCTTTGATCTGGCCCTTGAGACATTTTTCCTCCCACTGTAAGCAACAGTAGGGCATAGCTGTCACGGATTGCACGGTCGCCACCACCAACATGTGACAATCGCACGACTGCGACAGTAATACATCACGCCCGTGGCGTCAGACCCCAGACCTTCTCACCAAACTCGTGACCGAAGGACCGGCTGATCTAAAACCGCGGTGTGACGTGCGTAACAAGGCCCCACCCAGCTGCACCCTGAACAGCGATTGTCCAGCTAATGGGCCACAATCGGTGCCTGCAGCCTGAATGCGCTTGTTACTGGGTCAGGTTAATTACGCAACTAACTCTTTCAAACTGCCACCACTGTCTTTTGTTGTACAGAGAAGGAAACTCTGTCAGAAATACACTATAATGATTGAAAAGTCACCCCTCTAATATGGTCAACTACAGGCCAATTGGGAACGGGAGTAAACAAACACAGTAGTGTCTCTTCATAAGGCAGGAATTCGTGAATTGCAAATAAGCGCTTAAAAACAGTTTAACACTTTCAGAAAGAAAGATTTATTACTAAAAGAGTCAAACAGGTGCAATACAATATTTACAAAGAGATGTCATGAATATATATATATATGTATGTACAGCAAAGAGATAATAGGAAGGAAATTAAAGAGTTAGTTACTTGCCAATATGCCTTGGTTTGTAAGCAGATCCAAGTGCAGAGCAGGAAGGGTCTTTGATCTCCTCTGTTACGATGTTACACTCAGGAGATGAGTGTTAAGCTACACCATTAGGCTTGCAGCCTGTCCCTTTTTAAAAATCCCTCTGACATGGGGGGGTTGCTCTGACTACGCTATGTTGGGAGGGGTCAGGAGAACTCTGAATTTGAACCCCCATCTGTCATAATCCATGACATGGAACATCGGGGGAAAGCCGGACTTGAGGAATGTTCAATTTTCTTTCAAGTCCGGGGAGAACTGTCTTATCTGTTTTTATGATGGGTGAGCCTACATGAGTTTCTCAGGTCAGTGCTTTTAAGTGAGAAAGGTTACACTTCCGCAGACGCCCGGCACTGGACTGAGGATGCCTTAACTTGGGTTGACCCCCCACCATCTGTCACTCAGGAGATAACGTTTGCCTCTCAGGTAGGGAGGGGGTAGGGAGTGAATGATCGAGGAATGCCTCAAATAAAAAGAAAAGGAAAAGGGGAACTCTGCGTCCAACTCTGATGAGCAAGTTTGCTACAATAGCTCCTGCCACTGACACCAAGAACGAGCCGCCGCTCCTCCCACTGACGGCGGTGACGAGCCGCCGCTCCTCCCACTGACGGCGGTGACGGGCCGCCGCTCCTCCCACTGAGGGCAGTGTGTTTATAAATGGTGGTGATCACAGCTGTCATTGGACACAGACACAATGTACAGAGCCAATCAGAGTGGCTCTGTACCGTGTGATCGCTGTGAACCAGTAACAGCCATCACAGCTATAGGGTATAGAGCCACTGCTTGTGAAACGCCCTTTGAAAATTAATACACCGTGGATCACTTTTTACAGGGCTGGCAAGGCTTGCAGCACATGAGAACGACCTCTTAGGGCTCATCCACACTTGCTTTGGTCTCTGAAGAGCGATCTGTATCAGAGGTACATTTGACAGGCAGCGAGGAGGTGTTATATCTCCTCTTCAGTGCCTGCTTTAACCTCTTGAACCCTGCAGTAGTACACTGTAACCGTGTGCATTACACACAGTTGGGAGGTACTTGCAGAGAGTTCCCTTTCACTTGAATGGATTGCACTCAGCATGTGCCAGGCCCCTGAAAGTGATGGGGTATAATTCCTGCTGTGGTGGCACGTGTAAGGGGAGGGGGTTCACCACTGGGTTTTATCGCCTTTCAACCACTAGTTTGAAAGAGCAACCAAAGTGCCACTGGCAGAATGATTGAGGGATTATTATTATTATTACTACTACTATTATTATTATTTTTTATGGTTTTTAAGGGGGTTAAGTGCCACTGCCCACCATTGAAGGATTATACACAGGCTAGTAATGGTTAAAAAAAAAAAAAAAAAAAGCTAGAAGTTCTATTATTTTCTCTTGAGCATTTTTATTTGGTTGTTTTTTGTTGTAATTTTTTTTTTTTGTAATAGGAATGAGACCTTTTTGAATCATCTCCCCAATCCAGGTTACATAGTTACATAGTTAGTCTGGCTAAAAAAAGACAAAAGTCCATCCAGTTCAACCAAAAAAGGTAGTATTCATTGTGTCCTCTGTGTTTAATGGTCCGTGGATTACAGCCGTTCTGATATAATGGGGTTATGTGAGATTATTGCCTAGACCTGTACGTCTCTGTTCAGTGTAAATTAACTGTTTCCCAATCACATTAGGAAGTGCTGAGCTTGTCTCAGCCACAGATGTGGTGTCGGCGGTACACACACAGAGTGACAGCGCAGGTGACGCACACTCGGGGTTGGCTCGGCGGTGTCACAGCTCAGCTCTTGCCACATCCACAGACAATGTGAGACTTTGGGCCTGGTGTTTAGCAACAAATAACACAACAAAACAAGCTGCTGTTGATGTGTCTGGCATGGATTTCCTCCTGCTGTCATTAATGGCAGAGCTCTGTTTATATGTGCCGGGGTTTGCTGGGATCACTTAATGATATTTGGAAAACACACAGCTCAGTAACTAGGATGAGCCGGTCACCAGGCAGGGCCCAACACATGGTTATCAGAACATAAAACTACATGGGAGACCTCCACCCACAACTTTAGTTTGACTTTGGGGTGGAGATTGCTGAGATGGGTTTGGTATATTGTTATACCTGTTGCTGTAATATTTTAAGAGCACAAAGATGTGACATTCCTCTAGTGCACGGGTGTCAAACTGGCATCCCTCCAGCTGTTGCCAAACTACAAGTCCCATAAGGCATTGCAAGATTGACAATTACAAGTATGACTCCCAAAGCAAAGGCATGATGGGACTTGTAGTTTTGCAACAGCTGGAGGGCCGCCAGTTTGACACCCCTGATCTAGTAGAAGAGATTTATCTAACTTAATTTTCACGTCTCATCCCCCCCATCCCCTATCTCTCTGTATTTTTATGTCCTCTTACTTACCATTTCTCTAGTTAGCCATACAGATCTCGAAATCAATCCATTCCCTTTCAGTTTTGGACTTTTTTAAAGTTATTTTATGCGAATGGGGAACATGTGGGGAAGCACAGTGGCTAAGTGGTTAGAACTTCCGCCTGGCAGTAAGTACTAGGGTCGTTGGTTCGAATCCCAACCATGGCACCACCTGCCTGGAGTTTGCATGTTCTCTCTGTGCCTCTGTGGGTTTACTCCAGCTACTCCGGTTTCTCCTACGCTCCACAGACATGCTGGTAGGTTAATTGGATCCGGTCTAAATTGGCCCTAGTATGTATGACTGTAAGTTAGGGACCTTAGATTATATTCCCTTTGAGGGTTAGGGACTGATGTAAATGTACAGTAAATATGTAAAGCGCTGTGTAAATTGAAGGCGCTATTTAAGTACCTGTAATAAATAAACGTAACAAATATAGCTTTCAGCATTATCCCAGTTTGGTTGATCAGGTGGAGATGCACTTTAGGGCAAGGGCTCATTCACACCACATGGGGTGACCTGCGATGTTCCGTACTGGATAAACACGTCACTGATAGGGCACATGGAAGACAATTGTTTTCTATGTGCCCCATTTACACCACAATGCTATGAGATGTTAGGTGCATTGCTGTGCAGTGCAGAAAGATGTAGCATGTTTGCATTTTTTGTGACCATATTGACCCCATGTCCCTGCACAGCAGCGCAAAGTTCTGTGATAATGTGCAGAGACATGAATTAAGTGACACCATTGGCACATCAAATAAAGTTGAAAAAAGAAACCAAGCAGTGTGACATGCTGAAATGTGTATTGCACTACTCCCTGCCAAGCTGACAGTGCTCTAGCCTGCATGGTAAACCGCTGCCCGCCTATAGGGCCATGTTTCATGTGACACCCATGTTTGGGGAACCATGTAACATGATGCATGGCTGCATTCTCCAACCCTCAAACTGCCCCCCATTCCCTGCAGACATTTGATTTCTTTCTACAAATGGGCACCCACACTGCCGAGTCATCTGTATACAGGGATTTGTGAATAAATATACTACAAGTCCCATTTGCCATCACAGCAGAGAGACTCAGCGGAGTGTCCGGCAGCCAGGAGGTGATATAACCTTAATTGTAGTTTACTCATCACTTCCTCCAGCCCCATATCAAAAGTTTCTTACCTCTGAACTCACCTAGGTCTGGGAGTAAACGATACTAGTGCCTGTGTACTGCATTTACAATGCACTGATTTCAGTAGCAATGCTCTGCCGCCCTCAATGCAAAAATGATAAATTAAAAAAAATGCCTTTATAACATTGTTGGGGCATTTTAATACGGTTTCCAAAAGGTGGACTATGCCTTTCAATTTCAGTATCAAAAATGGTTTTCATTATTCAGTGAAAGTGGAAACTCCATTTAAAAACTAAACCTTTCATTGATCTAATTCAAACCCCCCCCCCCCACTCCCCCCCCCATACACTTTTTTTAAAAAAAAGCAGAGCTATTATATATATATATATACACACACACACCCCTTTTGAAAAGTAAGAATTTAATCAACATCTCAATGAACACAACGATTTCTAAAATTGACAAAAAAAGTTTTATAGGACATTTGTTTTAGCTCAATACATGAATGTAAGGTTAATAATATAACTTAGATTACAAATCTTCAGTTTTACTCAAATTAGTTGATGCAAAAATGAATACACCCTGCAACAAAAACTACTACATGTAGTATTTTTGTATGACCTCCATGATTTGTAAGGACAGCACCAAGTTTTCCAGGCATGGAATGAACAAGTTGGTGACATATTGCAACATCTATCTTTTTCCATTCTTTAACAACAACCTCTTTTAGATCCTGGATGCTAGATGGAGAGTGATGCTCAACTTGTCTCTTCAGAATTCCCCATAGGTGTTCGATTGGGTTCAGATCAGGAGACATACTTGGCTACTGAATCACTTTCGCCCTGTTCTTCTTAGATGTGTGTTTTGGATCATTGTCATGTTGGAAAAGTGCACGACAACCAAGGGCACGGAGTGATTGGTAGCATCTTCTCTTTCAATATAGAGCAGTACATCTGTGAATTCATGATACCATCAATGAAATGCAGCTCCCCAACACCAGCAGCATCCATGCAACCCCACAGACGGACACCGCTGCTACCATGTTTCACTATAGGCACCATGCATTTTTCTTTGTACTCCTCACCTTTGCGATGCCATACAGTTTTGAAGCCATCAGTTCCAAAAACATTTATCTTGGTCTCATTACTCCAAAGTACAGAGTCCCAGTAGTTGCCTTCTTTTTCAGCATCGACCCTGGCACATTCTAGGTGAGCTTTTTTTGTGCATGGGCTTCCTTTGTGGATGTCACCCATGCATGCCAGTCCTCTGCAGTGTACGCCATATTTTGTGTATATGTGTGTGTGTGAGTATATGTATGTATGTATGTATATGTATATATATATATATATATATATATATATATATATATATATATATAATGTGTGTGTGATTCTGCATTTCCGGGTAGGGGGCACACATGCACGCCCTCCCGGCTGTGCTGTGATTTGTCATAGCACATGCCAATCATTGAGCTCTGGCCAGTGATTGTCCGCCAGCAATCAGCTATGAGTCTCACAGAACACAGCTCTGTCAGTGTAATCAGTACAGATCTGTGTTCAGTGACAGGGGATCTGGTTGCTTTTTCATTCCAAAACATCTAGACCCCTGGTAAAAGCAGCACACAGTACACCAACACTTGGCACATATTTAATCCCTTGGTTGTCCTAGATGTTAACACCTTCCTGCCCTGTGTCATTAGTACAGTGACGGTGCATATCATTAATACTGATCACTGTAATAATGGCACTGGTAATGTCTGTCGAAGGCAGTTAGTTCCCACAAAGTGTCAGTTAGTGTCAGATTGGCCGCCGCACAGTCACAGTATTAACCTCCCTAGCGGTTTGATTATGTCAGTATTTCTGTGCTGAAAGCGGTACATTGTTTTCAATGGAAATATGTTTTTTCATTGTAGGCCTGTAATTGTTAGGAATAACTCACTGAAATCCATCCAAACAAGAGTTTAGTAAACATCCTGGGTATTATAAAATTTGAAACACGAAATCATAAATTATAATATAATAATCACACAAAATAATATAATAATAATAATAATAAAATTAATTCAATAATGTAATCAAACCAAAAACACTGAAATTTGAAGTAGTTCGCACATCACTGAGCTCAGTCACAAAATCGTTTTCAGTGTCGATGAATTTCCCCACGAATCATCACTCAGTTCTGCAAGTGGTTCTAATTTACTATCGCTGTTTTCTAGCCGGTCTAAAACCACTTTTGACCTAAAGGGACGCTTTTTGGACGCCATGGACGTTTCTCAGTTTCCAGGCAGAAAGAACAGTACAAATGCAGGCAGGACACAGGACAAAGCACTAGGGACAAAATGTATGCAAAATGGTTTGATACAGTAAAGTACTACTATCAGATTTTAGTGTATTGAGTGAATGTCACATTTTTACATTTTTGAATTTCCCGCTGGTTCCGTCTCCCGTACTTCCCAACGCTCGCAGGGAACGGAATTCGGAAGACGGATGCCGGCATCGGCCGGAGGAGATGGCCGGGGATGCTGCAGGGGGGACATCGCGGGAGCGCAGGACAAGGTAATTGCTGGAGGGATCCCTGAGCAACACTGCAGGGTAATCCCAAATGTAGCTCAGGGTTTACCGCTTCTGGTGCTGAAAGTTAACCCCGAGCTACACTCGGAAATACCACCAGGGGGGTTAATAGACATTATAAGTCACTAATTGCCGCCATTACTAGTATTAAAAAAAAAATAAAAATCCAGTATATATCCCATAGATTCTAGATGCTATAACTTTCACATAAAACCAATCAATACACACTACTTGGAATTTTTTTTTTTTTTTACCAAAGTAATGCAGCAGAAAATATATTGGACAAAATGTATTAAGAGATTTGATTTTTGAAAATTTTTATTTATGGGATGTGTTTTATAGCATAAAGTAAACCAATATTATTTTTCAAAATTGTTCTTTTTTTAAGAAAAAAATAAACCCATTGGTGATCAAATACCACCAAAAGAAAGCTCTATTTGTGTAAAAAAAAAAAAAAAATTTTATATATATATATATATATATATATATATATATATATATATATATAAATTTTGTTTGGGTACAGTGTTGCATGGCCATGCAATTGTCAGTTAAAGTAGCACAGTGCTGAACTGCAAAAAAATGGCCTTGTCTTGAAGGGGGTAAATCTTGCGGCGTTCAAGTTATTAATACATGTAAGTGCCACTCTCCAGTTTGTTCCTTTCTGCCAGTGTCCGAATCCTGACGTAGTGCCGATTTACGATCTCCAGCCTGACGACAGAGGCCTGTAATTCTTGAAAACAGCCAGTCTTTCCAAAGGGTGGGTCTGTTTTTTCTTTTTTTTTTTTTCCCTGGCAGGCCAAAGTCTGTCTGAATCTGGGCTGCACTCCCAGTGCACACAATTTCACCAGGAAAAAAAAACAAAAAAAACTTTGACCTCTGGCCAGAAAAAAGGGTTATAAATAGCAGCACCAGCCTGAAGACTTGTAGAAGTACCTAGATTTTTTCCAGTCTAACACTCTGGTGTCATGTCAGAACTAGCAGAACTGTGCAGTGTGGTCATTATCTCATTGCTGTCTGCCTCCCTCCTCTGACGTGTTTGCTTCGTTTTTTTCTTTTAGAGAAGTCCTGGAGTTTTTGGGGTCATGTGACGTGAGCAGCTCTATAGCAGATGCATGGTAATTCCGGATCTCTCGTGGTTGTTTATATTGTGTTGATCTGTCGCTGGATACCACGAATATCTATGCAGCAGAAAATCTTGCGTATGCCTAAATAAACGCAGCTGCATTGGATATCGCAAGGAGCTGCTGAAGCCGGGTATTTTGTCGGCCATCACTCAGCAAATATGCAGCAAATTGTTGAAATGACAGAGCAGTGACGGATTTCAATACTTTTAGTTTCTAAGAGAAAAAAAAAGAAGAAAAGAACACCGAGTGAGATTCCGTAGCCCATGCAGATCTCTGCTGTTGGATCTTTTGTGTGACATAGGCCTTATATGGAGCTGGTCCACACAAGGACCTGATTGCAGGGAAAAATCTTTTAACACGGTTACATAAGCTCCAAGTGCAGCTCAGTAGAAGAAAGGACTCCTGCCTAGTGGAAAAAATCAGGATGTATTGCCAAATCACTTTATCATGTTGAGTAACACAAAAAAAAATATTTTTCTCGTGAGTAAACAAAATAAACTCCCTCAATAGACCTGAAGGCTTGGCTAATATCACATGGTCTTGGGCTATTAGGGGCACTGTGAGCCTTGCAGGTCATTAGAGACTGCAGAAAAGTTGTGTTTGTGACTCCTGAAAGGCTCAGTGACATAAGCGTAGGAAAAAAACAGAAGAACAGTCTGGTTATGTAATGAGTGAATAATGCTGCATTGTGGGTGTATATACACAACATTACAAACTATACACAGAAACAACAATTTTTTTTTTTTTTACAAAAGCAAGTAAAACATTGAAAAATGTACTTTCTTTAAAGGCCAAGTCCATCTTTTATTTAAAAATAATAACTGCACATACACTATATTGACACCCCTCCAAATTATTATTATTATTATTATTATTCAGGATTTATATAGCGCCAACAGTTTGCTCAGCGCTTTACAATATAAAGGGAGACAATACAGTAACAATACAGTTCAATACAAGAGGGTTAGGAGGGCCCTGCTCCTTGGAGCTTACAATCTAGGATCATTGGATTCAGGTGTTCCAATCACCTCCATGGCCATAGGTGTATAAAATCAAGCACTTAGGCTGGCCATACACTATACAATTTTCTTTAGAAAATTGCTTTAGATTTACCAAAAACCATATAATATGAGGTCAAACCTAAACAACACTTTCAATTGTATCCAAATAGGCAGGCCCTTGCACTACACAGTTGAAGGTAAATCTAAAGCAAATTGGGCAGAAATTGGACAGAAAATTGTATAGTGTATGGCCAGCCTTAGGCATGCAGACTGCTTCTACAAACATTTGTGAAAGAATGGGTCGCTCTCAGCTCAGAGAATTCAGGAGTGGTACTGTGATAGGTTGTCACTTGTGCAATAAGTCCATCCGTGACATTTCCTTGCTACTAAATATTCCACAGTCAACTGTTGGTGGTATTATAACAAAGTGGAAGCAACTGGGAACAACAGCAACTCAGCCATGAAGTGGTAGTCTACGCAAAATAACAGAGTGGGGTCAGTGCATGCTGAAGCACAGTGCGCAGAAGTCGCCAACTGTCTGCTAAGTTAATAACTAAAGACCTCCAGCAGTGCCTGTGCCGTCCCTTCAGAGCGCATACGCCAGTGACATCACTGTTGTGAATATCTCTTGGTGCACGTTTAGAAGATATTCACTGTATCTACAGGTAAGATTTATTATAGGCTCACCTGTATGTACAACTTGCATAGTAAACTTTTACTTCCACTTTAAGGCAGCCTATTTATTTGACTGAGCTGCCAATACATCACAATGCACTTTATACTGGACATGCTGGGGTTGGGGTACATTTTGCAAGCTGTGTTGGGATGCCATTAAAAACAAATGTCACTGATTTTGCTAGGGATGCACAGAAACTTCGGTGGCTGAAACGTTTCGGCCAAAAACACCCCTTTCGGCCGTCGACAGATATGGAAAAAAGCACTGATACAGGTGACGAAAAAACGCTGCTGCCACCGGCCGCCGCTTGGTAGTTCTCAGCCTTACCTGAGAAACCATCAAGTGATCCTGGCGCTGGGCATAGAGATGAGTGAAGGAAAGATGGCCTTCACCCATCTCTATGCCCTTGGATGTCACTTCCGGTTCAGGCCATTTTTAATTTTTTTTTTTTTTTTTTTTTACAGCACTAGATCAATGCTTTTTTTTTTTTTTTTTTGATCCAATGCTTTACATTACAGAGGAGAGATGTGAGGTCTTATTGACCCCATATCTCTCCATAAAGAGGACCTGTCACTAATTATTTCTATCACAAGGGTTGCATGCATTTCTTGTGATTAAGAATAAAAGTGATTAAATTTTTTTTTAAAAGGGACAGTGCAAAAAAAAACCCCCAAAAACATTAAATACATTTAAAAAAAAAAAAGTTTAAAGTGCCTCCGTCACCCTGTGTTCGCACGCAGTGGTGAACGCATACGTAGGCATGTCCACATATGTAAATGGTGTTCAAACAACACACATGAGGTATTTCCACAAACGCCAGAGCAAGAGCAATAATTCTAGCACTAGACCTCCTCTGGAACTTTACACTGCTAACCTGTAGAAATTTTTAAATCATCACCCATGGAGATTAAGAACCTCAGTTTCACACCATTCCACGAGCATGCGCAATTTTAAAGCTTGATATGTTTAGGTATCTATTTACTCGCCGTAACTTCCTCTTTCATATCTTTTTAAAAATTGGGATATATATATATATATATATATATATATATATATATAATTTTTTTTTTTTTTTTAAATCAAAGGGAATTTTTTCAAAAAAAAATATATAATTTTTAAAAACTGTGCATTTCGGTTTTCGGCCAAGTGCATTTTTAATTTTCGGTTTCGGCACCAGAATTTTCATTTCCGTGCACCACTAGATTTTTGGATTGCTATAATGTAAATGCTGACTTCTTCCAGGGCAGCCAGGGAAGTAGTATTCTCAGAAGGAGATGTCAGCATTGGTAGCCTACATGTGCGTTTAATGGCAGGAATAATGGTGGCTAAAAACTCTCATTCTGTTTCCTGGCAGTCTTTGGCTTCTGCTTGGTGTTTGGAGGAGAGTGTTTGTGCCCAGCGGCCCTGCCTTTGTGCTGCTCTTTGATAAGATGGAGGTTAAGCTGGTGGTAGTCGGGACACACAGAGGACACTTTTCTCCCCCTGTAAAGGACCTGATTAGCATTCTGCAGGACCCGCACTCACTTCAAGTGATGCTTTTATTTTTATTTTCCTGGAAAATGAGAACTTTGTTTCCTCTGACCTGCTTCTGTCACTCGGAGAAGTGGCGTCCCATTCACAGCGCAGCAGCTGTCTCTCTTCAGCAGGCTGGATCATGACAGGCATGGCACCCCACGAAGGAGCTGTGCGAGGAGCTAATTCTGTCCTCCTGTGGGTGTTTTATTCTCTTTCTTTGACAGCTTTAGTTCTGTTTTTTGTTTGATGAGCATAAGTGCAGCACAGAATGCATGTCTCTGGCGAGTGCTGGCAGGTAGACGTTTTGTGCCGTTGTGTGTTCTACTATTAAGTGGCTGGTGCTTTTGCTTTGCAGTGCTGGGGCCCTGGGTGTGTGTTTCCCATTAAAGGCTCATTCAGATGAACATACAAACTTACTGAACTTAAATGCAGGAGTTTGCTGGAAGTATAATCCTGCTTTTAAAAAGGTATAGGTCACCTTTAATAAACAAAACTGCCTATGCAGGTAAGGGGTGTCTGGGCAGCTTTGGCCAAAGTTGAACAATGCCCATGCTATAGATGTAGGCCATTTGCGTACTTCCTGAAACCTGGCTGAAAAATTCCCGGAGATGGCATTCCCCTTTCCTGCCTTGTTGCTAGGATGTTGCTAAGAGATTCCCAGCTGTTGTTCTTTTCCACCATCACAGGAGTGAGCTCTTTCTCTGATTCCAACTCCTTCACATGCCCCTGACACCCCAGCTCTGAGCTCAGAGTTTGAAAGCTCACCCCTGTGATGGTGAACAGTAACAGCTGGGAGTATCTTGGCAACGTACTAGCAACGAAGAAGGATGGGTGGATGCCATCTCTTGGTTTTTCAGAAAGGCTTTAGTAGGTACGTAAAGGTATAGCAAACTGATGAAAGTGAATGGTAACAGCTGGGAGTGTTGTAGCAACATCCTAGCAACAAGGCAGGATGGGAAGATCATAATACCTTCTCTGGGAGTTTTCAGACAGGCTTCAGTAGGTACCTAAATGGCCTACACTTATAGCAAGGACATTATCAAACTTTGGTCAAAGCTGCACAGTTTATCTACAGGCACCCCTTACCTGCACAGGCAGTTTTTTAATAAAGGTGAACAATGCTTTTACAGTTGCATTATTATAATGCAGGATTTATTTAGCGTCAAACGTTTATGCAGTGCTTTACAACGTAAGGGCAGACAGCACAATTACAATGCAAGTTAGTACAGTAGGACACATAGGGCTTTGCCCATTAGAGCTTGCAATCTAAGAGGAAGGGTCAAGAGACACAAAAGGTAGGAACTGTGGGGGATGGCCTGATGGAGAGAATAAATGTACAGTTGTTAGGTGGGGGCAGGATAGGCCTCTCTGAATATGTTTGTTTTCAGGGAAGTGGACAGAGTGGTATAGTAGGACAGATTGGGGTAGGGAGTTCCAGAGGATGGGAGAGGCTCTGAAGAAGTCCTGAAGGCAAGCTTGGAAGGAGGTGGCAAGGGAACTAGAGAGCAGGAGGTCTTAAGAAGAACAGTTTGATTGGTATTTTAAGACAAGGTTAGTGATGTAGCTGTATGCATGTAACTTTCGTGCCACATTTACATGCATACAGTATTAATGCAGCTTATTGGCTGCCCCCACTGCTTAGTCAGCCGATCAATATTAACAATGTGCAGCTAGCGTCAGTGCCGGATTTATAAGGAGGCAAACGGGGAAACTGCCCGGGGGCCCTTTTGACAGAAGGGCCCCCTCCATACAAAAAATAATGCAAAATAATATAAAAGATATATAATAATAAAAAAGTACTTTATTAAATTCATCTTGAGAAGTACATTTTTGCCAGGCATCATCTGTAAAAGTTTTTACTCTGGACGTCTACATTGTATCGTTTTTAAAAATAAATTTTGGCAGCTGAAGTGGGCCACACATAGAATGCTTACACTGTTGTGTGTGTGTGTGTGTGTGTGTCAGTCAACCTGATGTGGCCCTGGCTAGCGGTGCCTATACCCCGTAGTGCACACCATTGATGTTGAAATCCTGACCCTGAATGAGTGCATGGCAGTGCGGCCGCTGCAGGTGCAGAATTACCTGGGCCTTCAAACGCTCAGGATCTGCTGAGGTCATTCTGCACTGCCGCAATAATGACTCATTCAGGGCCGACATGTCATCATTAGCAGTATGAAATCTGCAATCCTGACTACATTGTTGATATCCACATCGAAAAATACGGTGACGTAATATACTCTCTCCTCACCGGCTTACCTCATCACAGACTATCCCCGCTTCAGTCTATCCTGAACTCAGCGGCCAGACTCATCCACCTTACCAACCGCTCCATATCCGCCACCCCCCTCTGTCATTCCCTCCACTGGCTTCCGATTCCCCAATGCATAAAATTCAAACTACTAACATTGACGTACAAAGCTATTCATAATACTGCACAAAACTACCTCACCGACCTGATACCCAAGTACCACCCAACACGTACTCTTCGCTCCTCACAAGACCTCTTACTCTCTAGCTCCCTGATCTCCTCCTCCCATGCCCGACTCCAGGACTTCTCCAGGTCTTCCCCCATCCTCTGAAACTCACTACCCCATTCCATCAGACTGTCACCTACCCTACTCACCTTTAGGCGCACCCTGAAAACCCATCTCTTGAGGGAAGCCTTCCCTGCCCTCACCTAACAGCCAATCTCCTCCACTCCATCCCCCACAGCCATTTCCTCCTGTACCACTATCCCCTCCCTCCTAGATTGTAAGCTCCAAGGAGCAGGGCCCTCGAACCCCTTGTGTATTTTATTGTTACTGTATTGTCTCATGTACCGTCTCCCACTATAATGTACAGCGCTGAGCAAACTTTTTGGCGCTATATAAATACTGTATAATAATAATAATATTGCCTACGTGTAAATACAAGCACAAAGTTTTTCTGCGCACAACGGAAATAATGCTGAACTTTATGGCCTTAGACGCAGCTTTTTGTATGGGCCCATGGATTTATATACTGCTCTGATTAGACAAACTTGATGCTGTATGTGATGTTTTAACTCCATGTGAATGAGCCCCCTAAGGGCGCTATCTGCATGGAGTTTGCTGGTTCCCCTGTGTTTGTTTAGGTTTTATGCCAGTGGTCTGGGTTTTCTCCCTGAACCCATAACCTTACTGGTATGATCATTAAAGCAGATGTAAATCCATGCAAGAATTGGGTTCTATTAGTGTAGGATGTCCATTGCCTGTACTGCTCACACAATGGACTCTTCCTGTCTGTGGTTAAATAGACGTGCTTCCTATAGTGCCTGTTAGCCTACACATGGCAGGCAGTATGTGAGGATTCTAAACATGAACATGCCATTTAGGTGGATGGTAAATGCAGCAAATTGCCACTTACTGTCAATGATTCATGGAGATCTTCGCTGTGGGGCCCCAGGAGGCACACAACCTGACTACACAAAGTATCCTGGCCAGGCTTCAGAGTAGATTCCCCATTCTTTCCTATTGAAAAAGGCCTTAATGGTCCACGGCTTCCTTTTTTAGGAATGAATTGGACATATGCAGCCCAGCCAAGATACTCTCTGTAGCCCCGCAGTGAAGATCTCTATGGATAATGGACAGTTAAGTTGCAGACTTGGGGAAAAATATATCCACTATGTGTATACCTTTACAAACCTGGATATTACCTTGTAAATGTAGCAGTGACATCATCATTGTGCTGTACATAGCCTTTGCAGAGAGCAAAGCTGAGGGAAGGACCCAACAAACCCATCCACTACAGGCTGCCTGCGGAAAACTACAAGTGCAGGTGGATACAAGACCAATCACCCTGCACAAGGAGAGAAAGCAGCAGTGACTAGTCTTTATTACAGGAAGCTCCTGCACAAAGGCAAAGTGCAAGACTTGTTTCTTGCTGGATAATCTGATTTAAATTTGAATACAAATGAATCTTGTACTTCACTTGCAGTTCACCTTTAACAGAGCAGTATGGAAAATTAAAAAAAAACAAAAAAAAAACAACAACAATCCTACTCACCTAGGTGGATACAGCACTGATCCAATGCTGCATCTGTCCCCCACTAGCTCTTAAGACTAAGAACTGAGCAATCAAACACCACTGATCTCTCAGTTCTCAGTCTTCAGTCTGCGGAGAGCTGGTGACTGACAGTCCACTGCCTATATGCTCTGCGCCACCAGCGCTCATGGTGGAGGGGTGGCAGCGGCTGGCTCAGGCTCCCAGCAGTTCGCTAAGAGGCTGAGCCATCTGCCTGTCCAGGCATCTGGGTGGATCCCGACTGTTGAATCTGTACAGGTTGAAAACGGGTCACAGGAGTGCAGAACACAGTGCACATCTAGGACCCCTAGGAGAAGTGAAGCTAAAATAGCTTCGGCCATACTTCTCCTTTTAATCTTTTGCCGCCCACATAATTCATATATGTGATCGCAAAGAATGTGAGCTTTAACGCCCATATACCACGCATATGCATCCATGGACAGCCAATGTCTCTGTACTGAGAGCGTGTTCACTGCAGACTTCCAGCACAGTGATCGAGCTGTCATAGAACGTTGTGATCAGGACCGGGTGGGACAGGACAGTGGTCATGTCAATAGGAAGTCTGTCCTGTCCCCGGCTGTGAAAACCTATTTAAAAGGACACCAGGGTTAGAGGGGAAAGGGTTAAAGTGTGTGTACCCAAAACTTTTCATTTTTGTTTGATAGAGTAGCTAATGGTCAAAATCCATTAACTTTTGCTGTCTCTGTCCCAGAGATCAATTTCATTTTCTTGTGAGAAGAAATCTCTACAAAAGGATTAGCTGTCACTGAAACAAATGTCCCCACTGGAAGAGTTCCTCTCTATTCTATAGCAATGGAAAAACCTGACATGGGTTGTACCCCTTCCCTACTCTATTCAAAACTAATAAAAAAAAAAAAAAAAAAAAAAAAAAAAGATACACAACTTCTGAAACTGGGGACTGTGTCGTGTTGTACGCTTCATGTTCCAGCCCAACACGGTTAAGTTATACAATCTATGGAGGATACCTTGCATCTGGATTGCCTAGAGGAGCAGGTGGTTGTATACCGGGTGCAGTATAGCAGCTGGCTCTTATCATCTATATTCAATTATACTTAGAGTCTGGGTGAAAAGATGAAATCGGACAGGTGCAGGTCACCCCCTCGTTTTCACAGCCTCTTGATTCTGCCCTTTGCTAGACCACATCATAGCAAGCATAGCTTAACCAGGCTTCTGCTATTACATTACGGAGTATATTTAGTTATCTGCTGAGTTGTGTGCACTATTAAACTTTAAGGCCGAACTCTAACCAGAAATGACAAAGTAGAAATGAGTAGTTCATTAAAAGATAAAAACTAGATTTTGCTGCAATATTCAGATTCAATCCAGATATTTCCCCTCCAGTACCTTTTTTTTTTTTTTTTTTTTTTTTTTTTTTTCCCAGCCACTATATAGCCTCAGTTTGATGGCCAGCATCATTCAACCCAATTCCTCTGATCCCAGGTTGTCCTGGACCCACGTTCAGCCCATGACTGGACAGTGAAGTGAGAAGCAGTACAGTAATGAACTCCTTTCCCTTTTGCTGTTTTCTCCTCCTATCAGCATGATTGTTGCCAGGACATGGCCCCTTGATTTTGCTTTTTCCTCTCACACTTCAGCCCTTCTGTACGGGACTTCAAGAGGTTGATACCAGAGCCACATTCAGGTACTTGCACTGCTTGCATTTAAACCATACATTTAATGATGTACTAAGTCGCTCTTAAAATGGAACTCCAGTCTGCCTCTCAGGTGACTCTACCCCCCCGCCCGGCACTGCCATTATTATGGCACATACGCAAAAATAGCAATGGCCTCTACCCGGCCTTCCTTCAAGTCCTAACAGAGCCTGTTGGCACAACCGCACATGAGCAAGGATGGAGAAGGTTTGTGACTTCTCTGGCAGCCGTCTAATGGCAATGAATCTCTGAGAAAGATTTTGTTACTCCTTGTGTCACCAGGACAGGAAGTAAGGGTAAAGGGATACCACAATAAGGGCATGTTCACAAAAGCTGCCATATTATACCAGAGCCGTTGGTGTGTGCTGTGAACGAAGTGTTGCTGATGTGTTTTAATGATGCATCCTAATACATACTGTTGTTTTTTTTCCAAGTTTATTTAAATGTCAGAAAATTACATTTCATCATCTTTGCGATGCCGTGTGGTGCATTGCAACACGCTGCACTGAAAAAAGGAGAGCATGTCCTCCTTTTTTTTTTTTTTTTTCTTTTCAGTGCATACCACTGCAGTACGTATTGCCTTGTTCGGGTCTTGGGGAAAGATGCCCAATGCAGCCCAAGGCCTATGGTGTGAAAGGGCCCTAAAATCATGACTGTGGTCCTAACCCTTCCCTACTTCGTGAACAGGTAAGTTGGGATTGGAGTTGCACCATAGGTAGAAATTAGTCTAAATGAATCTTTGTTAGAAAAAACAGCAATTAGGAAATTCATCTGTGATGCATTCCTCAGCCCCCCCAATCAAAATAAACAAGGCCTATCTGATCATCGGGAACCTTGCTTGCAGCCGGCCCTGACTGTCTAAGAACTAGAGATGAGCAAAGTTCATATGGCCCTTTTGTTCTAGGAAGGGATTATAACGCTATAAACATTATTTTTAGACTAATGCAAACAGCTCTGTTTTATATACATTCTCTGCTGGTTGCTATACACATGCATACCATTGCCGTTGAAAAGGAAGAATTGAGGATTTAATTTATATACAATGACATAGCGTTTCCACCAGCTTTGTGAACATTAATAAAACTTACAATTGCTTTACTGATTAGGGGAAGCAGTTATTCTTTTTAATTTTCAGTTAGCCTTGCATTGATGGCCACAATGACCTCATGACATCAGGTGGCATTTGACAAATGCATCCATTTTTTTTTTTTTTTTTTTTTGTAGTTGGAACCATGTGGTTATGCACTGGGACCACATCATGGATGCTTACACAGTATGTTGTCCTTGGAAGACTTAAACTTGCATCCCAAGGTAAAGTGAACCTATAATTTAATCCTGGAAAAAGTAACAGGTTCACTTTACTGTAAGTTGACTTATCTGTGCGTCCCTGCTATCCTAATCTGATACCAGGCCATCTGGGATACTGTACCTATTATGTAAGTCCCTAGTTGCTGAGCAAATCAGTTATGTAGGACTGTACACGCACCCCTGGCCCCCCAGTGATTGCATTCTGGTTGGTGATTATCTACACTGACTCTGCATGGGAGGTGTTTTTCTTGAGCTTCAGTGGTAGAACAGGTTGGTATGATAGTGTAGGGCAGGTAAGTAGTTGTATCGTAGAGTCTCTAAAGTTAATTGCTGTTAATTGCTCACCATAGCCAAGGTCTAAGGTACATATCAGCATTAACTAGTGCATGGGTATGAGCAGGCATAATTAAAAAGGCCCAGTCTCCAGACCATTAATTTCAACAACAGTCTTCTCATAACATATGTTCACCTAATGCATTTTAGGCATACAATTGTACCTATAAAAGCCTTCCTTGTGTTGACTTCCAAAAGCCCTGAGATTGCTGCTGTGTTCTGCCATCTTGGTTGTAATGTCAGTAGCCCCAGCAGACTCAGCTGTCACTTAAGTTGCAGTCTATTGCAAGGATATATAGAATAACAAATTACAGAAGTCTGGTCAGTAAAGTTTTCTTCTGGCAGAGGTCCAAATCTCATGTTTGAGCTATGACCCAGATCCTTCACACCACAGCCCCCCATACACATCCTCTTTACATTATTGTAACCCCCCCCCTTTTTACATCCGTGTTCTCAGCCCATCCTTCACATTCCCCCGTTTACATCAGTGTCCTCCACCCATCCTTCACATCATAGTCCCCCACATACATTCGTATGCTTGTAACTCAACCCATCCTTCACATCACAGTCCCCCATATACATCAGTGTACTCGTAACTCAACCCATCCTTCACATCACTGTCCCCCCTTTGCATTAGTGTCCCCTGATTCCCCTCTGTATCACAGCCCACTTCACATTACAGTCCTGTTCCCTTCACATCACAGTCCCAACAGCCAATCACCTGCTTGTTAACATGAAAAGGTAACATGTTAGTTTACCTAAAAGTTAATATAGATCCTCCTGTGAGGATGGGGGAAGACAACAGAGCGATTGTGCAAAGAGAGGCACCCAGGCTACTGAGTGATGCAACCTTGGTGATCTGGACATGACTGTCACTTGATCCAGATGCAGACCACAGTATGCCAGTTGGTGATGCCTGGATTCCCATTAACGTCTCCTCCAGTTGCTACATAAAGATTGTGTAGGGATGTGAGAAAGGAGTGGAGGAGCTGGGCTAGCATAGATAGTATCGAGAAGAGGAGAGCGCTATTAAGTGCAAGGTGGGTGGGTCTATGAAAGGGAATGGACTCTTACTGGAGTGGTCAATTTTTTCTAGGTCTTGACTATACAACAGCTTTATGCAGGATCCGAGGTCCTGACTTTTCCATTCCCCAACGCACACACACAATTTTCTCCCTTTTCTCTCTTTCCTTCTGTTTCGTCATCTGTTTTATATGCTAAAGTACACAACTATGTCAGCCTTTCTCAACCTTTTCAACACAGAGAAACCCTTGAAATAACATTCCGGGCTTAGGGAACCCCTGCTAAAAATGACTATATCTACAACTCGTGATACTTTAGTGTGATGGTCAGTGGGAAGAATACTTCTTCCACTTATGGTCATTGTGAAGAATTACCCCCTAATAGGTGGCTAAAAAGATCAATTGTGCCAGTCGGAACTTATATGAGAGGCAGAAATACTCATTGCTCAAGGAACCTCTAGCAACCTCCTGGAGAAACCCTGAGCTATGTCGTCGATTGTCATAATGGCCACTCAGTTGTTTGTTGTAATATTGAATATCTGTTGGCATTCACAGTGGCACTACAGTACATTGACGCCCTGTTGGATGTGCTACTAATGACATTATACTCCTGATGACTTGTGTGTCTTATTTTCTCTTTCAGTAAAAAAGTATTGAATGAAACATTTTTATAGATTGGTCAAAGGTACATTAGAAAAGATTTAAAAAATAAAACCGTTTAAGTTTTCTTTGTCTTTGACCTGCAATTTAAGTTGTGACAGTCTCTTTAAATGTAATTTTGACCAACGTACAGAGTGCTACTAGCAGAATAATGTATTAACTGAGCTGTTGCCAAAGTGCATGCCAACCGGTAAGGCTCCCGAGGGAGCAGATATACTGTACCTCTGTCCAAACATCTCTCACTATGATTAGGCCATGTGGGGGGATAATGAGGGTGGTAATGAGTATGCCCACATATTTATGTAGGTAGGAAAGAAAATAAATATACCATTTGTGGATCACTTGTGAGAAGATTCTGTCAGTCTATCTTTCTGTATCCCCCTGTTTATTGTATCTCTCTATCTATCTCTCGATCTCTCGATCTATCTATCTCTCCACACACCAATCACGGAAGCAGAACTTTTTATTTGGTTTTAGCAGCAAAATCATGTCTGTGGGCTTGCCACCAACACAATTGGATATTAGCAAAAATAGGAATCAGATTGAGTATTAATACAAATTCTTGTCTGATTGCCTATGTATTCTCTTGAGAATGGATGCTGGGGGGTGTGTGAAAAAAGCTCTCTGGTCTCCTTCGGCTAGGCAGGAGAATCTGACTTATTTAGAGACCAGTACCCACAGGTGGTCAGTGGCTACCCTGTATTGTCCACTTTTCTATCTGTCTGTCCATTGATATGTCAGCCTGCTCCATATCAATCTGTTAACAAAATAGTATGCATAGTTTATCTTTACAGATGATCAATAGCCCCCTTTCTCAGCCTAGTACAGCTTTATAAAACCTTGTGAAGGTTTTTTTTTCCTGTTTTTTAGTGTAGTGTTCCTTTTCGCTAAGGAATAAATGGGTTTTGTGTCTGTGCCATAAAACCCAGTGTGGTGCCATATTTCATCGGACCGGCAATGAACAGTCTGTCCGCTGCACCAATTAACTTTATGAGCTTGATTTTTGTGATAAAACAAAATCCTTTCTGTTGGTTGCTGTCTTGTTACAGCATTCCAGAAGTGCCTGGGCTCCATGTCGCTGGAGGTATTTCAACACAGGAAAAAAAAGGAATCTTGGAGGTATTTTCTCAAGTAAATTCTATAAACTAATTTGACACTAGGATGTCAGAAAACTCGAGTTATGGAAAAGAAAATGGTCTTCTAAAGAGTGAACCTGTGCTTTTCTCATACAAGACAAAACGGATTCATTAACTTGCCTTCCCTTGCCTCTTTGCCCTGTGCTTGTTCGTAGGAATGAGAAAAGGCCTTCTGTAAGGGCCCATTCACTTCAAGGGGTCATTCGCTTTTACATATGTGTTTTTAAATGTATTGAGGTGCTTTTCATTAGTAGCACATTCATTTTGAATAGGTACCGAAGTGCACAAAAAGGGGTCCTGTAAAAATGCACAACACCCAGCGCATATGAATGCAATAAACAATGCATGGCAATGCACCACAACAAAGTGTGTTGTCATATGTTACCATTATTTATTTATTACAGGTACTTATATAGCACTGTCCATTTACACCTCAGTTTACATATATTGTACATTTATATCAGTCCCTAACCCTCAAGGAGCTTACAATCTAAGGTCCTTAACTCACATTCATACATACACATACTAGGGCCAATTTAGACAAGAGCCAGTTAACCTACCAGCATGTCTTTTGAGTTTTGTTGGAAACCCACACAGGCAAACTCCAGGTCGGTAGTGCCTTGGTTGGAGTTTCAACCACTGACCCTGGTGCTGCTACACAGAGGTTGCTATATTTGCAGCTTACACAGGGCCAAGGACCACCCCCATGTGAAAGTTCAGGTTCTTGGTGATCTTCCGGATTTGTCACCCATTTGCTGCACTGTAAGAAGATGGTTAGTGGGTGCCCGGCTTCCTTATACCCAGAGCTGTCTGGTATTAAGCTTGGGACGTAATGACATGAATTTTGGTCACTCAATACCCCATCCATGCTAAATGGAAGTGGAAAGTTCGGGGATCTCTTGATACCAAGCCAAGGTCAGGTAGACCAAGAAAGATTGCAGCCATAGCTGACAGAAGAATTGTCTGGGATTCAAAGAAAAACCCTCAGGATACCTCAAAAGAAATACAGGCTGCTCTGGAAAAAGATGGTGTTGTTGTTTTTAAGGAGTACAATACAGTGATACTTGAACAAAAATGAGCTGTTTGGTCAAGGTGCCAGAAAGAAGCTTTTACTGCAGCAATACCACAAAAAAGCCCAGTGACAATATGCCTGACAACACCTTGACATGCCTAACCAGGCCTTTTTGTGTCATTGATGCAGTAAAGGCTTCTTTCTGGCACCTCGACCATGCAGCTCATTTTTGTTCAAATGTCATTATATTGTGCTCCTTCAAAACAACCACACTGTCTTTTTCTTGTGGTTACCTATGGGTTTCCCTTTGTATCCCAAACAATTGTTCTGGCAGTTGTGCCTGCAATCTTTCTTGGTCTACCTGTACTTGGCTTGATATCAAGAGATCCCTGAACTTTCCACTTCTTAATAGGTGAATTAACAGTACTGATTGGCATAGTCAAGGCTTTGGACATCTTTTTATGTCCTTTTTCCATCTTTATAAAGTTCTGTTACCTTGTTACGCAGGACTTTTGACAGTTCTTTTCTGATTCCCATGGCTCAGTATCTAGCCTAGTCAGTGCTTCCACGTAAGAGCTAACAAACTCATTGACTATTTATACACTGACACTAATTGCAATTTAAAAAGCCACAGATGTGGGACATTAACCTCTAATTGGCATTTTAACCCGTGAGTGTCACCTTGTGTGTCTGTACCAAGGCCAAACATTCCAGGGTATGGAAACTTTTGATCATGGCCATTTGGGTGATTTCTGTTACTGTGATTTAAAAATGAGCCAAACAACTATTTGATAATAAATGGCTTCATATGATCATCATCCTTCAATAAAAGAGCATTTTTTGGCATGATCAGTCATATTTTCAATATCAATGCCAAAATTTCACAATTTCTGCCAGGGTATGCAAACTTTTGAGCACAACTGTATATGGAATTACCAGGATAAGCATGAAGCTGCCCATTTTGTAGCCAGTGCATGTAGTTATTGATGTGGCATAGAATGAAATGTATTTCCGATTTGGCAGCTTAATTGGAATGACATCCATGTTATATTTGTTACATGTTCCCAGTCACATTGTATAATTTATTTTTAAAAATTGACCTTTTTAGATCCTTTTTTTTTTTTTTGGGACCCTCCAGCAAGGAAAATCCTAACTACTTCTCTTTGTTTATGAGAGGGCTGGGCAGCTGTGTCTGCTGTAATTTTATACTGTCTGTACTGTGAAGGTGGATCTTCATTATCAATTGTAGCTAGATGTGAACAGTCTGTCCTTTAAAAGGGTTAAAGGTGTAGAGGCTGAGCTTCTTGTATTTTATGTTAATGAAGACAGACTTAGGACAGGCTCGCTCTAACATCAGCAATGACACCTTTTCCTGAGAGACATTTAAAAGGTAAGGAAAATTTATATTAAAAAAAAAAGTTTAGGCATGCTGTATGCATGGGATCAAATGCCAAGCATAATGGGGTTTTCTCCAATTTGCTTGCAAAATTAGAACTATGCTTTAAAATGTATGCATAGCCAAAACTATTTAATTCTGAATAGCTGAAGTCCAGGGTCATTCTGTGCATACAGCACCAGCACATAAATGACTTGTTTATGGGGAGATGTAAACATGTAATCTGTGATGGCACTCCCCCTGGTAACACATTGCTGTCATTTACATGTTGGCCCTGGGTAGCAGTGGCAGCCAATAGATTTTTTATTTTTTTTTTCTTCAGTTTAGGCTTTTGTAGCTAAATGCTATGGACCAAAATGAAGCAGTGTGCGAGGGCCCATAGTATATAATACTCCTGCATTCAGATCTGTAATGGATCTGAATGCAGAATATTGTATGCCCTAAAGCTAGGTTTACCCTGCTGCGATCCGACTTTCAGTGCGATTATGTACTACTACTTAGATGTAATTTGCATATTTGATGGGGCCAAAACTGCGATGGAAGTACTACAGGAACCTTTTCCAAAATCGGTCTGTGCGTAGTCCCAGTGATGTGAATAACCACTATTGAAAATAATGTGAATGCCATTATCATGCGATTTCTGTGTGACTTAAATCACATCTGAAATTACACTAGTGTGAACCTGACCTAAATATCAAAACATGGCAACTTCAAGGGCCCCTTTCACCTTGTACACAGAAGACCCATGTTCCAAACCCTGAACGCACACGTTCTTAAACGCCAATGCCGCACGGTACAATGTTCAGCCCCAACCAACCGCAGCTTGCCATAGACTTTGACTGGCTGTCTGTAGTGGGGCTGGATGCTGCACCTGTCACTCCCAGGCGCACTGCTCCTAGACCAACCCAGGACCTAAGGCTGGCCATACACTATACAATTTTCTGTCCAATTTCTGCCCAATTTCCTTTAGATTTACCTTCAGCCATGTAGTGCAAGAGCCTGCCTAATTGGATACAACTGAAAGTGTTGTTAGGTTTGACCTCATATTATATGGTTTTTGGTAAATTAAACCAAAAATCTCCAGAAAATTGTATAATGTATGGCCAGTCTTAGTGTCTGATCCTCATGTCAGGCTTTGTTTATATGGGCTGCACTGGAGAGAGCCCTGTGCAGCATTTTCTCCAGAAAATCATTTCCACTCTTCAGTTACTCTAAAATCCATCCATCCTTAAAGTGGAACAAAACTCTCATCGTTTTCAGCCAAGGTTGCTGCCATCTTAGTCTTTGATCTGCTATTGCCATGTGGTCAGTTATGACACCAGCCATTTGATGGTTTGACGGTTTGGTTAAGAGCACAAGCAACTGCGACAGTTGGCATTCCTGGCATGCTAGAATTTAAATCGATTTAGTTCTACTCTTAATGTCTAACCTAGTTGAGTGAGGAAGAGTTAATTTCGGTCAGGAAAGCAATTAGAAGAGTGGTGCATTGAGGTCATATGGAATCCCCTTGACAAAAGAACACCTGTTGTTGTAAACACTTCTGCTCATGACCATGTGAATTTGATGGACAGCGAGCGCCTGCATTCATGGGGCAGTAGTGATCTCCTACTATTATGACATTACGCTTCTCTTTATTTTTATCATGACACCTCAGAGTTTCCTATCATCTGTCAGCTTCTCATTTGTATTTCTACAAACCAACCCTGCAGGTCTTCATGGAGTCTGTATGTTTTTGTTTTTTTTTGTTTGTTTTTGCTTCCTTTTGGGTGCTCAGGTTCCTTTGCAATTCTAAATGTATCCTTTTTATAAGCTTTTGTGCTTCAAGCCAGAACTAAAATTAAAACCTGTGTCTCCTGGATTTAGAAAGCCAAATGTGCTCAAAAGCAAAGGTAATTTCAGTCACCATGCAGTTAGAAAAGTGTTGATTCAGCAAATTGTTTTACTTTTTTTTTTTTTTTATTTTATATTTTTTAACGAGTCTCTTATGAGCTTATCAGAGTTGTGCGCTCAGGGGTATCTCTTTAACCTCAATTAAATGTGCTACTAGTTTAGCTTCAACAGAGGAAAAAAAAAAAAAAAAATCAGACATGCATAGTTTTTTGCTGCCACTCGGTAGTGTGTTGCTGTACATTGTGGTACGCTGCAGCCGGTGTTTGCCAGAGGTGCATTGCCTGTGTGCACTGGGGTGCCATTAAAAATGAATGTCACTGCAACAATGCGACGTGTGTTAGCATATTTATTTATTTCAGGTACTTCTATAGTGCTGTCAATTTATACAGCGCTTTAAATATGTTGTACATTCACATCCGTCCCTAACCCTCAAGGGGTGTACAATCTAAGGTCCGTAACTTACATTCATACATACACATACTAGGGCTAATTTAGACAGGATCCAATTAACCTACCAAGTATGTATTTGGAGAATGGGAGGAAGCCAGAGTACACGGAGAAAACCCACGCAGGCACAGGGAGAACATGCAAACTCCAGGCAGGTGGTGCCATGGTTGGGATTCGAACCAATGACACGAGTACTGCCAGGCGGAAGTGCTAACCATTTAACATATGTTGTGTTAAAGAGCATGGACCCTGTGTCTATATGGACCTTATATCTAAAGATTTCCATTTGTATCCTCCAGGATGAGAAGTGGAGCGAAATCTCCCCCACGGGACATAAAACCACCTGACAGAAGTTCTAACCGAAAACTAGAAGAATCCTGTTTGGCTTGCAGGGTTTCATAGTATATTACCAGAGTTGTCATTTTTTAAATTTGCACTTTTATGGGGCTTCTGACACATTTAACAAGATCTGTAGCTATGAGCTCTCTGCTAGTGCCACTTAGGCAACTGTCTCAGCTTGGTTGAAAAAAAAAAAAAAAAAAAAAAAAAAGACCCTGGCTGCATTTATTGAACAATTACAAGTAAAAGAATCTGAGCTGTCAGTGCTGTCCAGCAAATACTACAGCTGTGCAGAAGTCAGATGGTCCACCTTAATCCATATGTGTTCCACAGGCAGAGTGCAGAGAACACCTCACAGGGTTACTGGGGGAGCATTTCCTGTAGGCCTGCATTTCAGAGATGGCAAGGATTCTGCACTGGGTGTTTGGGACAACTAGTTCAGCAGTTTAGATCCTCATCTGACATTGTTGCAGTGTACGGGTCCACCTTGTTCCCTAATCTGGAGATTTGAGAACCCAATTCCAAAAGGGATTGAGGTGGTCCTGTACACTGCAACAATGTCGGATGTTATTCTGAAATGCGGAGCTAGTTGTCTGTGCTATTTGGAGGCTTTTTGAGGAATTTGTTATGCCTGTAATGTGCTTTCTACCCATCTACCTGTGTTTGGGGGGGGGGGGGGTGCAATACTGCTGGCTGGACTTTGTATTCACAGGCATCCTGGTTTGTACGGCTTCTTCCAGGTTCCAGGGTGCCATCGCAGTCCCTCCTGCAAATGTTAGGAAAGTTACAGTACCTGAGCACTGCAGTGTCGCTCTATTGCCTTTTATAATCCCTTTTAAAACTTTAAAATATTTGTAAAATGCGATATTCTATTGCCTGCGTAAATTCCTTTCTAGAATTTCATCCCTTGGCAGGTCACGGCTGACCTCACATGAACCTATAGCCTATTGGTGATCAGAGGTGAAGAGACTCTGGGTTACAGTCAGGGCTGCCTGCAGTCTACTCTGATGAGTGTTCAGGGCCTATTGAGCAAGCTGAGTATTTGGCAGTTCCAGAAATGGTCTTTGTAATGATCTGCTATATTTGTCTAGAACAGCTTGTTGGGGAAATCAGAGCAGAGTAAGGTCATGCAGTTATCTCTAATAGTTTCTAAGTTCCACTTCTGTCGACACCATCGTTTTATTAACAAAGGGCCAACTAACCTCCAAACAACATGTTCACTGTTCTGGTGCTGGAGTTTATTTATGAAGAATTTCTGTGTAGATGGCTCTGTGCTGTATGTAGTGTGTTCAGGGAAAGATGTGGTCTACCATCACTGGCCTCTTGTGGACATACCTGTCTGGCTGGTTATGGCTTTAAAGTGTCACTAAACCCAAGACCGTAAACATCAGTCTGTATATGCAGTAAAGCATGCTTGGTATACTCACTGTGGAACCTAAGGGGTTAATCCACATTGTGTAAAAATGCTGTTTGATCCTGTCTTCTCTGATCCTCTCCTTCTTTTCTGTCCCCTATCCATCTGCTGATAGTACAGAGCTCTAGGAGTTACTCTGCACATGCTCAGTTTGGTGTGTATTGCTAGAGAGTTTTTGTTTTCTTTTTTGGAGAGTGCATGTGATCATCACAGGGCCAATCTGCGCTGTCCAGAAAGAGGGCCAGGGGTTATGCAGCCTCATAGGACAGCCAGAGCAGAATGGAAACTCCTATAACTTTAACCATCACAAAAAGGCTGTTTGATCCTGTCTTCTCTGATCCTCCCCTTCTTCCAGTGCCCCCCCTTTTATTGTCTGATAAGCTATAGCGTGTGGAGTCACTCTGCACATGCTCTGTTTGGTGTGTATTGTAGAGAGGTCTTTTTTTCTTGGGAGAGTGCATGTGATCAGCACAGGGCCAATCAGTGCTGTCCAGACAGAGGTCAGGGGCTTTGCATCCTCCTAGAGCAGAATGAAAACTCTTCCTACAAGCTTTAACATGTGCTCAGCTGGATACTGATAGAAGTCACAAATATTGCTGTATACTGCTGATGAAAAAAGGTATTTAGCAAGTTGTAATTTCTAAAATACTTATATTTCAATGTTGTGTGTACTGTGGGAGGCCAGATATAGTGAATGCAGGGTCCTCGGTTTAATAACACTTTAATATTTTGAGTCTCCTGAGCTGGCATAAGGATTCAATCATTGGATAGCAATGCATAGTCTTTATCAATAAACTACAAGTGTTTGGCTTCTTACATCAGAACAGATTTCCCTGTGATAGTTTGTGTCTCTTCTCCCTCCATGGTCTGTAACAATGACAACTCTGGCTTCACACATCAGAATAGGTTTCCCAGTGATAGTTTGTCTCTCTACCCCCTGAAGAGGACAAAGGTGACATTCTCTTACAGATGATCATTTTCAGGCTCCATGCACACTGAGCGTTTTAATAACACTGGTAATGTTAGCTGTATAAAGTCACGTTAAAAACTGGAGTTTTTTAGCATTAGTGTTTTTTCGTTTTTTTTTTTAACAAAAAAAAAATTAATTTGTGCTCAAAAAATGTCCAAAAACACTGTTGTGCATCATTTTTTAGTGTTCGAGCATTTTTCCAGCTAAAAAACTCCTCTAGAAGCCCACTAGTCCTGGGTTTTTTTTCCAGCCAAAAAACACTGATTACAGTCCATGTGTGCATGGACACATAGGATAACAGGCTGGAGGGTTTACTGGCTGTAGAAAAAAGCGACAAAAACAGCAGCTGTAAAAAATGTCAAGTGTGCAGGAGGATTTCAAGTTTTGACCTCCTGATAATCTATAGGTCATGCTGTAGTTTGGCCTTTGGTGGTATCTCTGGTGGAAATGCCTTACCTTACATACATGATCTTCAAAGGATTAAACTCACAACAGTAAAATCAGTCCGTATATCAGGGGTGTGGAAATTTTTGAAAAAGCTACTTGTCAAGGGACTAAATCAATGTCCCAATCTACTTGTCCCTCATGACAATCTACTTGTCCAGAGAAATTATTTTTTTTTTTAAACAAAACCGTATTTAAATCGGAGGTGATTTTTAGGAATGTCTGGGGTTTTAAAAACAAAAGGAGCTTTATGACAACTTAAATGTTTTTAATATTTTTAACATTGCGCTGTTTATCTCCTCCTCCCCCCGCCCCCTGCCTGTCTCCAGCACCAAACCCCCAGGGACTAGCAGGGAGGGGAGAGGCCTTGCAGTGTAATGAGCACCGATTGGCTGCTCCTCAGGAAAGGGGAGTGTCGGGCTTATCCTTTATCCCTTTCGCTGACAGTGGTTTTTGCATTTTTTGCACAAGCTGAAGAATAATTTTAGGCCTGAAGGTTATATAAAGCTCCCAAACATTATATATTTTCTGAAATCCGAGACCCTAGAGAATAAAATAGTGGTAGTTCCAGTTTATGTTGCATTATATTACCAAAAATTTTCAGTAAAACCCACAAATAACTTAATTTTATGGCACAAAAATGGAGGAGGTCTTGTGCTAGAATTATTGCTCTCATCCTAGCGTGCACAGCGATTAGGTAATGTGTATCGTAATCATCGTTTTTATACGTAGGCACCCTGGCGTGTGCTTTAACGTTTGTTCGTGCGTATATGTGGGAGTGGGGGGGCTCCATTTTTTTTGGGGGGGGGGATGTTATCTGTGTGGGTGTAACTTTCATTTTTTACAAATAAAAACACAAACTTTTTTCGGATTTTTTTTTTTCATCACATAGGGGAAAAAGTCCCCTATGTAATGATTTTTGCTGACAGGTTCTCTTTATTGAGACATCCATGGTCTAAAAAGGACCCTGGACGTCTCCCCTGTGCTCCACTGAATGTAGTGCAGTGCACATCGTATTGCACTACATACTTTCCCGGATTCCATGGCCGGGAATCTCTTAATGGAGATCTGGAAGTGACATCTTAACGTCACATCCGGGTCAGGACAAGAAGGGGAGTGGGCATGTCTGCTCTCCTCCCTCCCCTCTAGCCGACGGCGGTGAGCCAGTCCCGCAGATGGGCAAGCGGAGCTTGGGAGACTTCACACGGGGGCGGTGGTGTAGGGTGGAGGAGAGGCTGGCACTGTGTGGAAGCAATCGGCGGCTAGATTGGATGATTTAGATTAGATTGGATTGTATTTTAATGCCTTTAAATGCTCGGTCAAGCTCTCTGCCAATCTGTATGCAATTGCACTGTGTGGGCAGATTGCGTGCAGATTGTAAAAGGCAACAGATCGGCCAGAGGGAGATCTGTGTGTGGGGTGTCCCAGCAGACCGTTCTGCGGATAAACTGTTGGGTGGTGGCAGGCTACCTTTTGTGGTGTGTCTGGTGCGGGGAGGTGTGTGGACAGTGGAAGGGTGATTAACACCGGGGTTCAAGCTGAAGGGTATCTGGAGGGCCCCTAGAAGGGTGTGTAATTACTAAGCTGGTCCTCAACTCTAATCAGTGCATCAGATTGTATATAAGATTTGTATCTGCCAGTGTGTGGTCGACCAGCTGGATTGGAGTGGAGTCTCCATCTGGTGGTGGCCAAAAGGTAGTGCAGGCTGTGGAAGTGTATAACGGCTGATCTTGTATACGGTTTTATATATTCAAAGTTAAGTCCCCTTTATTCCTGAATACCCCCTGTCATGGCTGCGCGTGCGTGCCTCGGTTAGCTAGTCGCTGTGGGCGTGGCGTGTGGTGGAACAGGTGACACTCCCAAATCTGCTTTATTCTGCTCATTCATTCCTAGGTGGAGCCATTCTCATAACAGCCTCCGTTGGTCTTGCACAATGTCTCTCCCTACAGGAATGAACTGGTTCGCAGAACGTATGCCCAAGCTAAAGATGGTCTGGCAAGGACGCATTTTGAAAATATTCTGTGCAATTCCAGGCAGGGATGTCCAGTGAGGATTGCTGGAAGTGGTAAATAACAGACTGGGTAGGCTGCACTCCGGGGGAGGATGGAGCTTCAAGGGCAGCACTTGATATTTTAACACAAACTTGTCAACTCCCAATTAAAACGGATGGCTGGTTACATAAACCTGTATTTTCCGTTTTGCTGATTTTGTTTTTCCATTCGATTACAAATGGGCTAATAGAATTTATAGCATATTTCTATTTCTTATCCGTGGGTACTTTAGTTTACTTGGGCTTGTATAAAAAGAGCAGTAGGACCTTAAAAATTGTGCTGTACCTCTCATTACAGGGAATATCAGATGACAGGGATGAGTCTTGCACAATCACTAAGCTGTGTTTTTAATGCACATTGTTCCTTTTGGTTTACTTCAAATAAATACAATCTGTACTCTCGAGCCCTCACAATTGTACTTGGACTGGGTCCATATTTACAGATATACTGCCAAGCAGTTGCATATATCGTCTGTTTTCATAGTGGAAGAAAGAGAACTCCAAGCAGTACCTTAAATTCAGTGGAAGTCCTCAGTATGATTAGCTGTCTACCTGAGTCTGGTCAGTGTGTTTGAACACTGGAAATACAAGTTCTGTATAATATAGGCCTGTGGAAGGAATTGAAGTCTGTTGGTGGATCTGCTTCTGTGTATTGTAAACACAAACTAACCACTGCACACTGGTCTCCACATCATTCATTTCAACATTTTTCTTAGCTTTTATTGCATTTAACATCTCTTATATGTCTTATTTACCTGCAGAAGCCTCCCTTGTGTAGAGATCCAAAAGCCCGGAGACTGCTGCTGGGTGTCACCATCTTGGAGGTTAGCAGACTCGGCACTGTCACTTAAGTGACAATCTATATTATCCTCCTATGCTCCTTCATCTACAGTGAAGCTTAGATACAGTGGGGCAAAAAAGTATTTAGTCAGCCACCAATTGTGCAAGTTCTCCCACTTAAAAAGATGAGAGAGGCCTGTAATTGGCATCATAGGTAGACCTCAACTATGAGAGACAAAATGAGAAAAAAAAATCCAGACAATCACATTGGCTGATTTGGAAAGAATTTATTTGCAAATTATGGTGGAAAATAAGTATTTGGTCAATATCAAAAGTTCATCTCAATACTTTGTTATATATCCTTTGTTGGCAATGACAGAGGTCAAACTTTTCCTGTAAGTCTTCACAAGGTTGGCACACACTGTTGCTGGTATGTTGGCCCATTCCTCCATGCAGATCTCCTCTAGAGCAGTGATGTTTTGGGGCTGTCGCTGGGCAACATGGACTTTCATCTCCCTCCAAAGGTTTTCTATGGGGTTGAGATCTGGAGACTGGCTAGGCCACTCCAGGATCTTGAAATGCTTCTTACGAAGCCACTCCTTCGTTGCCCGGGCGGTATGTTTGGGATCATTGTCATGTTGGAAGACCCAGCCACGTTTCATCTTCAATGCCCTTTGTGATGGAAGGAGGTTTGCGCTTAAAATCTCACGATCCATGGCCCCATTCATTCTGTCCTATACATGGATCAGTCGTCCTGGTCCCTTTGCGGAGAAACAGCCCCAAAGCATGATGTTGCCACCCCCATGCTTCACAGTAGGTATGGTGTTCTTTGGATGCAACTCAGCATTCTCTCTCCTCCAAACACAACGAGTTGTGTTTCTACCAAACAGTTCTATTTTGGTTTCATCTGACCATATGACATTCTCCCAATCCTCTTCTGGATCATCCAAATGCTCTCTAGCAAACTTCAGACGGGCCCGGACATGTACTGGCTTAAGCAAGGGGACACGTCTGGCACTGAAGGATCTGAGTCCCTGGTGGCGTAGTGTGTTACTGATGGTAGCCTTTGTTACGTTGGTCCCAGCTCGCTGCAGGTCATTCACTAGGTCCCCCCGTGTGGTCCTGGGATTTTTGCTCACCGTTCTTGTGATCATTTTGACCCCACGGGGTGAGATCTTGCGTGGAGCCCCAGATCGAGGGAGATTATCAGTGGTCTTGTATGTCTTCCATTTTCTAATTATTGCTCCCACAGTTGATTTGTTTACACCAAGCTGCTTGCCTATTGCAGATTCAGTCTTCCCAGCCTGGTGCAGGTCTACAATTTTGTTTCTGGTGTCCTTCGAAAGCTCTTTGGTCTTCACCATAGTGGAGTTTGGAGTGTGACTGTTTGAGGTTGTGGACGTGTCTTTTATACTGATAAGAAGTTCAAACAGGTGCCATTGATACAGGTAATGAGTGCAGGACAGAGGAGCCTCTTAAAGAAGAAGGTACAGGTCTGTGAGAGCCAGAAATATTGCTTGTTTGTAGGTGACCAAATACTTATTTTCCACCATAATTTGCAAATAAATTCTTTCCAAATCAGCCAATGTGATTGTCTGGATTTTTTTTCTCATTTTGTCTCTCATAGTTGAGGTCTACCTATGATGCCAATTACAGGCCTCTCTCATCTTTTTAAGTTGGAGAACTTGCACAATTGGTGGCTGACTAAATACTTTTTTGCCCCACTGTAGGAAGGTGAGGGACAGAGAAGCTGAACCAGCACAGGCAGTAAACACTCCCAAAAGAAGAGAAAGTGATGAGATAGGGGGGGCTATGCTAGGTAAATTGACTGTTTCTAGAGTGGTTGAACTCCTTAGCAAGTTCAAAGGCACATTGCAAATCAAAAGGAAAAATGCTGAAAGTAAGTACCTAAAGCGGAGCTCCAGCCTCAATATAAAAAAATAAGTCAGCAGCTACAAAAACCGTAGCTACTGACTTTAAAAAAAAAAACCAGATGCTTACCTGTCCCTCGATCCAGCCAGTCACTCCGGCTGGCCTCTCACCCTGGTGCCGGCATCTTCAGTGTGGGTGCCCTGATGTGACCACTTGAGGTGCCCACTGTGCATGCGCGAGTAGCACGATGTTTTCTGAATGGTCCCTTAGCTTTCTAGGACCTGTCACGTATCTAAGAAGACTACGGGTGGGGGAAGACCACTAATGCTTCCAATCGCCTAGGCGAGCAGGTACCTGTCAAAATCAGGTACCCCCTTCCCCCCCAAAATAAAGTGCCAATCCTTTACGGGTAGCCAGGGGCGAGGCCTTAAAGCAGAACTTCTTTTGAGTGGAGCTCTGCTTTAAGGTACTAGATTTTTGATTTGGTGACAGGATCGGTTTAATTTACAGTAGGAGCCCTGAGGTCTGATCCTGTCTCTGGCTTTTTGTATGTTTTTGATACCCCAAGGGCCCTGCTTGATTGAGCTTACAATCTGAAAAAGGAAGGGTCAAGTGATTCAAAAGATTACTGTAGGGGGGGATGAGCTAATGGAGAAGTGAAAGTATAGTTCATTAGATGCTGGTCTCTCTGGAACTATATGCATTTTCAGGGATTGCATAAAGTTGGATAGGGTAGGAGATGGACAGATTGGGGTAGGGAGTTCCAAAGGATGGGAGAAGCTCTGAAGAAGTCCTGGAGTAGAGCATCAGAGGAAGTAACAAGGAATCTATAGAACAAGAGGTCTTGGGAGGAATGAAGATAACTTGATTGGCATTTTGAGACAAGTTTGTGATGTAGTTTGGGGGAAGAATTGTGGATGGCTTTGTAGGTGGTTGTTAGTATTTTGAATGTTATTTATTGGGTCAGCGGAAGCCAATAGAATCCTGTAGAGTTGGACCCCCTCATAATAACCATGAATGATGTGCAGACTTAGGAACTCAAATGTAGAGAACTCCCTGATAGAATCCCCAAGAGATACTGTCAGTGGGTTAAACTGTCTGGGATCTACCAAATACTGAAATATCAGTATTTGGTCTTTAACCAATTCAATACCGGGCAATTTACACCTTCCTGCCCAGGCCATTTTTCAGGTTTCAGCGCTCTCACACTTTGAATGACAATTGCGCGGTCATACAACATTGTACCCAAACTAAAATTTTATCATTTTCTTCATACAACTAGAGCTTTCTTTTGGTGGTATTTAATCATCGCTGGGGTTTTTATTTTTTGCCAAATTAACAAAAAAGCCCGAAAATTTTGAAAAAAAAGCACGTTTTTCTTTGTTTCTGTTATAAAAGTTTGCAAATAAATAATTGTTCATAAATTTAGGCCGAGATGTATTCTGCTACATGTCTTTGGTGAAAATAACCCATATTAGGATGTATTTTGTAGTTTGTAGGAAAGTTATAGAGTTCACAAACTATGGTATAGATCTGAATATTGATCAATCCTGAGTACTGACAGCCAATCTAATTTCTTGAGGTCCAAGAATGTCAGAATAGTACAGATATCCCCCAAATGACCCCTTTTTGCAAAGTAGACAGTCCGACGTACTTCATAAGAGGAACGGCGAGTTTTTTGAAGTCGTATTTTTTTTTTGTCATAATTTTTGGGAAAATGAAAAAATAAAAACAAATTAGTTTCACTATTATTTTTTTTACATTCTGTCACCAGTGCAGTACAGCATCATCATATAACTGGCATGGCGGTGATCAGGGACACTGACTGGTGACAGTGTGAAAAAAAATATATATATTTTGTTCTTATTTTTTTTTTATTTTAAATTTTTTATTACATTTTTTTTTCTTTTTTTTTAAGATTTTTTTTTTTTCATATTTCACTATGTCCAAAGTAGTACAATGTTACTATGGGGAAGTGATCAGTATTTTTTTTTTTTTTTTTTTACACAATTTGCTTATAGCAAAGAATTACTTTGCTATAGGCAAGCATTTACCTGAATGACATCGATTCATTCAGGGTTTTTTTTTTTTTTTTGTGCTTAGCTGTGATTTGGCCACAGCTAATCACATGACATGTGCATGTGATTAGCTGTGACCATTCACAGCTAGGCAGTAGTATACAATGGATGGCATGAATGAAGCCATCCATTGTATACAACTGTCATGTGACCTGCTATGATTGGTCACAGCAGGTCACATGGTACCGGCAACGGGGGCCGGTACTCAGATCTGTCATCGGCCGTGTCCGAGGTATACGGCCGGTGATAGATCGCGCCGCTGCGCGGCTCTGCAAGCGCGCATACTGCGCATGTGCGGGAGGACGCCATATGGCGGCCTCCCGGAAAGGTAATGCACTTTTGCGGACGCCATTTGGCCATTGGCCGGTTGTCAAATGGTTAAAGGATAAGTTCACCTTTTGTAACATGTTACGTGTTACAGCCCTGTTCAGGGAGTAACATGTTACTGGTTCACTGTAAGGGTCAAAATGTCACCCTCATATAGGTCCTAGGAGAGCAAAAACATGCAGTAAAGTACAATCTTTTTAATATTTTTATTACAGAACATTTAAACATTTTTTCTAATTTTATTTTTAATTTTATTTTTTTTTTATTGGAAACTGGTATCATGCAGCGACTTATAAAGGTGGGAAGAGGCCTTGTGTAGTAAGCTGACCTTGCATTTTAGTTCAGCCCAAAGGCTTTGTAATAGGGTTTGGCACATTTGTAGAGAAAATGGTTTAAGCTCTATTTTCAGCTTTACTATTTTGGTATATGCCCATAATTTGTATTTTTAGATGGGGACCCCTAAATGGACTGGTCTCTGCTCTTATTCTGTGATATTTGTGTCCATGCAGTTTAAATATATCAACAGAACAAACAAGGTTGTAGGCTTTTAATAGAAGCCTACTGTATATCTGGACAATCTAAAAATATGCTATTCTTGGAACTCTGATTGTGTGACCAGAGAGTTTTGACAGTACTAAATATGAATTCATTGTGATGATTGCTTAAAGCAACCTTGTGGGCAGTTTATTTTATATAGGATAGGCGTTGATGGGATGATAGAGCATGTTTAAGTTCTTTCTTGATCTCCTCAGAAATCTGTATTCAGCATGCAGCAACAGCTGGGGGCTGTCATCCTCGTCCTCCTGGCCTTCTGAGTCATTGACCTGGAACAAACAAACTAGACGGGAGCTCAGACTTCGTTGCCTTCATGCGTGTTGCAGGTTAATCATTTTTAATGTAGTAAAAGCCAGGAACAGAATGAAAGTCTCAGAGCCTACACCTTTTGGCCTCGTGCATACGGGCGTATGAATTTATGTCCCATATTATTCTTATTATACAGTATTTATATAGTGCCAATAATTTGCTCAGTGCTTTACAATATAACGGGAGACAATACAGTTCAATACAAAAGGATTAGGCGGGCCCTGCTCCTTGGAGCTTACAATCTAGGAGGGAGGGGCTAGTGGTACAAAAGGTAATAACTGTGGGGTAAGGACTGGTAGGAGGAGTAGAAAATTCCATTATTAGCTGAGGGCAGGATAGGCTTCCCTGAAGAGAGAGTTTTTCAGAGATCGCCTAAAAGTGAGCAGAGTAGGCAATAGTCTGATAGATTGGGGAAGAGAGTTCCAGAGGATGGGGGAAGTTCTGGAGAAGTCCTGGAGACGAGCATGGGAGGAGGAGACAAGGGAGCTAGAAAGCAGGAGGTTGTGCGAGGAGCGGAGAGTACAGTTTGGGTGATATTTGGAGACAAAATTGGTTATGTAATTTGGGGAAGAGTTATAAATGGTTTTATATGTTGTTAATGTTTTGAATTGTATCCGTTGGGCAATGGGAAGCCAGTGGAGGGATTGGCAGAGAGGGGTGGCAGATACAGAGCGGTTAGTAAGGTGGATGAGTCTGGCAGCATTCATGATAGACTGAAGAGGGGATAGCCTGCGATGAGGTAGGCCAATGAGGAGGGAGTTACAATAGTCAAGGTGAGATATAACAAGGGAGTGAATAAGTTGCTTAGTGGTTTCCGAGGTTAAGAACCCCATATGCTGGATTTTGTTCTGCCCCTAATATCGCATATGTACATACGTTCTTGCATGTATGGTGCCTTTTCCTGACCAGAATATTAATATTCTGCCCATCGGAATATGTTTATGCTTACACGCATGTCAACTATACTCATAAGCTCCTTTCTGAATGCAGCTTTGCCTCCCCGCCCAACCCCCCCCCTTTTTTAAATACCTCTAAACACTGCTTTTTAAAATACTGATGTAAATACCTGACACATAGCTTCGTAGGCTAAGCTAGAACTGCATTTAGTCGCCTCAAAAAGCAGCATTTTATTCTGCCCATTTGTTTGAGGCCTTAATCAAATAGGCAGTGACGGCTTCAATATTTCTTTCCTCACCTGTTCCTTTTTAAGTCTAGAGATGAATGCAGATTACATAACCTACTGGAAGCTTTCCTTTTTTTTTTTTACTTCAAGGCTTGCCTGTAGTTTACCAAACAACCTCTCTCCCTTTTACCCATAACCTGCTGATCTAAGATCCCTTTTTGCCGCACTCTCTGTAATATAGGAGATGTATTCCCAAACACACCTACTGCAGGCTCATTGGCTTTTTGTAAACAAACAGTTCTTTCTCCGAACTCTTGAGGAAGAGGGCATGTCAATTGAAATGTCAGCTATAATATGTCTATACAGAGGGATAGCAAAAGTGTAGCAGTAAGAAATTACTCCTAGCCACCAATCCGATTCAGACCTGGTACATCAATTGGAGAAAGAACTAGTTATGTACAGCAAAGGCTTCAGAAGGAAGGCAAGCTCATGTAGGAAGTTTACAGATGGATTTTCTGACTTGGGTTCAGTTGCAGTATTTTCAAAGGCATTCTGAATTTTGTGTGCACTAGACCAATCACTTGTATGTACAGGGATTGACTTTAATAAAGCATTAGGATAGATACAGGGTTGTGTCAAGCACCCCAAATGAAACTCAAGAAGTGGCATCTTGCTAATCAATAGGCTAAGTAGTTACCTGTTTGGTGGGTGATGTGTTAAATCTTCACTCTCTTGGAGAAGCTCTGTGCGCTGCTATCTAAAAGTTCCAGGTGCGTTGTATAGCATGTCCCCTGCTGGCATAAACACCATATGGGAGGAAATTTATGAATTTCTCATTAAAGCTGAACTTCACTTATAACAACCTGATAAATAAAATAATGTTCTTTAGGAAGGAACATACATTCCACATGAATAATTATGCTACCTTACTTTGTGTGTGCAGTAAATTGCCTCCAGCTTTGTTCCTGTTTGTTCTTGTTGGAGGTTGCCATTTTGCTGAAGCCCAGAGCCCCTGAGCAGCAGTAAATCTTTAGGCTGTCAGCAGGTCAGCCTCCAGTGGCTCTGATTTTTGTCAGAGTCTTGAAAAATAGAGAGCAACTGAGCATGTGCTGAGCAGGGTGAGGCAGAGTGTTAATGGATTTAAAAGCACTTATTTGTAATGTTTTCCATAGCTATACCTGCAAAAGGGGACAGTCTGAAGTCATCCAGCAGGACTCAATTTTCTAAATAAGTTACACTTTAAAGTGGATATATACAAAAAATCACCAGCGCCAAAAAAAAAGTGAAATAATTACCAAATAGATGCTGCTGCTCATTAGTGTAAACACCAAAAAAATATAATATAAAACATTAAAACCGCACAAATAAAATAAAATCAATAATCAATGAAGAATTATACCAAAAAAATTGTATAGTATAAAAAATCAAAATAAAGAAAGAAATATAAAATATATCAAATAAATTAATCCCACTCCAAATCGATAAGGTGAATAAAATCAAATGGAAAAAGTCCTTCTCCAAAGAGCCTTTGACCCGTGTTGACCCCGTATAAGTGCTCAAATAACATACCTCATATCTTTTAACAATGTGAGTGGTTTGGTACTTGGAAATTGATCCTGTCAGAGTTTTGCAGTATTACACTATATATATATTTTTTTTTTCTCTGCATCAATCATATCCTTTTTGGCAAGTGGTTTGTGTTGATCCTGGGGGTTGGAGGCTGGTTTATATCCTTACCTGGAGTGGGGAAAGTCCATGTTAAACCCCGAAGATTGGAGGCTGTATTGACTGGGTCTAGGATCCCAAAAAAAACCCTAAAAATGGCATTTTTTTCACCAATATCTGGTGAGTGCGGTATGTTATTTGAGCACTAATACGGTGTCAACACGGGTCAAAGGCTCTTTGGAGAAGGACTTTTTCAATTTTATTTTATTCACCTTATCGATTTGGAGTGGGATTATTTTATTTGATATATTTTTATATTTTTCTTTATTTTGACTTTTTATACTATGTTTGTTTGTTTTTTGGTATAATTCTTCATTGAATATTGATTTTATTTTATTTACGCTGTTTTTATGTTTTATATTACACTTTAAAGTTGAATTGATTAGACTTTTTAGCACCTTTGCACTGTTTCCTGGATACCTGGATAGCGTTAGGTCTTTTCTGATTTTACTCGTTTCCTGGAATTGCTTTTAAGTTTGTCTTGCATATTGGTTTTTCTGGTTTCTCTCTTATCTTTGAAAAAAATCTAGCAAGTTTAGAGAGCTAAATATGGACTTAAACTAAAATATTTCTTCTCTGCATGACACTTACTGACAGTTTCCCATGCTTTTACATCAGCTGACCAGGATATTTTTGTTAGGTATGTATATTTTTTTAACTCTCTTCCAGTGAATGTGAGGTTAATGCAGTGTGCAATTAGTAGATAATTTAAACAGTATAACGATGTAATGTTATGGTAATATGTTCCATAAATACTGAGTGCGCTCGTACATATGAATCTATTATGTATGACCTCAGTGAAGAGTATGTCATACTTTGCTTTAACAGCAAAGTTTCTATGGCAGCTTCATCTTCAACCCCATTTGCATCTCTCTGGAGTCTTCCCATACACTCAAAGGAGAGGATTGCCAGCTTAAAGTGAAGTCGTCACCAATGCGACCAGTTCAAGCTGCACATATAATGAAAATAATGCGTAACCATAGGTTCTTTTCAGTGAAGATTGCATTTCAACAAAATCAGTAAATCGAGACATCTGCGCAGATGCAGTTCTTTAAATTTTCATGTAAAGTTGACCTTTGTCCTGCCTACCAAGTCTACAAGTTTATCAGTGAAGCTGCGGTCACATTAGTTGCTCAGATGCTATCAAATGTGTGCGTGTTTATGAAAGGGGTCAGAATTGCTGGAGGCAAGTATCAGAGGTGGAAAGGTTGCCAGAGACATATACTAACTTGGCGGGATGAAGGCATGTACCAGTGGTGGGGGAGATTGGGGACAATGGAGACATGAAATGGAGGGGAATGTGATAGTTGAAGCATATTTTGGAGGTTGAGGGGTTTGGGGACAGTGGAGGTATGTTCTAAGGCCCCATGTACACGGGACGTTTCTGAATGATGGAAACTGACTGCTGGAAAACATAGGTTAAAGAACATCTGCTTAGCCGCGTTTTGTGTAACGCGTTTATGCGCGTTTGTGTTTAGAAGCGTTTTTTAAAGATAAGCACAGGAGATCCTCCCAAATGCACTGAAAAGTGGTAAATTATTAATATAGACTGTTTCAGAGAAATACAGAGAGTAGAAGCAGACACAGCAGTATGTGTTGACATTCCCTTAGGTTTGAGTTACTCATTAACATTTCTTTTGTTTCCAAGGGCGGGAAGGTGTCTGGTGGAGTGAGTCATTAAGGCCACCTGGCAGGGGGTCTTCATGAGGAATTTGAGGTGTGAATGGTCATTAACATATCTTTTGTTTCCAAGGGTGGGAGAGGTCTGAGGTGTGAATTGGTCATTACAATGTGTGACAAGCTTGGTAGGAACATCCTGTGTTCAGTGTTTTGTCCATCTGAGCACCTTGAAAACTCTTTCCATGCATTTTTCATGATGAAAAAAGGCTCTGGACAGCATCGGGAACTGGAAGAGTTAAAAAAAATATGCAAACGCTTATAAACACGATTTGCCGCGTTTAGATGTGTTTAGCCGCGTTTACAATCATTTTTCGTTTGAAACGCTGCAAGTTTGTTGCGTTCAAAAAAAGACTGTAAAGTCAACTGCCTGTAAACGAAGATATGTACATGGACACATAGGAAAACATTAGGGAGAGTTCAGGGGCTGCTGAAAAAAACCGCTGAACAGCTCCTAAATGTGAGTTTATCAGCTGCAGTGTACATGAGCCCTAAAGGTGAAGGGAATGGGGGACAGTGGAGGCATCTTATAGAGGTGGAGAGGAATCAGGAAGAGTGGAGGCATGTTCTAGAGGTGGAGGAGATCAAGGATAGTAGAGGTATGTTCTAGAATTGGAGGATATTGAGGACAGTGGTGGCATGTTCTAAAGGTGAAGGGGATGGGGGACAGTGGAGGCATCTTATAGAGGTGGAGAGGATCAGCAAAAGTGGAGGCATGTTCTAGAGGTGGAAGAGATCAGGGATAGTATAGGTATGTTCTAGAATTAGAGGAGATTGAAGACAGTGGTGGCATATTCTAGAGGTGGAGGGGTTCGGAGACAGTTTAGGCATGTTCTGGAAGTGGAGATCGGGGACAGTGGAGGCATGTTCTCCAGGTGGAAGGGTTCTGTTACAGTGGAAGCACGTTCTGGAGGTGAAGGTGATCTGGAACAGCAGAGGCATGCATTGGAGGTTGATGTGATTTAGGGCAGCAGAGATATTCTCCTTATGGAGAAGGGTTCAGGGACATACAGGTAATATTCCTGAGGTAGAGGGGATCGGGAACAGTGGAATCATGTTGCAGATAGTGAAGTCTATAAAACACCTAGCATAGCTAGTTCACAGTACTTGCAGCATCCTTAAGTTTGAGTAAGTCTACTTTTGCCTCAGGTCACTTAGACTACAATGCCTTATCTTGTCCAGAACACAAACAAATACTTGTGTTGCAGGCAGACCTTTGTGATTATTGCAATGAAATCTCAGGAGCTTCATTAATATTTGTGACTGCCTTTGGATCCTTATCAATATTACATTAAAATATAGGTCCTATATAAAGACTTGTTGCAGAATTGTGTTTTTGTCTGGTTTGCTGTTTTAGGTAGGCATGAGCTTCTATTAGCAACAATACAGATCTAGCCACAACTGGAGAGTGTTCTCCATATATTCCCCTGGAGAATGCGTTGTAGGCTGGTGACAGTGTCACCTTATTCCTAGAGATTTCTCAATCAAAGTATACAGATAATGCTCTAAGAAGGGGTTACACTCACCGTAGAATACAGGGAATATTAATGGGTACACAGCAATAAAGACTCAGTCTATCCAAAACTTTAAGGCCTCCTTTAGACCTCTGTATTGCAGCAATGTTTGTTTTACCAAGAATTACCATAATGCATGGCTCACTCTGTGTTGCCATTCATTTACATTAGCACGCCCAACTCTCAAGTACAATATGTGCCAGCGGGCCCACACTGCAATGCAAATGCCACCCAAAACGTTACAGGTCTATTTTTTTTTTTTTTATTTGTTTCATGTTTTGGCAACCCTATCAAACTGAATATGCTAACATTGAAATTGAAGCCCCAAAATACTGCCAGGATGTCCAAATACAACTTTATTTATCAAACAATTCACATTGAAAAAATGCCATTGTAGGTCCAGTTCACTTTTGTTTTGTTCACATTGTTGTCACTCGATCCTTGATAAAGGGGGCACTCTTGGACTCATTGGGTACTTTCTGGATTGACTTTTATTAGAATAAAGTTGTATCTGGACCTCTATAAACAGTGGTGTGGTGCTTCAATTTGTTTGTTTCATTACACTACAAGCCAAGGAGACTATGGAGATGAGTAGGGGTGTAGAAGCTGCCTGGCCCAGATCCAGATCGTTTACATCAACATCAATACTTTAAGATAACGATAACCGTGAGATAACCCTATAGGTGCAGCTCTATCTTTCCACTTTCCTCAACTTGTTAAACTACATACATCAGATATATGGATACAAGTATTTTCTGGATTTCTCAGAAGATTGTACTGTTCTACCATCACAATATCTTAAAGAACTCTTGCCTCAGATTTTTCTGACCTGTCTGTTTCTCTCTGGTGCTTGGTGGGAAAATTGTGTTTTCATTAAATTCCCTTTAGATTTACCTTCAGGTTTGTAGTGCAAGGGCCTGCCTGATTACACACAAATTCAAAATGTTTGACTTTTGAATGGGTTTGACCTCATATTATATGGTTTTATTAAATCTAAAGAAAAATTGTATAATGTATGGCCAGCCTTACAGTGACTATGTTTCCTCAGTGTACAATGTTGTCACCCTAGGCTGTTTGCTCTTGATTTGGACCTCAGAATACCTTTCCCTCTTCTCATCTCTATAGCATAGTTCTATAGCTCTGGGTTGAACTCTGCAGGGTTGATAATACTGCTTTACTGCAGTGTGTGTTGGAAGTTACAGATCCAATGGATTTTTGCTAGATCAACAGGTATTTTTTGCATTTTGCAAACAGACTTACTAAAACACTGGCAATGGTGTAGTTAATGGATCAAAAGGAAACCAATTCAATGTTAGGGTTTACTTACTGTATGGATTCCGATTTGCTATGTGGGACCTCTAGACCTTTGCAACCTAGAAACGTTAAAGGTCCATTCACACTTAAAGTGATTGTAGACACGGCACAGCTCCGATCCTCCTCCTTCTGGGGTCCCCGTCAGCACTTCTGTCTTCTGTTCTTGGTGTGCCACCATAGGAAGCTGCTTCCTATTGTGGTACACCTGCAGACTTGGTCCTGAGCCGCGCTGCCTGTAGCCAGGGACAGCGAAGCTTGGGAGAGCCGCTGGGCACATCTCGTTGGGGTTTGGGAGTAGGGTGATATTACTATCTAAACTTTTTTTACTTTAATGCAGGGAATGTATTGTCGTCAAACATCTGTAGACTTTGGAACCACTGTAAGCATTGGGTTGTGGTGTGTTAATGCATGTCATGGTATGTTATATGCGTTAAGGCCTCCCCATTCATTATGAATACGTTTCTAATGCACCGCAGCAGATAAAAGGAAAACATGCATGACCCTTTTTTGTCAATGCAGCATAGCACAACTCATGTTAGCTCATGTTCCCACAAGACAGAAGTGTGAAGAAGCACCGAGATTTTGTATTTGACACTAAATCCCAGCATTGAAGAGGAGGACTTGCTGGCTATTTGAGAGGCACTTGCATTGTATTGTGTTTTCCTAAATCCATATACAAAGATTCCAGGTATATTGTCATTTCTTTGCATGAAATGTGATGCTGATGGATAAAGCCTGATTTAGAAGTTAATCGCAGTGACGTATGTGTGCTTGCGTTACGTCAAAGACTGCCTGCCTTACACAGCAGAGGCCTTGGGCTGCCGTGTCCCAGCATGGGATGAATTCCTGTCATTCCAGGAATTTTGATAGTGACAAGTTAAAGACTTGGAGCACTTGTCAGCTGCATTCCCAGTTTCAGGTCACTGGGCGACTTCCGGCCCAGAGTCCCTGAGAGACACATTCCAGCTGTCCCTGCTGACTGTCCACATGTAAACATTAGCCTGGCTTTGGACTTTATCACCAGATTTATAGGGTCCTTTATTATAGTTTGTTTGCTCTGGGTAGTATTTGGTTAATATATGGAAGTCATGTCTCTATTAACTGGCAGGTCAGTAGATAACTGGAATGAAGTGACACCCCTCTTTTATTATCCTTGCTTTTGTTTGTTTGTTCCTTATTGTGTGCTTTTTATCCTTTTTTTTTTTTTTTTATTAAAAGAGAAGTATGGGGATTTTTAAAAAAGATTATACTTGCCCAGGTGGATGCAGCATCGATCCAATGCTGCATCTGTCCCCTGTCTCCTCCTAAGGGTGAGAACCGAGCAATCAAAAACCACTGATCGCTCCTGCCTGCCACTCTGAGCAGAGAGCAATGACTGCCAGTCTCACTGGAGCGCTGGGCTGTGGAGGGGGTGGGAGCAGCTTACTCAGGCTCTCAGATCGCTGAGAGTCTGAGCTAGGTGCTGGTCCAGGGTGGATGGGTGGATCCTGACCATATGGTTGTGATCTTTCCCCAGCCTGGACCAGCTGGGTGACAGCACAGGAGTGCAGAATGAACTGCACTCCTCTGATCCATAGGAGAATTACAGCCAGATGAGCTTTGGCTGTACTTCTCCTTTAATTTTTCAACCCTTTCATCAGCCTATAGTGATCTTCTGAAGAAACTGATGATCACCATGAAATTGAGGACAAAACATTAATTTGCTTAATTTAAACCTGCCATTGAAGAAATGTGAGAGCTGTAATTGTGTATTCAGTTCTGAAAATACTGGTTGACTGGCTGCAATAATGACCCTCTGGCTTCACCACTTTAAGACCAGGCCACTTCTGACACCTTTTTTACAATTTTAAAAATAAGTATTTTTTGCTATACAATTACTTAAAACCCCCAAACATTAGATAGAAGATTGAAGGGCGGTTTCTCAAGATGGTACAGATCAATGGCATGGGTGGAAGGACAGGTGGGTATTAAAAAGGAACTAAACTCTGCAAGCTATGCCCCCCCCCCCCAAAAAAAAAGGCAGGGAGAGGATAAAGGACTAGTCGCCAGTATCTGGTTGTATGCGGCTGATCTTTTTCCATTTACTTATGATATCAATGAGTAGAATGCTATGAATAGGGGGGCCTTTCATTCATCAGCCCTATGAGGTCCTATGACAAGTCCCTTGGTTCTATTACCCACCTCGGCACCAGATTATTATTGCTGTGGAGGTATGGGAGGGCAGAAGATTTCAACTATAACAGCTGGCACCAGCACAAGGAGCACTTGGGATCAAATGTAAGCAGTCCCGTGTGCTAATTTTTTTTTTTTTAATCTTTTATCCAAAGTTGAGCTTTAGGGCTCATTTACACTGCAGCTGATAAACTCACATTTAGGAGCGTTTCTTTCAGCAGCCACTGAACTCTCTCTAATGTTTTCCTAGGTGTCCATGTACATATCTTCATTTACAGGCATTTGAGTTTACATTCGTTTCTTTTTTTGAATGCAGAAAACGTGCATTCAGCAGTTGATTTTATCAGCGTTTCAAACGCAAAACGCTTGTGAACGTGGCTAAATGCAGCAAATCTCGTTTATAAGCATTTGTGTTTTGAAAATTTTGTTTAACCTTTTCAGTTCCCGATGCTGTCCAGAGCCTTTTATCATGAAAAGTGCATGCAAAGCGTTTTCAAGGTACTCAAATGGACCAATTCACACCTCAGACCTCTCCCACCCTTGGAAACAAAAGATATGTTAATGACCATTCACACCTCAAATTCCTCCTGAAGACCCCATGTCAGGTGACCTTAATGACTCAATCCAGCAGACACCTTTCCCACCCTTGGAAACAAAAGAAATGTTAATGAGCAACTCACACCTAAGCTAATTTCAACACATACTTCTGTGTCTGCTTCTACTCTCTGTATTTCTCTGAAATAGTCTATTTACCACTTTTCAGTGCATTCTGGGCATTTGGGAGGTTCTCCTGTGCTTATCTTTAAAAAAAAATGCTTTAAACGCAAACGTGTTAAGCAAACGCGGCTAAAGAGACGTTTTTTAACCTACGGTTTCCAGCAGTCAGTTTCCATTGTTCAGAAGTATCCCGTGTACATGGAGCCTTAAATTGTTGATACCAGGGACAAACTACCATCCTGTGAGAATCCCATTGAACAACCTACATTGGCTGCGTCTTAGCCTGGCTGGTAACCTGTAACGACTTTTTGCTTCATAATAATTGCTGATACATTGCCAATAATCTGAAGGCGATGATGGAACTAATGGAAAAAGCTCTTTGTTTTCTAACTTGTTTTTTTTATGTTTATTGGTCCTTTAATCATGGGGTAACACCTCGGAGCAGTCTGAGGCTGTTCTGGCCCTGTTTTCTCTCTGGCTCATTATGTATCCACACAAACATGGCTTGTTGTTGGCGCTGAGACGGCCCCGTGAAAGAGCGTTTTCTTCCTGCCTGGTGGTGACGCTTCAAATAAACTTTTCTTTTATGAAAGCATGGCTTATTGAGGTGTAATTTGTAGCGATGGCAAAACTGCTCTGGTTCTTACTGCAGATAATCTGCCCACATGTTTATAATAACACATTCATATATCAAGGCAAACCTTCCCGTGCATTCACTTTAAACATGCTTTTAGTGTGAGCCACTGCATTCCATAATGAGCGGCTTTAGTAGCCGGCTCCCCGGAGACCTTCACCACTCTGGCTCTGTGTATAATAGATGCCTCCAGTGTGAAGGTACACTTGTCCTGGCCTTGTGCTAGCCCCAGGGCTCTTCATACATTCCACCCAGAAGGTTTTGCCTATAGGGTTGGCAATGTCATGCAAAGGGCTCCTATCATCATAGCAGGTATTATATTGTTTAAAGATCAGCCTAAACTGAGTTCACTTTTCTTTGTTTCCATAGTCCCACTCCAGTCAAATTTTTTTTTTTTTTTTAGTTTTCAATGCAGTGTGGAAGTGTAGTACACTTTTTTTTTTTTAATATCAGTCTGTGTCCTATGTATGCATAAGACCGGGTCTCTTTGGACACTTTTTGTTTACATGTGAAAACCAATATTGTTTGCTAGAAAATTTACTTAGAAGTAATTTAAAAGTAAAGCAGGGACCCTGGAGAATACAATTTTTTACATCACACGTGGTATTTGCGCAGCAGCTTTTTAAAATTGACTATTTATTTTTAATAAATTCACTGTAATGACTGTCCCTTGAAATTTTTTTTGGATAGCGTTTATTGTTATCACAGGGAATGTAAATAGGCAGTGACAGGTCCTCTTTGCTGAGTGATCTGGGGTCTATTAGAAGGTGGGGTGGGGGGGGTGAACGTCTGCCTTGCCCCCCCCCCCCAATGAAGTGACAATTTTTAAAATGGGGGAGAGGAGACAGGGTTGACAAATGGCGGAACCTCCCCTTTAGGGTGAAGTTCCGCTTTAATGACAAATAGATTACAGGGACACCAAGTACTGGATGTGTATGGATGATTTTGGACAAGAAGGATACGGTTTAGTGTCTTTAGCATCTTGTTTAGTGACTTTAAAGTGGAGTTCCCAATCACGCTGTAAAAAAATTAAAGTAGCTGCTGACTTTTAAAAAACAGCCACTTACATGTCCCACGATCCCGTGGTATCCCCCCCCACAGTCCGTTTCACCGGCCGTTCTGTTTTCCAGGCGCCACATCTTCAGTGTGGGTACCCGGCTGTGACAGCTTGCGGCTTCACAGCCCGGCGCCCACTGCGCATGCACGAGTAGCGCTGCTCTTCCTGAATGGCCCCGTCGTCTTCTGAGACCTGTCATGTGTCCCAGAAGACTACGGGGAAGGAGGGTAGGAGGCACTCGCAGTGAAAGTGGGAGTGGGTACCTGTCAATTTCGGGATACTCGCTCCCCTAAGGTGCCAATCCTTAATGGGGAGTGGGGGACCAATTTTTAAAGCGGAACTTCCCATTTGGGTGAAACTCCACTTTAATGCATAGCTCAGGCTTTGCTGGCCATAAGTTGCAGTATGATCCACTGCTTGAGACCATATAAGCAGCCAGAGTCTATATAGCTTGAGGTGTCAGAGGAGCCCCTATAGAATTTAGTGTAGAACAGTGGTTCTCAACCTTTCTAATGCCGCGACCCCTTAATACAGTTCCTCATGTTGTGGTGACCCCCAACCATAAAATTATTTTCGTTGCTACTTCATAACTGTAATTTTGCAGTGGTAGGAGTAGTGCCACATCATTGGTGTCAGTGGAAGGAGTAGTGCCCCATCACTGATGTCAGTGGGATGAATAGTGCCCCATCACTGGTGTCAGTGGGAGGAATAGTGCCCCATCACTGGTGTCAGTGGGAGGAATAGTGCCCCATCACTGATGTCAGTGGGATGAATAGTGCCCCATCGTTGGTATCAGTGGGAGGAATAGTGCCCCATCACTGGTGTCAGTGGGAGGAATAGTGCCCCATCACTGGTGTCAGTGGGAGGAATAGTGCCCCATCACTGGTGTCAGTGGGAGGAATAGTGCCCCATCGTTGGTGTCAGTGGGAGGAATAGTGCCCCATCGTTGGTGTCAGTGGGGGGAGTAGTGCCCCATCGTTGGTGTCAGTGGGGGGAGTAGTGCCCCATCACTGGTGTCAGTGGGGGGAGTAGTGCCCCATCACTGGTGTCGGTGGGAGGAGTAGTGCCCCATCACTGGTGTCGGTGGGAGGAGTAGTGCCCCATCATTGGTGTCGGTGGGGGGAGTAGTGCCCCATCACTGGTGTCGGTGGGAGGAGTAGTGCCCCATCATTGGTGTCGGTGAGGGGAGTAGTGCCCCATCATTGGTGTCGGTGGGGGGAGTAGTGCCCCATCATTGGTGTCAGTGGGAGGAATAGTGCTCCATCACTGGTGTCAGTGGGGGGAGTAGTGCCCCATCACTGGTGTCAGTAGGGGGAGTAGTGCCCCATCACTGGTGTCAGTGGGAGGAATAGTGCACCATCATTGGTGTCAGTGGGAGGAATAGTGCCCCATCATTGGTGTCAGTGGGAGGAATAGTGCCCCATCATTGGTGTCAGTGGGAGGAATAGTGTCCCATCATTGGTGTCAGTGGGAGGAATAGTGCCCCATCATTGATGTCAGTGTGGTGGAGGGGAGAATAGTGCCCCATCATTGGGGTCAGGGGGGGGGGGGAATAGTGCACCATCATTGGTGTCAGTGGGAGGAATAGTGCCCCATCATTGGTGTCAGTGGGAGGAATAGTGCCCCATCATTGGTGTCAGTGGGAGGAATAGTGTCCCATCATTGGTGTCAGTGGGAGGAATAGTGTCCCATCATTGGTGTCAGTGGGAGGAATAGTGCCCCATCATTGATGTCAGTGTGGTGGAGGGGAGAATAGTGCCCCATCATTGGGGTCAGGGGGGGGAGGAATAGTGCCCCATCATTGGTGTCAGTGGGAGGAATAGTGCCCCATCATTGATGTCAGTGTGGTGGAGGGGAGAATAGTGCCCCATCATTGGGGTCGGGGGGGGGGGGAAATAGTGCCCCATCGTTGGTGTCAGTGGGGGGAGGAATAGTGCCCCATCGTTGGTGTCAGTGGGGGGAGGAATAGTGCCCCATCGTTGGTGTCAGTGGGGGGAGGAATAGTGCCCCATCGTTGGTGTCAGTGGGGGGAGGAATAGTGCCCCATCGTTGGTGTCAGTGGGGGGAGGAATAGTGCCCCATCGTTGGTGTCAGTGGGGGGAGGAATAGTGCCCCATCGTTGGTGTCAGTGGGGGGAGGAATAGTGCCCCATCGTTGGTGTCAGTGGGGGGAGGAATAGTGCCCCATCGTTGGTGTCAGTGGGGGGAGGAATAGTGCCCCATCGTTGGTATTAGTGACAGCCTGGGCTCGCTCTCTCACTTACCTGTCAGCTGTCTTCCTTCTCTGGCCGCTCTCCTCTTCACTCGCTCCGGCAGCTCCCTCGATCTTCTTTGATGTACGCGCACTGCCGCTCGGCTCCTCCTCTCCAAGCTCCACCTCCTCGCCGGTGATTGGCCGCCTGTGTGCCTCTCCTGAGCTACAGTTCCGGTGGCCAATCAGCGGCGAGGAGGCGGAGCTGCTGAGCGATCCCGGAGGTGTGGCCAGGTGACAGGAGCAGCGTATCATCCCGCCCACACATCGCCGGAGAGAGGAGCGGTGTCTCGGTTCCTAAGACCATCGGAAATATGTGTTTTCCGATGGTCTTAGGCGACCCCTGGGAAATGGTCGTTCGACCCCCAAAGGGGTCGCGACCCCCAGGTTGAGAACCGCTGGTGTAGAAGATGCAATGAAGATGGCCACAGATTCCAGAAGCAGATTGTGCTGCAACTTGCATGGATTATTGGACAGGAAATCAAGTCTTAAAAAGATATTAAAAAGTTTTCTATGAAAAATATTACAAATTCACCTTTTGTAATTCACCTTTGTATACCCCCTGTTCTATATATCAACTGAGGATATTTCTGGAATCTTTTTATGGTCTTTAGGGTCCTTTCACACAACTGCTCCGTTTAGATCTGCCTGTTAGTTTTCCAGGGGATCTGAACAGAAGCCCCTTAAAGTCTATGGGCAGGCAAATGTATACAGGCGTGTCAGTGTGACTTGCCATAACTTAAACACTTCAGAGGACTTTATGTTTCTGTGTCAGCAGTGGGGTCCTCCTGGGTCTCCTACCATAGCATCCATTTTCATTCAGACGGCGGTGTATAGTGCGAGCTGACACAATTCCCTGTGCCTGAAGGTCAGCTTGAATATGTCTGGAAGTTGATCGAGGTTCTTTATCCACCATTCGAACAATCCTTTGGTGCAATCGTTGATCAATTTTTCTCTTTCGTCCACGGAGATTAGCTACAGTGCCATGGGCTGTAAACTTCTTGACAATGTTGTGCACAGTGGACACAGGAACATTAACATCTCTGGAGGTAGAATTGTAACCTTGAGATTGTCCATGTAAACAATTTTTGTTCTCAAATCCTCAGACAATTCTTTGCCGCTTTCTCTTCTCCATGTTCCATGTGGCACACAGAGACACACAACAGAAATGTTGAGTCAATTTTTTACCCTTTTCCCTGGTCCCCAGTGTGATTTCTACATATGTTGTTAACACCTGCTCACCAGAAGATGTATCCCCCTTCCTGACAGGCCATTTTTTTTGCAATACGGTGTTGCGTTATTTTAATTGACAATTGTGCAGTCATGCAACGCTGTACATAGATGAAATTTGTAATTTTTTCCCATAAATAGAGATTTCTTTAGGTGGTATTTGATCACCTCTGTGTTTTTTTTTTTTTTAATTTTGCCTTTTATAAACAAAAAAAGACCGACAATTTTTAAAGAAAAACATTTTTGACTTTTTTCTATAAAACGTATACAGCAAAAAAATTTTTAAAAATCTAATTTCTTCATAAATTTAGGCCAAAATGTATTCTGTTACATGTCTTTGCTAAAATAAAAATCCCAATACATGTAAATTAATGGGTTTAGGTGAAAGTATTTTATACAAATAATGGCGGCTATCAGCGACTGCGGCAGGCATTCTGACACTGGGTGGGAACTAACTGCCACTGACATCCCAGTGACACTAATAGAGTGATCAGTGCTAATAAAAAGCACTGACACTGTACTAATGACACTGGGCATGAAGGGGTTAACATTTGGGGCAATCAAAGGGTTAACTGTGTGCTGTTACATTATGTGCTGTGTGTGTTTTACTAGGGAGACATGCTGCTTTGTATTTCTCTGCTGTGCAAAAAAAATACAAAGCAGAATATCTTTGCTGGCAGGAGAGAGGCTTGTGTTGTCTCCCCTGCTAGCTTTCCCCAACGATTGCCGGGTGGCGGCGGGAAATCTCCGATTGGGACCCGGTGATTGACATTCCTAGCTGCAAATGGCATGTGCTCCCTACCCAGTATGTAAATCACTTGTGTGTATATAAAAAAAAAAAATTAAAAATGTTCTGCCTGTGCCTGCGTGGGTTTCCTCCCACACTCCAAAGACACTACCAGCATGGTAGGTTAATTGGCTCCTGTCTAAATTGTCCATAGTATGTGTATGTATGAATGTAAGTTAGGGACCTTAGATTGTACACCCCTTGAGGGTTAGGGACTGATGTGAATGTACAATATATATGTAAAGTGCTGCATAAATTGACAGCGCTATATAAGTACCTGTAATAAAATAAAGTGTGTGTGTGATTTTTGCTCAGCCTTGCCGCCCTGTATCAGTACTTCTACTATAGGGCGGAGGGTAATTGATACAGGTGAGTTTAATTACAAGAGCATCACAAACTTGAAATGCCATTATTTCTTACAATTTTGAGAAGGTGCCAATAGTTTTGTCCAGTCCATTTTTGGAGTTTTGCGTGGAATGTGTCAGTCTGTCAGATTTTGCTTTTTGTTTCTCCACTTTTTTGTGTCTTACCAATACAAAACAAAAAAAATAAACATGAGAATGTCTAAATATTTGTAATTGCAACAATTTTCTGGGCAAAATGGTACATTATCTGGCAGAAATGCAGGGGTGCCAATATTTCTGGCCATGACCATATGTATGCCTGGAATTCAGTAATGTAAATAATCCTATCAGTACATATGTTAAAGCTTTTTTTTTTTTTTTTTCTTTCTTCCACAAAAATGTTGTTCTGCAGGATTGCTACTGTTATTGCCTTAAAGTAAGCTATAAAGTTAGCTACTCGAGTCGCAGATTTACAGATTTGTATGGGAAATAGAGCCTAGAAAATATGTAACGAGCCATCAAGATAACGTCAATCCCGATGTTACAGTGACACAGATTGTGTACATGTCTATAATGTACTATAATTTCCTTTGAAAATAGAACAGAAAATATTTTTACAAATTTTTACCTGTAGCAAAGGTATTTTTTTTTTTGTATTTTTGGCATACAAAAATGAATTCTATGTCATTATCGGCTTTTCTGCCCACAGTCCTAAAACAATTGAGTGCAGCCTGAATGACAGGCTCCTTATTTCCAGGCAAATAAGTAAAAACCTGAAATAAAGGAGATTAGCAGCCCGTTTCCTCCTGTCCTGGGGTTGCTTGACGTGGGCCTCTCAGGTAGTACTGACTCAGGAGTGTTTAATGAGGAACCCGCAGTGATAATGAATGGCCTGAGGAAGTGTTTTAGTGAATGGAACTGTTATAGGCCCGGACAGTCCTGGCTGAGCACCAATCTACCACAAAGAATGTGACCAAACTTGTCACAGCAGCATTTGGCAGTGTGCGAGCCGGTAATGTCTGTCCTTCTCCCACACTAATTCTTATTAAAGCGTTCAGCGGAAATTTACAACACCTATTCTGCTAACACGTGTTAGCTGTTCTCTGTTTTTGGACCTTGTCACCTGGGAAAATTGCTGAATGAGGCCCAATGTACTAGAACCTTTGTCAAAGCATTTTAGAGGGTGTTTATGCCTTTACATGCACTTCACGTTGCATTAAAGTGGTTGTAAACCCTTAGGCTTGGTTCACAGATGCGGATCCGCACAAAAATTCATGCAGCTGCACCACCCGCACAGAGAAATGCGGACCTGCGGGTGGGTGCCATTAGATCTAATGACACGCCATCTGCACTGGAAAATGCAACCGTACTGGGAACCGAGGTTCCCGTGCAGGCTACGTTTTCAGAAGTGCAGGGATTTCTTCCCTGCGTGTCACGGAGCATGGGAGTCCATTCAAATGAATGGACTCTCGTGCCTGCACAAAACACGGCCTGCACGGCTGCATATATGTGAACCAGGGCTAACATATATGCTTCAGGTGCTACACAGAGATGAAACAAATCCTCCTATGTAGGTTGTACCTTTTTCACCCCCTCTCCTCTACAGCTGTTCAAATTACACAGATCAGAGGCTATTTCCCAGCCCTAGAAGACATGAGGCCAGCATGGGATGATGCACACTGAATAGCTTAGAGCAGGATGCTGAGTGTAATCTGAGACCTGAGTGGTGAAAATACACACACTTACCTCTGCATAATGTGTACATAATGGGTAAACATGCATAGCTGATGCTTTCAGTGCTGTGTGCTTGAGGAAAGGTGAGGCCGTCTCCTGGGATCCCTTAGTGTTGGCATAGACTGTCAGAAGTGACTCAGGCAGATGAAGGAGACATGTCCGTTTACAACCACCACTCCATAGAGGAGAATGGAGGTTCCGATCGGGTCTTCCCAGGTAGGCAGACCTGATCGGAACGTTCATATGAAAGAGGCCTAAAAGCTTTGAAAAGTTGCATTTCTGTGACAAGAATTTAAACTTGTGATGCATGGATGATCACACCATCTGTTGAATCGGTAAAGCTGATCCCCCGAAAACACTTAGTATCCTTGCAACCTTCCCTCCTCTGCAATCTAACACCTCATGCACACAGATTTTTAGCAGCTCCTGTGTGCTAAGGCGTAGAATTCCCGGCACTTTCCAGTGCCCAGGGAGCCGCACATGGCATGTTCAGCTAATAACACAAGTGAATGGCTTTATGCAGCCATGCTGGGATAAATTACGATTGCTTCTACATCAGCATATACCTGTGTATGATGTTTGTATGGTGCTTCCCCTCAAACGCAACAGTGGTGTGTTTTGGGGAGAAGCAGCATGCACAGGTAAACCTCGATGCAGGATCCATTGGTGGTTTCCCATTTAGACTTGTTCATCTGCATCAGTGACTCCCCTACATTAGGTGTGACTCCCTGGGCACCAGAAAGTGCTGGGGGTTTTACACCTTATGCAGGCCATAGATGGGTTGAAAACCAGGCATTTTGGAAAAAAAAAAAAAAAAAAAGGAAAAATCAGTCGTTCAATAGGCCGATGTTACCACCAACTGTAAAAAAAAATGGCCGATTTTCGTCCTGTCTACGGCCGGCATTTAATTACTTCTGCTACGCTCCTGTGTGTGAGGCCTACAGTGCCAACCCCCCCTGCTATTTCATCCTGCATCTTGCATTCATTCTCGCCTGGTACTCTGCTCCAAAAGCCTCCTTGGATCGCTGACATTATTTTAGGTACTTATAGAGTGCTGTCAATTTACGCAGCGCTTTACGTATATATTGTACATTCACATCAGTCCCTAACCCTCAAGGGGCATACAATCTAAGGTCCCTAACTCACATTCATACATTGGCCAATTTAGACAGGATCCAATTAACCTACCAGCATGTCTTTGGAGTGTGGGAGGAAACTGGAGTACCCAGAGGAAACCCACGCAGGCACAGGGAGAACATGCAAACTCCAGGCAGGTGGTGCCATGGTTGGGATGCGAACCAACGACCCTAGTACTGCCAGGCATAAGTGCTAACCATTCAGCCACAGGCTGGTGGTCCCGTGGTTGGGATTTTAACCAACGACCCTAGTACTGCCAGGCGGGAGTGCTAACCATTTAGCCACTGTGCTGCCCATGGGCATCAGCTTCCATACTACATCTGGAGAAGTGGACTTGGTGGCATGTCATCAGCAAACTGGCTGCAAGAACCCAGAAGAGACTCCTGGTGACTTAGGGCCCTTTCACACTGATAAGTTGATCAGTTTTTCAGTTAAAAATCGCATGAAAACGCACTCCTCCAAATCCTGTGGAGCACAGTGGTTCTGTCGCGTTTTTAAAAGTCCTGCTTGGTGCATGTTTAAAAAAAAAACGCACCAGAATTGCAACTCCCTATTGAATTGAATAGCAGAAACGTATACATTTGCATTTTTGGTCACAAGTTAAGGCAACCAGAACATGCACTGGAAACAGGTTAAAAATGCATATGCATTTTTACTGTGTTTTTGCAATGGAGTGGTGTGAAAGCAGCTATATGGAAAAGTAGATGACAGCACGGGACCTGGTGTGCTTCAGTGGGGTGGCAGATTACAGCAGGACTAAGGCTACGTTCACACTAGCGTTGTGTGCAGGCGGCAGAGAGGCGTTTGGGAAGCGCTTCCCAAACGCCTCTGCCAATTCTGCACATTACAGCACATGGTGCTGTTCTAACGGGAGCATTTGCGTCGCGGCAAAACGGACGCCTCTGGTCGAGTCAGGAGGCTTTGAAGCCTCCTATTCTCGTCTATGGTGCCGCTCCGCAAACGCCCGGCCGGCGTTTGCGGTGCAGTTGCAACGCGGTTGCGGAGCGGTAACACCACTCAAACTGCATTATAGGCATTTGTGGGGCGTTATTAACGCTCGTCAAACGCCTAGCAACCGCCGATAAACCGCGCATGCGGCGTTTGCGGAGCGTTAAAAAACGCTCCGCAAACGCCGGACCAACGCTTGCCAAACGCTATAGGGGCGTTTGGCAAGCGTTGGTAAAACAGCCAAGTGTGAACGAGCCCAAAGTTGGATTTGCTGGGCATGCGAGGATGTTCATTGTGGATAACCCCGATTTAAAAAAAAAAAAAAAAAAAAAGCAAAACACGAGGAATGAAGCTCTTTAAGAAATATTATATAATTTGTTTGCCAAAATGGCTAATTTTAGAGCTACTTGTATCCATAGAAACAGTTGGCCTGACTCAGCGATTTGACGATTCCCTCCTACACATCTCTGTATATGTAGGTCTGTCATCGTATCTCTTATCTGTATTTCTTTCTGTGCCATTCCTTACATACATCAGTTATGAAGTTTTCTGGTTTTGGCCAGAATTTTTGATCATTGTTTGTTTTCCAGTGAATATTTAATTTTTTTCCTTGCTCTATTGTAAATGTAAACAGAATTCACGCAGCAAGTGGTGGCTTGTAAACCTGTCAGATTGCTTTTGATTGGATTGAGAAATAACTACACATGGTTTAACATTTCATAGATCTGATTGTGTCATGGAATGAGCAGATCGAAATGTGTATCGAAACACATCTCTTATTTCTAGAAACTGCACCACCCTTTTATTTTTTATATATAAAAACCTCAAAGCCTCGAACTTCAAGAAGGTAATAATAAAAGATCGCCATTTTATTTGCTAGCATATTTAAAGGCCTAAATCTATATTTTCATTGGCTTTTTCTAATTCCCCGTTCATTGGGAGGTGGACTGGTCCAGGGTAGAACTGCGAGCCAATTGGGCTCTGTTGTATTAAAGTGGTTATAAACCTTTGCATATATTCAGTGAAGTGACTGGCCTCAGGTGACACACAGAGATGAAACAAATTCTTCTACATAAGTTGCACCTGTTTATCTATAGCTGTCTTTCACCTACAGCCATTCAAAGTGCAGAATTTTCATAGGATCTCTCAGCTCTGAAAATCATGGGGCGGAGAACTGAAGTTACATCAGTGAGGAAAGCTCTGAGAGCTGATTGGAAGGAAGGGACACATCCCCCTTCACATAGCACCCATGAACAATACTGAGGCTTTCAATCACAGGCTGTGCCCTTCCATCACCATTTTTCTCTTAGTGTCAGGAAAACTTGTCAGAAGTGACTCATGCTTATAGCAGAGGAACAAGGCAGCATACAGAAATGACACTTAGTGCTCTGGACTGATAAAAGTACTCACTATAGAGGGATATGCTTTGTTCATATTTCATGTTTCATGTCTGATGTTTACAACCACTTTAAGCAAAGTTGTCAATCTAACACTGGTATCTAGCTGACTAGAAGGAACAGCAGGTTGATGATCTCACTAGTGCCCCGATGAGCCTTTGTTGTCCAATCATCAGACAGGGCAAGTCTATGACCAAGCTGTGTCACTTAATTGCATTAGAGAAAAGTGACTTCAGCAACTTGGCTTTGCTGTTCAAAATGATAGGCTGAATCACAAAATTAGCTGAACCAAATTATAAAACATTTATCAGGTAAAACCTGCTCAGGTGTATGCATTTAAACTATTTAGTTCGTTGTTGGCTTGGTATTTAGCTTTAAAGGAAACCGTCTGGAAATATAAAATTCCTAAATGAATATGTAGCTGTCAGCAGGTAGCCTTTTGCTTTGTGATTTATCACTATGGCACTCTCTGCACAGTCTCCAATTTGTAGTGGTGGCGATTGGGTGTACCCTTGGCCCTCCTCTTCAGTCTGCCAATTTAAAGCTTTCCCCTCAACCAAACTACTATTGTGTATCTGCTGGCAAGTTGAACCAAATGCTTGCTTCTTGTATCTCTTCGAAACTCTAGCTGAAAGATATGCCCATCGGCACTCCCAGTAGTCCTCAACTGTTTGGGCCAATACAAACCCAAATGATGATGTTGCACTGTTCCTGGGACCACTGCTTAAAATAGAAAAGAAAAAAAAACAAATCGTGAATGGAGTATACTGATCATCCATATATTTTAATGTATACCTGTAATGAGAAAACCATGGAGGCTACCATTGAGGACTTCCTTCGGAAAATGATTTGTCATCTGGCTGTCTCTGGTTTCAGCACTTTGAGTTACTGACTTGGAACAAGCATGGAGAAAGTCAGCATGGTCCCAGAATTACAGCAGGGGTGTCAAATTGGTGGCCCTCCAGCTGTTTCCAAACTACAAGTCCCATGAGGCATTATAAGCATGACTCCCAAAGGCATGATGGGACTTGTAGTTTTGTAACACCTGGAGGGCCGTCAGTTTGACACCCCTGGACTAAAGTATGGAGAGTAGGCAATCCATAATTATGGAAGGAGTTAATCAATAGCAACCTTCTTGTTCCCTCAGTGAAGGTTTCTTTTAAACTGTAGTGGAGTGCCCATGCATGAAACTGTACAGTAACTGGTGTTTAAGAATTGGGAAAGTGGACCCCTCTTCATGATCACCATCGGCTGTGCAGAAAAGGACGGATGGAGGGCCCCATGAAAAATGCTTTAAGGAACACTGGGCAACAATCGAGAATATATGTACTTTATAGGCTGCCAATGAAAGGGTTCGGAGAAACTGACTTCTTTATGCTGTGTGTCATGAATTTCACTTTGGGAATCTCCACATTTACAGCTTTATTACATGGCAGGTCTTCATACGACATCTCAATCGTTTTTTCCTGGAGTTTGTCCAGTGCTGATGGCAATTATAGGTTTTAGGTGCCAAACCTATTAGGATATTCTGTATTTTAATGTTTGCACTTCGTGAAGGTTTTGTTCATAAAATATCTAAAGCTACTTTTATGGACCTGTAGTAGGGTAAAATAAAGTTCTGTGGAAACTTTCCTTGAAGGGCAAATATAATTTCTTGTCCAGAAACTGACAAATTGTGGTGCTTTTCTGGAATTTGTTTTACTTTAAAATTATACCACTTATTCTTGATCCTTTTGGTAATTTGAATATTAGTTATTAAAGTAGATTTAAACTCTTCACTGCATAACATTTGGCTTGCTGAAGTACTGCAAGATCATAAGAAATTGGTATTTTTTTTTTTTTAAGTTGAGTTTCCATGTGATGGGGTGACCATGCTGGAGAAAAACTGGGAGACCGTGCATTTTTACTGTAAAACAGGAAGTGCGTGCACGGGAATGTATATTGCAGGATCACCAAGTATTATTATTGTTATACGCTCTTGGAGCTTACAACCTAAAGGAAGGGGGAGGTGATACAAAAGGTGATAGCTGCGGGGGATGACCTGGCGGAGGTGATTCAAGTACAGTTCTTAGGTGGAGGTGGGGTAGGCTTCCCGGAAGAAGTGAGTTTTCAAATATCGCCTAAAGGCAGACAGGGTGGGGGCTGACCGTACATGCTGTGGTAGGGAGTTCCAGAGGATGGTTAGAAGCTCTGGAGAAGTCCTGGAGGCGAGCGTGGGAGGAGGTGATGAGGGAGCTAGAGAGGAGGATATCATGGGAGGAGCAGAGTGGATGATTTGGGCGGTATCTGTGGATGAGGTTGGTGATGTAGCTAGGGGCAGTGTTGTGGATGGCTTTGTAAGCTGTGGTTAGTATTTTGAATTTTATACGTTATGATAAAAGCTGCTGATTATAAAAAAAAAAATCATTGAACATGCCTCCTGAAATTACAAGCCTGTAGAAGATTTTTTTTTTTTTTTTTTTTTTTTTTATTTGGTTCTTCAAGTATTATTAAACTACCCCTAGAGAAAATGAAATATAGCAGCATACTTAATGTTGATGTTTGTTTCCAGTGCTAGTTTTGTGTTTAGCCTCTTATAGAGAAGTATTGCTCATTTCTGTTTTTTAGGGTACCTTGCAGAGCGTCACTGGAGCCACCCTGAAGTGCACTCTCCCAGCCAAGTCTTTCCCATTCTGTGTGTGCTTGAGCTTTTGCATTGGACGTGCATGCTCAGTGTGGCAGGGATCCTTCTCAATACATCCTCCAGGTTACCATACTAGTGCAGCGCATGCTCAATGTCTGGAGTCCTTAGCATTGTGTCATGCGTATACAGGGTTGGGTTGCTGGGGGTTCCCTATTGTGGTTGGGGTGCACAAGTGCAGTGTAGCCAGTGCCAATCATGCATTCCTCTCCTCTCTTGTCTCTTTCCCTCCTCCTCATGTGACAGTGCTGGTACTTGGTGATTGGCCCAGCACTGTCATGTGTAAGTTTTGACAAAGCGAGGACAAGTATTTGCTGTGTGGGGGGGGGAGGGGGGCTTTACAGTAAACCTGTTGCTTTGCCTGAGAAGGCAAAGTACAGGTTCACTTTTAATATTATTAGCAAGCTATGTTACTTTTAAGACTTTTCATTTCACTTTTTAAATGTTTTTTCCCTGTACTCACTTGGTGTACCACCTCTCCATTTCTGTATTACACCTACAAATCTGTGTACGCTCCTTCTAATGGCTATTTGGATATCCAATATGCAGTTAGCTTCCTTAACCAATTCAATACCGGGCAATTTACCCCCTTCCTGCCCAGGCCATTTTTTCAGGTTTCAGCGCTCTCACACTTTGAATGACAATTGCGCGGTCATACAACTTTTTACCCAAACTAAAATGTTGTCATTTTCTTCACACAACTAGAGCTTTCTTTTGGTGGTATTTAATCACCGCTGGGGTTTTTATTTATTGCTAAATTAACAAAAAAATAGTCTGAAAATTTTGAAAAAAAAACACGTTTTTCTTTGTTTCTGTTATAAAAGTTTGCAAATAAATAATTGTTCTTCATGAATTTAGGCCGAGATGTATTCTGCTACATGTCTTTGGTGAAAATAACCCAAATTAGGATGTGTTATTTAGTTTGTAGGAAAGTTATAGAGTTCACAAACTATGGTATAGATCTGAATATTGATCAATCCTGAAGTACTGACAGCCAATCTAATTTCTTGAGGTCCAAGAATGTTAGAATAGTACAGATATCCCCCAAATGACCCCTTTTTGCAGAGTAGACAGTCCGACGTACTTCATAAGAGGCATGGCAAGTTTTTTTAAGTTGTATTTTTTTGTCATAATTTTTTGGAAAATGAAAAAATAAAAAAAATTATTTTCACTATTTTTTTTTTTACATACTGTCACCAGTGCAGTACAGCGTCATCATATAACTGGCATGGCGGTGATCAGGGACACTGACTGGTGACAGTGTGAAAACAAATATATATATATATATATATATATTTTTTCTTTTTTTTTATTTTACATTTTTTATTACTTTTTTTTTCTTTTTTTTAAGATTTCTTTTCATATTTCACTATGTCCAAAGTAGTACAATGTTACCATAGTAACATTGTACTACTTTGGGGAAGTGATCAGTATTTTTTTTTTTTTACACAATTTGCTTATATCAAAGAAATACTTTGCTATAAGCAAGCATTTACCTGAATGACATCGATTCATTCAGGGTTTTTTTTTTTTTTGTGCTTAGCTGTGATTTGGCCACAGCTAATCACATGATGTGCATGTGACCTGCTGTGACCATTCACAGCTAGACACTAGTATACAATGGATGGCATGAATGCAGCAATCCATTGTATACAACTGTCATGTGACCTGCTGTGATTGGTCACAGCAGGTCACATGGTACCGGCAACGGGGGCCGGTACTCAGATCTGTCATCGGCCGTGTCCGAGTTACATGGCTGGTGACAGATCGCGCTGCTGCGCGGCTCTGAAAGCGCGCGAACTGCGCATGTGTTTGAGGACTCCATATGGCGGCCTCCCGGAAAGCTAGTACATTTTTCTGGACGCCACTCGGCCATAGGCCGGGCGTCAAATGGTTAAAGTGTTATTAAACCCAGGACCCTGCATTCACTATATCTGGTCTCCCACAGTACACACAACATGGAAGTGCAATTATTTTAGTAAATATAAACTGCTAAATACCTTTTCTCATCAGTAGTTAGAGCAGTTGTGACTTTTTTGCCAGTTTTCAGCAGGGTACTGGTTAAAGCTTGTAGAAAGAGTTTTCTTTCTGCTCTAGGAAGATGCAAAACCCCAGAGCTCTCTCTGGACAGTGCTGATTGGCCCTGTGCTGATCACATGCACTCTCCCAAGAAAAAAAAAACTCTAGCAATACACACCAAACTGAGCGTGTGCAAATGCCTACGGTTCAGTCTGTCTTATCAGGAGATGAGAGGTGATCACTTGAAAAAGGGGAGGAACAGAGAAGAAAGGATCAAACAGCATTTTTACATAATGCAGAGGATTATCACCTTAGGTTGCACAGTGAGTATAACAAGCATGCTTTACTGCATATACAGACTGATTTTACTGTTGTGGGTTTAGTAACACTTTCAAGAAGAACTGCTGAGATAAAAGGATAAACCACATGGTCTCAGTCTGAACAGACTAATGGATATGGAGAAAGAAGGACAGAATTTCACTGTGCAGGACAGTCAAGGAAGAAGTAGTCACTTATACAAGGAATATGTCGGCTCATTGTTTTTCTGCCACCAAACAGTAATAAATTACAAACCACACATAGCAATACATTTTTAAAGTGGTTGTAAAAGTTAACAAATATATCATACTTACCTGCTCTGTGCAAGGGTATTGCACATTTCTACCCCTAACCTCTTCTGGGGAACCCCTCTGTCCTTCTCCGCTCCTCCTCTTCTCTAAATTCCCCCATAGAAATCTGTGTGCTTGGGGGCACTCATGCGGACAATCTCCCGAGACAGGCTGTGTGTGTCCATAGACACACAGAGCACAGCTTGGCCCCTGTCCCCCTCCTCACAGGATTCATTTGACAGCAGCAGGAGCCAATGGCTCCCACTGCTGCCTCTGTGCCCTATGAATACAAATATGGAGAGCAGCACTGCTGCAGATGGGCACAGCGCTGGATCAAAAGCTGAGCCAGGTAGGTATCTAAGGGGCATGTTTGGGAGGAGCTGATCATTGAAGGTTTTATTATCTTCATGCAGAAAGTGAATTAAAGTAAAAAAGCCTTGTGAATTTAGAACCAGTTTAAGTTTTATACCCGGTGTAAATATTCTTGGTGAATATCCATTGTAGCTGTCTTGTCTGGTAAATAAGAACATCCAGCTTCATGATGTGCCTGACAGTTTAATGTGGCATTACAATCCATATTGCAGCATGAGCAACCATTGTACAGACTAAACAAGTTCGATGAACAAGCTGTGAGCTGCATTTTCACTGATTTCCTGGCTTGGCTAAATATGGTCGGAAGAGAAGATACAATTATAAATGGTAAATCCTCAGTGTAATGTATCAGACGGGCAGCAGGATATACTGCATAACATGAAGATCATTCCATAGATTCTGACGTCCCTTTTAGCAGCAGCCGAACTTTAGCGGGGTCTGTAACGTCACCAACGAGTGATAATTCTTCTCCTGTACAACAGAACGTTCTTCCTGCCAAAAGCTCTGTCTTTTCCACTTATGTATACACTGAAGAATTAAAGAACAACTCTAGGCGACAAGGAAAAGCTTGCTGTGATCTGCCAATAATAAATGGAAGAACTCCAGATTCAGCCAAGAAATGCAGACAATCTGTAGAATAAGGGCTCATGTACACGGGGCGTTTGGAAAACTCTTCTGACTGCTGGAAAACATAGGTTAAAAAATGTCAGTTTAGCAGTGTTTGCATACCATGTTTGTGTGCGTTTAGCCGCGTTTACGTGCAGAAGCGTTTTTAAAAGATAACATCAGGAGACCCTCCCAAATGCCCAGAATGCAATTACAAATAGTAAAAAATTAACTATTTCAGACATTTTGGGAGAAATAGAGCAGAAGCAGAGAGAGCAGTATGTGTTGAGATGACCTGTGTTTTCTGGTTGTATTCACTATGGATCCCATCATGAGCATAATGCAGCATGTTCTCATTTTTTCCTTCATGCGAACCCTGGAACTGACTGCGCTGGTGTACTGGGTTCATTTGAATACATGGAATAAGCTTTGCATGCATTTCTGATGATGAAAAAAGGCTCTGGACAGCATGGATATGGAACAGTTAAAAAACGCTTCTATAGGCAAATGCTTATAAACGTGGTTAACCGCGCTTACAAGCGTTTGGCGTTTAAAATGCTGAAATGTAAAATCTACTCCTGTTTGCAAGTTTGGTGCGTTCAAAAAAACGACTGTAAACGACTATGGGTACATGGACACATAGGAAAACATTAGGGAGAGTTCAGGAGCTGCTGTGAAAAATACGCTGAACAGCTCCTGAGCGTCAGTTTAGCAGCTGCAGTGTACATGAGCCCTAATGCTTTTTACACATGTGCAGATTAAGGGCCTTCCGTTTTGATCAGCAGGGGTCTGTCTGCTGATCAGAGTAGAGCGGGGCAGATGACATGTCCATGTCCGCTCTGTTTATGCTTTGCAGACATGGAAAGATCCCTGCTCTGCTCTCTGCTTCACTATCCGTTTACACCCGACTACCTCCAATCCGAAGCGCCCAAACGGAGCAGGACAAGGTCCTCCTCAATTGTTTTTCTTTAGTGGTCCTGATTGGACCTGGAGGTAGGCAGGTGTAAACGGACACAGGTCCGTTTACACCCGCCAGTTCATAAGAATGCATGTACCTTCCACTCAGGACAGACAGGCCTGATTGGATCACCCGTGTAAAAGGGCCATACTAGTAACTGTATATAGCACCACAAACTGAAAACGCCATTTGACAAGCAGGTCCCTCTGTTTCCTCTTGTACCAGATTGTATTGTAACTGTAATGTCTACCTACATTTTGTAAAGCGCTGCGCAAACTGTTGGCGCTATAGAAATCCTGTATAATAATAATAATTTGATTCATTTTTAATATTGAAAGCAAACTCACTCATCCATGTCTCCATGCTTTATTATGTTGAGAAATCAATTTGAAAAACATCCTCTAGCATTTCTAATTGCATTTACTTCTTGGAATCTATCTGTCCTTAACTCAGGCATGCAGACAGTAGGGTGTGCTTAGCTGAGAGAGCCCCTCCTCCCCACATGAAAGAAAAAAAAATGTCCATGAAGACTCCTGGGATGTGTCCCATCATTTTGGCCTAGCCCAGAAACCAGGAAGCAACTAAAATCAAATAAAACGTTTAAAACAAGTAAATTCTAATATAACTTCTGGTTTATTTACTAATGCTAGCAGCATGATGGTTACAAATAGTTGTAACGATGATTGAGAGCTTTTAGTTCTGCTTTATGGTGGTTTGGTTTTCTGGCAGAAGTAACCACAGCACACAGCAGGGGATTGGGAATCCAATACTATGCAATTGTAGCATCCGGAGGATCCTTCAGACAGCAGGATCTTTTCAATACAGTGAAGAATGATGCCAGGAGTCACTTACTGTCTTTTGGCACGCTTGCAGTGTTTTCTGGATGACATCATCAGTTCAATGATTGGTTTAGTCAGTTTCTGGAGGAGTTGTGATATTTTTCTTTCCTATCCAGCCAGTAAGTTATTTTCCTCCTTGTACCTCATGGTACTTGCGGCAGCGCACGTGTCCTGCATTCAAGATTAGCAAGGATACGTTACCCTGGGCATCTGCATTCGGAAGATTGGCCAGTACATTCCTGCAAGCTTGGCTGCATAACCTTTTCTCTTTTCCTTTTTTTTTTTTTCCTGTTCAAACAAAATGTTGATGCTGGCACTTCTGTTGGCTTTCTGCCAGCAGCGGGACAGACAGAATGCGGCATGTCGAGTGTGCCAGTCATCCGTGTAAAAGGGTTTTTGCTAAAGAAACAAGACCTGTTAGACGAGCCCAATCAAAATTCATTTACGCTCGAAAATGGCATCTCGCGGCTGTTGACTCATTGCTTGTGTTTGCCTTCAATATCCATACTTTGATACTTTTGTGGAAAGTTAAACAACTCCAAAGCATCAGACTTGCTAAGTTGCTACACTGGATCTAAAACATACTGATGGGTTACTTGGCTTCCACTCAGACTATCCACTGTGTGTGTGTGAGATATATAGGGACATTAGATTGTAAGCTCTTTTTTTTGGGACAAGGACTGATGTGTCTGTTATTTTTTTTATGTATACCTTCTTCGTTTTAAAAATAAGTGCCATTGTTTTGCCATTAGTGGCAACGGATTTCCGAAGCACTATGGGTTAGCTAAAGAGACATAAATGAAGGAGCAAGAACAATAAATAATTACATGCACATTTTTATTTTTTGCAGGTAAAAAATATATATAAAAAATGAGTGCGCTGTACAATTTTTTTATGTTTTGTATTTTCTGGTGTTCAGGGAAAGAGTAGCAGCAGTTCACTAATTGTTTCACTATTGTTTCAGAATATATATCTTTATCACACATTTGTTCATATATTGTATTGTCTGGGGTGTAGCGCAGGTCTTTTCCCCCTTTTTTTTTTTTTTTTTTTTTTTTTTTTTTTTTTTAGGTAAAAAATTATGCATTTATTATTTTTATGTTTCTGAAGCATTGCGCCATTAATCAGCAGACCCGTCAGTGTATCTGTGTGCCCGTTCATCGTATGGGTGAAGGAAGACTCAATGAACTACGGCAGTGCTCTACAGTGCCATGGTAGTTCATGGAGAACTATGAACCGACAGCTGCAAAGGCTGTTGGGACTTGCAGTTCATTCATTCACAGAATGCTGTAAATGAGTGACACAGCGGGGCGGTTTTTAAAATTCTGGCCGCTAGCAGGAGGAGAAGATCCCCCGTTAGCTGCCACAACGGGGGATTACACCCAGATTATTGGGTGTAACATGTTAAATTACGAAAGGTGAATTTATCCTTTACACCACTGACAGGGGTGCTTACAATGGAGAGCTATAATTTAGGCAAAACCTTTAGCTGGCCATAGATGGTTTGACGTTCGGCCAGTTCAGCAGGGACCTGCCAAGATTGGAACCATCTATGGGTAGGCTGGTTGTACCAAGTCGATCCATCGATCAAATTTGGCAAAACCAATCTGTCAGATTTTATAGCCGCCACAATGGGGGATTACACCCGGATTATGGGTGTTACATGTAAAATTACGAAAGGTGAATTTATCCTTTACCCCACTGACAGGGGTGCTTACAACGGACAGCTATAATTTATGCAAAACCTTTAGCTGGCCATAGATGGTTTGACATTTGGCCAGTTCAGCAGGGACCTGCCAAGATTGGAACCATCTATGGGCAGGCTGGTTGTACCCAAGTCAATCCATCGATCAACTTGTGTAAAACGTGTCTGTCAGGTTTTATGTATGCAATCATGGCTATAGGGGAAGCTTCCCAGCCGGCAGAACACAATAGAGTTGCGGGAGGCATTTCCCCAAGAACACGGAGTGTATTGAAAGGGCAACTGAGCAATTTTCTTTCCTGCAACCTGTGGTGGAAGGAAAGAAAATTGAATCTTCTATGACTTGCCTTTATCCCAAAAGGAAGAAACACTATTGCTGTAACTGTTTAAAAAAAATGTGTTCGCTGGCGTTTTGCTTGACATTGTTAGTAACTAGTATAAAGTCCAGCATCACATTCTCCACTGACTGACAGTGCTGCTCTCTGAAGGTGGCGGTGTTGCTTCTACATAGATGCAGTGGAGGAGTGAGTGTAGTCACCCTGAGACAAAAGCTGTGTTATTGACCGATCTGCAGGTGAAAATAAAGGAGTAAAATCCTGAAAAGAAAGACACTTATTGCAGCCACAACATCCAATGATTAAGCTACAATATATTACATTCCTGTTGTTTGGGTTCAGTTATGTCGTAAGTCTGGCCTTTCCTGACTGAAACTGTAGAGGGAGCTGTGAGATATTTATGCTGTTGTCAGGATAAAAGTTCAGGAATCTGACTTCCCGCTGTGATTGGACACAACAGGATTTTGTCAGCAGATCCCAGCCAGTGATTCATGACTGGGACGTGCTGATCGGCTGGGACCAATCACAGCCCAGAGACCTGTGTTGAGAGTCATAATGCAGGGCTCTGTACAGAGGGAACAATCTGGGTTTTTTTTTCTCCCTGCAAAGGGTGAAATAACAAAAATTTTTAGTAAAAGGCAGCACATGATACGCACATTAACATACACACTTAACCCTTTGACTACCTCGAGATGTTAACTCCTTCCCAGTCAGTGTCATTAGTACAGTGACAGTGTATACGAATATCATTGATCCCTGTATTAGTGTAGTGGGTGATGTCAGTGTCCTTCGGTTCCCATCCAGTGTCGGTTAGTACCAGATTGCCCGTAGCACTATCACAGTCCCACTATAAGTGACTGATCGCTGCCATTACTAGTAAAAAAATAATAAAAAAATCCAGTATATACACCATAGTTTGTAGACTCTATTACTTCCACACAAGCCAATCAAAATGCACTCGTTTGGTTTTTTTTTTATTTCACCAGAGACATGAAGCAGAATACATTTTGGCATAAATTTATGAAGCAATTAGATTTTTTAAAATTTTTGGTTGGATATGTTGTATATCAAAATGTAAAGTATTTGTTTTTTTTTCAAAATGTTGGTCTTTTTTCATTTATATAATACAAAAAAACCCAGTGGTGATCAAATACCACCAAAATAATGCTCTGTGTAAAAAAAAAAAATTATTAAACTTTTATTTGGGTACAGCGTTGTGTGACCGCGCAATTACCAGTTAAAATAGCACAGTGCTGAATAGCAAATCATGGCCTGGTCATGAAGGGGGGTAAAACGTTAGGGAGCTGAAGTGGTTACATTTAGAAATGTGTATATTAAACACTAGTGGGAGCTCTGTATCTGATTTAGTCTCTTTTAAGCTGGCCATAGATGGATCGTAATTTGGACGGTTCAGCAGGGACCAGCTGAATTTTGATCCATCTATGGGCGGGTTGGTTGTACAAAAGTCGATCTCTCTCAACTTCTGCACAACCAGCCTGTTGCAAATATTTTCGCTTGATCAGTGCCATTGGGTATGGCCGGTGGTGTTGATGAGTGTGTCCTGATGGCTGGTAGGTCTTTCCGCTTAAGAATACAGTAGCTCCACGGGAGGATTTCTCTTGATGTGGATGAGGGAATCGATTCATTTTCTTTTGTTCAGCCCACTGCCCTGGTGTTTTGGAATGTTTGCTGTGTGGCCTCAGAAGCACTTCTCCAAAAGTCTCTTGGCTGAACTCTTGCAGAAGAATCTACATTCATTTGTATGAAGAGGCCATCTATGTAACCCAATGGTGCATTACCTTGCCATAGGAATGAATCCTGATTCTTCCGGGCAGAGCCTGGCCAATAGACCTTTGGATAGATGGTTACTAAAAGTATATATTTCCTTGAGGCTCCGTTCACACTTGTACAACTCCAAAGTTGCACAACTTTGAGTGCAACTTTGGATGGGTGCAACTTGGATATGACTTTGACTTTCATTAATGATAACGGACAACTCTTGCATATATAACATTCAGGTGCAACTTTCATACGACTTGAGGGTTTTCATTGCAGTCTATGGCACTCAAGTTGCATTAAAGTCGTACCAAAGTAGTGCATGAATTACTTTAAAGTTGCTGTGACTTGAAGTTGCACAGATATGAATGGTACCCATTGGGAAACATGGGAAGTGACTTGTCATGTGACTTTGAACCACAAAGTCGCATGACGAGTTGCACAACTGTGAGTGAGCTCTTAAGTGTAAATTAACATTTTCAGGAAAAACAAAAAAAACATTGAACTAACACTGTACACCCTCCCCACCCCACCTCTGTGGGTAATACGCTGTCAATGACCGCTCAGTTGGTGCAGCAGCCCTGGCATCTGAAATCCCCCTCTTCTCCCCCTTTTTTCTGCAGGGTTTCTGGGACGGATCAGAGAAATTCTGATTGGTCAGTGCAGGATCAGAGAATAACTCTGATCCATCCCAGAAGTGAAAAGAAGGGGGAGAAGAGGGCAGTTTAAAGTCCCTAGAAAGCTATGCCAGCTGAGTAGGCACTGACAGCTCATCAGTCACAGGGGTAAGATTGAAGAGTGTTAGCTCATGGTTTTCTTTTTCATTTTTTCTGAAAAGTTGAACTAACACTTTCAAATACATTTTCCCTTAAAGAAAAACTATATTACTGTTGAGTTATATCTGTTCATAAAGCAGTTGAAAATCCTCACATATACCCAGTGAGGTGATTGACCTCAGAATTATACACAAAGATGAAACACATTCTCCTATATACAGGTGAAACTCGAAAAATTAGAATATCGTGCAAAAGTTAATTTATTTCAGTAATGCAACTTAAAAGGTGAAACTAATATATGAGACTCATTACATGCAAAGCAAGATAGTTCAAGCCGTGATTTGTCATAATTGTGATGATTATTGCTTACAGCTCATGAAAACCCCAAATCCACAATCTCATAAAATTAGAATAAAACAAGGATTGTACATAGAACAATATCGGACCTCTGAAAAGTATAAGCATGCATATTATTATTATTATACAGTATTTATAAAGCGCCAATAGTTCACTCAGCGCTGTACATTACAAAGGGGGACAGAACATGTGACAGAACAATACCAATACAATGCAAAACATGAGGGGATCGAGGGCCCTGCTCTTTTGAGCTTACAATCTAGAAGGGATGGGATAGTGGTACAGGAGGAGATAGCTGTGGGGGATGGAGTGGTAGGAAGAGTGGAGGAGGTCAGCAAGTTAGCAGGGGGTGAGGTAGGCTTCCCTGAAGAGATGGGTTTTCAGGGTGCGCCTAAAGGAGAGGAGAGTAGGTGATAATCTGATGGGTTGGGGAAGGGAGTTCCAGAGGATGGGTGACACCCTGGAGAAGTCCTGGAGGCGGGCATGGGAGGAGGAGACAAGGGAACTAGAGAGAAGGAGGTCTTGTGAGGAGCGGAGTATGCGTGCTGGGCGGTACTTGGATATTAGGTCAGTGATGTAGTTCGGGGCAGTATGGTGGACAGCTTTGTATGTCAGTGTTAGGATTTTAAATTTGATCCGTTGCGCAATCGGAAGCCAGTGGAGGGATTGGCAGAGGGGGGTGGCGGAAACGGAGCGGTTGGAAAGGTGAATGAGTCTGGCAGCCGTATTCAGGATCGACTGAAGCGGGGATAGCCAGCGGTGAGGCAGGCCAGTGAGGAGGGAGTTGCAGTAGTCGAGTCGTGATATGATGAGGGAGTGGATGAGCTGTTTAGTGGTTTCTGGGGTTAGGAACGTGCGGATTTTGGCGATGTTGCGGAGGTGGAGTCTGCACGAGTTTGTTAAAGATTGGACTTGGGGCTGGAAGGATAGGTTGGAGTCCAGAATGACACCGAGTACTCTGGCCTGCAGAGCGGGTTTGATATTGGCATTATTGGATGTGATGTAGAAGTCAATGGGGGGTGGGGTTCGGGCTGGGGGGAAGACAAGGAGCTCGGTTTTGGAGAGATTCAGTTTAAGGAAGTGGAGCGACATCCAATCTGATATGTCGCTCAGTAGGTGTGTGATTTGGGCAGAGACCGAGGGGGTGAGGTGGGGGGTTGAGAGATAGATTTGTGTGTCGTCGGCATAGAGGTGGTAGTTGAAGCCGTGAGAGTGTATGAGTTGGCCAAGGGAGGAGGTGTAGATGGAGAAGAGAAGGGGCCCAAGGACAGAGCCTTGAGGGACCCCAACAGAGAGGGGGAGTGAGGGGGAGGTGGTAGCATTATAGGTAACGCTGAAAGAGCGTTGTGACAGGTAGGATGAGAGCCAGGAGAGAGCAGAATCTCTGAGGCCGAGGGGAGTGTAGTATTTTGAGGAGGAGGGGGTGGTCAACTGTGTCGAAGGCCGCAGAGAGGTCAAGGAGTAGGAGCACTGAATAGTGGCCATTAGCTTTGGCGGTTAGAAGGTCGTTGGAGAGTTTGAGTAAGGTGGTTTCGGTGGAGTGTAGGGGGCGGAAGCCAGACTGTAGGGGATCGAGGAGGTTGTTGTCGTTGAGGTGAGAGCATAGGCGGGTATAGACGAGGCGCTCGAGGAGTTTAGATGTAAGTGGGAGCAGGGAGATGGGTCTGAGGTTGTTCGGGTCATTGGGATCCAGGGAGGGCTTTTTAAGTATGGGGGTGATGTGTGCATGCTTCAGTGGGGAGGGGAAAGTGCCGGAGGAGAGGGAGAGATTAAAGATGTGGGTGAGGGAGCGTAGGATGGAGGGGGAGGGAGGTCGTAGGAATTGTGAGGGGATAGGGTCGAGGGGGCAGGTGGTGAGGCGGGCATCAGAGAGGATCTTGGAGACTTCCTCGATGGTAGTAAGGTCAAAGGTGTGGAGTGTTGGGGGAGCTTCAGTATGAGGAATGTAGGGTGGGGTGGGAGTGGAGGTCAGAGCAGTGGTGGGGCATATGTACTCAGTACTTGGTTTGGGCCCCTTTTGCAGCAATTACTGCCTCAATGCGGCGTGGCATGGAAGCTATCAGCCTGTGGCACTGCTGAGGTGTTATGGAAGACCAGGATGCTTCAATAGCGGCCTTCAGCTCTTCTGCATTGTTCGGTCTCATGTCTCTCATCTTTCTCTTGGCAATGCCCCATAGATTCTCTATGGGGTTCAGGTCAGGCGAGTTTGCTGGCCAATCAAGCACAGTAATCCCACGGTCACTGAACCAGGTTTTGGTGCTTTTGGCAGTGTGGGCTGGTGCCACGTCCTGCTGGAAAATGAAGTCAGCATCCCAATAAAAATGACTGCGGAAGGAAGCATGAAGTGCTCCAAAATCTCCTGGTAGACGCTTGCGTTGACCCTGGACTTAATGAAGCACAGTGGACCAACACCAGCAGATGACATGGCTCCCCAAATCAGCACAGACTGTGGAAACTTCACAGTGGACTTCAAGCATCTTGCAGTGTGTGCCTCTCCATTCTTCCTCCATACTCTGGGTCCTTGGTTTCTAAATGAGATGCAAAAGTTGCTCTCATCAGAAAAGAGGATTTTGGACCACTGAGCAACAGACCAGGTCTGTTTTTCTTTAGCCCAAGTAAAAATCTTCTGATGTTTGTTGTTCAGGAGCGGCTTGACAAGAGGAATACGACAACTGAAGCCCATGTCCAGGATTCGTCTGTGTGTGTCTTGATGCACTGACTCTAGTCTCAGTCCACTCCTTCTGAAAGTCCTCAACACTTTTGAATGGCCTTTTCCTGACAATCCTCTCCAGGCTGCGGTCATCCCTGCTGCTTGTGCACTTTTCCCTTCCACACTTTTCTCTTCCACATAACTTTCTATTAATGTGCTTTGATACAGCACTTTGGGAACATCCAACTTCTTTTGCAATTACCTTTTTGAGGCTTTCCCTCCTTATGGAGGGTGTCAATGATGGTTTTCTGCACAACAGTCAGGTCAGCAGTCTTTCCCATGATTGTGATTCCTACTGAACCAGACTGAGAGACCATTTAAAGACTCAGGAACCCTTTGCAGGTGTTATGGCTTAATTAGCTGATTAGAGTGGGACACTTTGAGCCTAGAATATTGCACCTTTTCACAATATTCTAATTTTCTGAGATTGTGGATTTGGGGTTTTCATGAGTTGTAAGCCATAATCATCACAATTATGACAAATCACAGCTTGAACTATCTTGCTTTCATGTAATGAGTCTATCTCATATATTAGTTTCACCTTTTAAGTTGCATTACTGAAATAAATGAACTTCTACACGATATTCTAATTTTTCAAGTTTCACCTGTAAGTTTTACCTGTTTATTTGTAGCCCTCTCAGGTGTCAAAGTCCTGCATTTATACAACATTTCTGAGCTTCCAGAAAGCAGGGGCTGGGGAGCCCAAGTTACACTGCAGAGCTAAGTGAGAGCTGATTGGGGGGAAGGCACACATCCCCCTTCACACAGGAACAGAGTGAGGCTGTCAGTCACAGGCTGTGTGCTGGAGATCCCTTCACTGTTGCTTTTTACCTCTTGATATCCGGAAAACTTGTCAGAACCGATTCATGCAGATAGCAGAGGAAGCAAGTGCCCGAAATGACACTTGGTGCTTTGGATAGAGACAAGTACATGCAATAGAGGGATATGCTTTGTTCATACATTATATTGCCAAAAGTATTGATTGGGATGCCTGCCTTTACACGTACATGAACTTTAATGGAATCCCAGTCTTAGTCCACCCCTCCTCCTAGATTGTAAGCTCTAACGAGCAGGTCCCTCTGTTTCCTCTTGTACCAAATTGTATTGTTACTGTAATGTCTGCCTTCATTTTGTAAAGCGCTGTGCAAACTGTTGGCGCTATATAAATCCTGTATAATAATAATAGTCCGTAGGGTTCAATATGGAGTTGGCCCACCCTTTGCAGCTATAACAGCTTCAACAATTCTGGGAAGGCTGTCCACAAGGTTTAGGAGGGTGTCTATGGGAATGTTTGACCATTTTTCTAGAAGCACATTTGTGAAGTCAGGCACTGATGTTGGATGAGAAGGCCTGGCTCACAGTCTCTGCTATAATTCATCCCAAAGGTGTTCTATCTGGTTGAGGTCAGGACTCTGTGCAGGCCAGTCAAGTTCCTCCACCCCAAACTCCCTCATCCATGTCTTTATGGACCTCGCTTTGTGCACTGGTGCGCAGTCATGTTGGAACAGGAAGGGGCCATCCCCAAACTGTTCCTACAAAGTTGGGAGCATGAAATTATCCAAAATGTCTTGATATGATGATGCCTTAAGAGTTCCCTTCACTGGAACTAAGGGGCCAATCCCAACCCCTTAAAAACAACCCCACACCATAATCCCCCCTCCACCAAACTTTACACTTGGCACAATGCAGTCAGGCAAGTACCGTTCTCCTGGCAACTGCCAAACCCAGACACGTCCATTGGATTGTCAGACAGAGAAGCGTGATTGGTCACTCCAGAGAACACATCTCCACTGCTCTAGAGTCCAGTGGCGGTGTGCTTTACACCCCTGCATCTGACGCTTTGCATTGCACTTGGTGATGTAAGGCTTGGATGGAGCTGCTCAGCCATGGAAACCCATTCCATGAAGCTCTCTACGCACTGTTGTTGTGCTAATCTGAAGGCCACACGAAGTTTGGAGGTCTTTAGCTATTGACTCTGCAGACAGTTGGGGACTTCTGCACACTGTGCGCTTTAGCATACTCTGACCCCGCTCTGTCATTTTTTGTGGCCTACCACTTCATGGCTGAGTTTCTGGTATTCCCAGTTGCTTCCACTTTGTTACAATCGTGGAATATTTAGTAGCAAGGAAATGTCACGGATGGACTTATTGCAGAGGTGGCAACCTATCATGGTACTACGCCTGAATTCACTGACCTCCTGAGAGTGACCCATTCTTTCACAAATGTTTGTAGAAGCAGTGTGCATGCCTAGGTGCTTGATTTTATACGCCTGTGGTCATGGATGTGATTGGATCCCTTGGTGTCCCAATACTTTTGGCAATATAGTGTATTTTATGCTAACTAACGGCAAAACTTTTTTTAAGTTTTGGATAGAATGGAGAAGGATTAGAATACCTGTCAATTTTTATTGCTGTCTGTGCCCCCGTTACGGAGATTTACCCTATTTGTCCTGTTTACCGTTTTCATTGAAAGTAAAAGAAAATCTCAATTTTGGGTTTTCCCCAGAAAAGTAATAGAGGGGGGATCTTCCAATGGGGACATTGGTTCTGGTGATCTGGGGGTCTAGAATAGATTCTCTTAATTTGCAGGATTTCCTCTCACTTCCTGTTTTGGCAGTGAGACAGGAAGTGAAGGTAAATCTCCCCAATGGGACAAAGTGGGCGAAAAAACTTAAAGTGGTTATAACCTTACTCTATTCAAAATGAAAAAAAAAAAGTATTGCCTACTTTCAGGTAAATTGAGTGGATTTGGTTGCAGTGTTCACTGATTTGGTCTCTCTGGACTCTGTTTCTGGAGTTGCTATTTGAGATTCTATGTGATTCATCGCTGGTCGGAAATGGATTTGCCAGCATGTTTGTTTTCTAGCCGTGTCGTGTCAGAAATGTGTTTCCTCTGATATAGGAATGTCTATGTTCTAACAAGAATTTCATGTATTGGAAGTGACAACAAAGTGAGTGTCGTTGGGGAAAACCATGCACAGTGTATTGTACAGATGGGGAGCAGGCTCTGCTATTGGAACATGTGTTTACACTTACATCCCCGATGTTGGGTGGCCATATACTTGTACTGGCGGAAATAGACTTTCATGAACCTGTAATCAGGTCAAGATAGCTTCGTGTTCACAACATTCATGCAGCAGCTAAGAATTATTAAACTGAATGGGGTCTACCTTTTCTGAACTACATTGGGAATATCTTCCATTAAAGCTGTATTAAATGTGAAAACCAAAATGTAATATATTGCAGCTTACCAATCATTATATGTAGTGGCTGCATTTGTTTTCTCTTTTTTTTTTTAGGCTGTTTTAGCCTTTATTTTCACTTGGTGATCGAGCCAGTAACACATTTCATGTCTTAGGGTGTCTTCACTCTGGATGGAGGAGCAATGAAGCCACCTTTGAAAGCAGCATTGTCAGTCTGGGGAGAGTGGAGTGTTTGGCTCCATGTACACTGCAGCTGATAAACTCACATTTAGGCGCTTTTCTGCGTTTTTTTTTTTTCTTTTTCCAGCAGCCCCTGAACTCTCCATAATGTACCTATGTGTACACTGTTATTTACAGGCAGTTGAGTTTACAGTCCTTTTTTTTTTTTAACGCACCAAACTTGCGTTCAGGAGTAGATTTTATCAGCGTTTCAAACGCTTGTAAACGCGGCTAACGTGGCATTTATAAGCATTTGCGTTAGGAAATTTTTTTTAACTCTTCCATTTCCAGATGCTGTCCAGAGCCTTTTTTCATCATGAAAAATGCATGCAAAGCGTTTTCCCGGTACTCAAATGGACCTGGTACACCATACTTTGAAGTTTCACATGAAAGAAAATATGTTAGACACTGCTGCAATAATTTCTGCACAGAAATGAGCTGGAACACATCCAAACACCACACAAAAAAAACAGCTAATCTCAACAAATACTGTTCTCTCTGCTTCTGCTCTCTCTATTTCTCTCAAAATGTCTTTAATAGTTAAATTTTTACTGTTTTTCAGTGCATTCTGGGCAACCTCAAGGTTTTCTGAGGTTATCTTTAAAAAACACTTCTAAACGCAAACACTCATAAACGCTGGTATGCAAACGTGGCTAAACATACTTTTTTTAACCTACGTTTTCCAGCAGTCAGTTTCCATCATTCAGAAGTGTCCCGTGTACATGGAGCCTTATGTCCCGTACACACTATAAGAAAATCGTACGAAAACCGATCGTCCGATAATCGGATCGTTAGTACACAGCTTTAGAGAGCTGATCACGACAATTCGTACGACAATATCTGAAGGGACAAAAAATTTTCTCATATGATACCAGATCGTACGATTTTCTTTTAATCAGTACAGTAGTCATCTGAAAATACAGTACAAATACAATACATGACATGAATTCTTTTCTTTCATAGGAGAATTTTCGTATCTTTAGCAACCTTTTCACTTTCGATGTGAGACTAGCAGGCAAAAAAAACGGGCGATCGTTCGTCCGATATTCTCATCGTGTGTACGGGGCTTTAGACTAGCAGATTTAAATGAACATGACTAACAAATTGAAACTGAAATCCAGCTAACACTTTTTACTCAGTTACAACAAACCGTTTTTCTCCCTTTTTGGAATAAACATTTGGTATGAACAATAGCTGGCTGTTGTGAAAGAACCTCTGTCCGTGGTGAATGGTTTGTCACAACCTTTTACGTTCTACATCTGCAGGACAGCTTGTTCTGTTGAAAAATCACAGACTTACTGGCCAGATCACCAGGTGAAAATAAAGGAAGCAGAGCCTAAAAAGAAAACAAATGCAGCCTTAACATCTAAGAATTGGTAAGCTGCATTGTTTGCTTTTGAGCTTAATACCACTTTAATGCCAGTGCTTCTCAAAGCTGGGGCTGCCAAATTCAAAAGTGATATCGCCAAATTCAAAAACCGTATATCATAAACGTGCAGCGCTGTAAACTCATGAAACATAATTATCTTATACCATTCTCGAAGATATAAAGTGCAAACAAGTGCGTGAATAGTGCAATCAAATGAATCACTGAGAGTCTGTGATGACCACAAATATTATACAGCAGGCAGTGAAAACTGCTAATGTCCTTCATCCAATGTGCAAGTGCAAACGTGCGCTTATTGATGAAGAGAATCCATCACCTCAGATAGATGTACACTCACCAGACTGCAAGTAAATCAGCGCATCTGTTTATATCACACATCTGGGGGTATAATGACCGCTCCGGATTTACTCCTGCATCTCCCTCCATCCGTCAGTTGGGACAGGTGTCATCTAATCCTGGGGGAATCCGTTCAACCACAGGAGCCAGAAAGTGCTTATATAGTGCAGTATTTATTGATGAGTTTAAATCACAGTAGTAAGAAAACATCCACATGGAGTAAATAAATTGTAAAATTAAATACCAAGATGGCCACCGCTCCTCGGTAGTGGCGGTGTGACGTCAGCAATGTAGGCTCCCAACACGTTTCGTGCGACAGCACGTCCTCGGGTATAGGTGAATTAAGTTTGCAGTGATAAGTGCACTTTGCCCATGGAGATGTGATGCCTAGTGTGGCTTTGTGTTACTTATGCTGAGTGTTCATCGCAGGTCCCTTTTGGGTATTGTTATTCTTTATTCTTACCAAATACGCAGTAGACAAAGTGGGTGCATTTAGAGTGTTATTATTTGTTTTGTGTTTACCATATACCATAGCATACCCTGGGTTTAAAAAAAAAAAAGCAATGTTCAGACTGGATTTACAAGAATTTGATCACTACAGCCATCCTGCATATATGATTGCAGCTGGACTCGGCCTTACATTTTTGCACACACATGCAGCAAGTCCTCTCCTGTGTTGGAATTGATGACTGTAAATTCACGGCACTCACTCGCATCTCCAATATTTTAATCATTTGAAGCTGCAGCAGCTCTCTTAAACCTGCCTTTAAATTCCTATTTTAACGACTTCAATCACTTTTATTCCTCTCAGTCTGTACTGGAACAGTCATTGGCCGATCAAAGCCCGTGGTGTCGCGCTCCTCTATCAGTAAATTTAAAATATAAATATATAAATAATATAAATTATATTAAATTAATTAAATAAATTGCAACAAATTATATTAAGTGACTGAGTCCTGCTATATTTCCACGGCGTTTCACGCTAGTGCTGCATGCATATCTTTGAAAAGTCCATGATCCTATGGTGTCTTCTAATGGTGTATTACAAAACAAATCTAGTCCACCAATTCATATATATTGTGCTCCTTCACCAGTTGTGCTCTCACCTGACGTATATGACTAAACAGTTAAGTGAAGTCATACAAGCTTGGGTCCCTTTAATTGGGCTCAGAGGTGGACAAATGGATAAATTCCTGTATCCCAGATGGATGGATGAATGGAGTTTTTCTTTTTTCCCAGCAGGGGGTCTCGCCATTTCCTAGGGATCTTTTTTCTGGAGTTGATGGATGGATGGCGTTATCCCTCTTCCCACTAGGGGGGTCTCTTGACTCCTTTCAAACTTATTCCTCCATGTGTATATAAACCATGTAATTAACCCGTTGCCGCCCGGCCTATAGCGATCGCTATGATTAAGTCAGGATATAACGAAACATGTCAGGGTGTGACGGTGCGGCGGACTGGAAGTGACGCAGACCGCAACTGGAAGTGACATGACGGCGTTCTGTCCGGCAGATCTGGAGGTGGTGAGAGCACCAGCGGTATCTGTCTCACTAAAAGGGCTATTTTTACATTGCAAGCTCCCAGGATCAGGCCCTCCTATCCCTCTTGCATTGAACTGTATTGTTGCTGTATTGTCTCCCGTTGTATTGTAAAGCGCTGAGCAAACTGTTGGCGCTATATAAATCCTGTATAATAATAATAAAAAGGCTTAAATATTTTTGGAATGTTGTAAGTGCAATATTTTGGCTTATTACAATTGTTTACCTTTGGTAATACACGATTGGAGCAAATTTTTTTCTCTTTCTATGTAACTATGGAGAGGAACATATATTATGATCCTGGCTACCATTCTTATCATGGGTGATTTTTGGAGGAACCTCCCGGTCTTATTATTCTTGGAATCAATAATTTGGAATCTATATAACAAAGTGGGAAAAAAGGCTGTGTTCTGATGATCCTGATATGTGGAATTTATGCAATAAGGCTAATTAAAGGCTATGTTCTGGTGAGTGCACACATGAGAGGGGGTGTATGAAAGGCACAGCACGTGGTTTATTTCTTTATTTCTGGAATGGGAGCTATAGAGGATTCACATTGTGGAAGATTTTTTTGGACTTTTTTTGAATTTATTATTAGAGTTTTTCAAGGGACTTATGTTTCATGGTGTTTATTTTGGGCACTATTATTATAATTGTTTATGTCACATATAATTTATGTAACATATGGTTTATGTTAATTTTTTATCAATATGTTTTCATTGTGGGAATAAGCAATGAAGACAATGAATCATATATTGTGATTATCAATAGGAATTCGTACATCACAGACACACAATGCGCCGCTAATTATCTCTAATAGTACTGGGAGTGGTATTTTTGGAAAAAGTTTGACATAGTATTTAAAGTGGCAGCTGATTGGATATACCATTGAATATTTAAAAGCATCATTTGGCGCGATTTAGTGATTAATATACCTTTTAAATCACTCTATAAAATATGTAGCAGAATACATCTTGGCCTAAATTTATGAAGAACAATTATTTATTTGCAAACTTTAACAGAAACAAAGAAAAACGTGTTTTTTTAATTTTTTTATTTTTTTGTTAATTTGGCAAAAAATAAAAACCCCAGTGGTGATTAAATACCACCAAAAGAAAGCTCTAGTTGTGTGAAGAAAATTATAAAATATTTTAGTTGGGTACAGTGTTGTATGACCGCGCAATTGTCATTCAAAGTGTGAGAGCGCTGAAACCTGAAAATTGGCCTGGGCAGGAAGGGGGTAAAAGTACCCAGTATTGAAGTGGATAAAAAGAGAATATAGTGCCTTATCTTCTTTTTAAAAAATGTATTAAACGTAGTGCACTCACATAGTATAAAGAAAAAAAACGCATTTTGTATAATTTTGCATTGTCCTTAATGTTTGCCACACTCCAATATACTTGCTGTGTGGTTGCCTTTTAAGCGTCGTGACGTCAGAGCCCCTCCGCCTCTAGCAGCTGTTTGATTTCTCTGCCATCAAGTATTTTTTACTGAGCATTATATGAAAGAACAAATCCCTGGCATCCCTTTAGACGTGCTTGCTCAAGAAACTGATCAGCAGATAGCTTAAGCCTGCCGCATCCAGTGGCCAGCAGGGAGGAGCATGCACAGTTAAAGGAATGCAGAGGATGTGTCTTGAGACCCAAACCACAGTGCTATGATGTTTACAAGAACTTGTCAGCTCCTCTCACCAACATGTAGCAAAAACCAGTAGACTGACCCAGTAATGATTTGGTTGAAAATTTTAAGATGCATGTTATTCAGGGGGAGGGGGAAACAAGGGAATATATTAAATCCAATAATCTTTAGTTTTAATTTTGTTTGTTCATAACTGCCATGCCATTCCATCCCATCCCATGAAATTGAACCTCTTTAGATGTGTCGGCATTGAGAATTCTATTATTTAAACGGCAGTGACGTTGCTTCATATCTTGTCAAACCAACTCTTTTTGCTCTTTAAACACAATAGTTAACATTCCCTGAGTCTAGGTAGGTGGAATTAGTTAACCGTCCTGGAATGTAAAGTCTTATTAATTCCTACATTTTCTTGTCTGATGTAAAGTCTGATGTAGAAAAAAACTCTCTTTATTCGTCCAGTATAATTGCAGTAATTGCTAGTATAGATAATCTCTCAGATGCCAAATTTGATGTAAGTGCTTCAGAAATAACTTTCCATTTGTCTATTTTCAGCATTCCTTAGAGTAGGAGGTCTGGACACTTTCCTGACAGCCATGACAATTCATAGCAGATCACGCTATTGATGGTGTCTCCATTTTGTGTCTTCACCGCACACACCCACCCCTACAAATTAAGAAATAGACATCGTAGATTGTAAGCTCCAAGGAGCAGGGCCCTCCTAACCCTCTTGTATTGAACTGAATTGTTGCTGTATTGTCTCCCGTTATATTGTGAAGCACTGAGCAAACTGTTGGCGCTATATAAATCCTGTATAATAATAATGTATCTGGTTGGTTGCTTTAGACATGTTTATTTCAAATCCTTTTCCGTGTACATGGGGACTCTACACCCTAGGGTGCGGTTTCTTAATGTTTGGTTGGCCAGGTAGGGTAGTCTTTGCTGTTCCCAGTTGAGAAAAAAGGAAATAATAATCAGCGCAAATACTGGAACCAAGTCCGCAAAGTCTAATAGTTGGTAAAAATAGTCTGGGTGACTTGGGTAAGGGGGGGTCCGTGTGGCACTAAGGGCAAGCTCCATGCAGTACTGTAGCAGACTCTGTGTAGTAAGAAGAGAAGAAGAAGCGCCTCTTAAGTGCAGCAGACCACTTTAATATAGCATAAAAGTAGGCACACTCACATGTTTATAGAGTAATACAGGTATGTTGGGTATATGGTGTAGAAACACCGTGTAGAACGGCTGTCACTGGTGCCTAGTACGTCCGCGTCTCACTGGTAGGGAGCGTGGTAGCAGTAGGGAGACCGATGTGGAGCACGTACTCCTCAAGATGACGGCTGGAACGCACGCTGAACCGCAACCTCGGCGTAGGCGTGATGAAGTTAGTGACCAGAATGCAATGCAACGCGTTTCGGAGCATGCGCTGGCCTCTCGTGGCGGAAGTGGACATACTAGGCACCAGTGACAGCCGTTCTACACGGTGTTTCTACACCATATACCTAACATGCCTGTATTACTCTATCATGTGAGTGTTCCTACTTTTATGCTATATTAAAGTGGTCTGCTGCGCTTAGAGGCGCTGCTTCTTCTCTGCTGTTCCCAGTTACCCCCTTGTGCAAGAAATGAAAACCTCTGGAGGGAAGAGTGCAATTCATAGAAACAAACCATTGTTATCTACAGCTAATGGTTAGCACTTCCGCCTGCCAGTACTAGGGTCGTTGGTTCGAATCCCAGCCACGGCACCACCTGCCTGGAGTTTGCATGTTCTCCCTGTGCTTGTGTGGGTTTCCTCCAGGTACTCCAGTTTCCTCCCACACGTCAAAGACATGCTGGTAGGTTAATTGGCTCCTGTCTAAATTGGTCCTAGCATGTGTATGTATGAATGTAAGTTAGGGACCTTAGATTGTACACCCCTTGAGGGTTAGGGACTGATGTGAATGTATAATATATATGTAAAGTGCTGCGTAAAATGACAGCGCTATATAAGTACCTGAAATAAATAAAATAAATAATAAAGCGAGTCCTGGTTTTCCTGCAGTTTGTCCAAAGCTGGTGACCTCTGACAGGTTTGCTTCAAGCTGCCCAGTCACAAAGCGTTGAGTCCTGAGCACGGAATGACATTAGTGCCTGTGGAGAAGGAGGATAGGAAGGTCATACACTTGCTGTGGATGTGGTCTTGCAGTGCTGTCATAACACAGAGGAAGCTGTGCATGAAATCATGTCAGTGGCAGATTTCCTGGCAGCTGGAGAAGAGGCTGACAGGTTTCCTGCTAACACGCATCATGTCCAAATGTTCCCTGCTCAACTTCTAAGCTGACTTTTTGCTGCATCTCCCTAGAGCCCAGACAATGAAAGGTATAAATAGATATTGGCAGGACTGGACACGTTCCAGGGACCTGGTAGCCAGTGCAGCTTAAAAAAAACCCCAAAAAACTTGGAGAGGCATTTATACAAAAAATATTCATCCATCGAAACTGCATGTAAATTTGTTCTGTGTGAATAGGGCAAAATCAAATGTTCTCAGGCGATATAAAATCTGCAATTCAAATATGTGAATGCAGAAATGCAGAAGAGCAAACGTATTTCCTATGGTAATAGTGCTGTATGACCACTAGATGGCACTGACTCTCATAGGAAGTAAGTATTCTGCTCTTCACCATCTAGAGGTCATAATGTGGTGTTTTCGGCACTATGTTCCAAGTCTAGACAAGCAGCCATTATAATGCATCCATCTCTTCCTAACTGTATAGTTGTTATAACCTCATAACTACATGGGACAAAGTACTGCATGTGCCAGAACCAGTGTCTTTAGTGTGAAGAATACTTGATGCATGTAAACACCTTTCAACTCCTTCCTGCCGCTGCTTCCCGGCCCTTTAAGAAGTTCTAAATGGTGGGAGGTGGGAATTCTGATCATGTGACCTCTGTGATTGGTAGTCACATGATCAGAAAGCTCCCAATAACAAGTAGGCATCGTGAGACCCGCTGGTAAATATGCTGGGAGTGCAAAGGGCGTGTGCTTTCAGCACAGAAAATGTTTTTACTGGGACATATGTGTCCTCTCGGTGTTGAAGCCCACCTGCCGAGAGGCCACATGTATGCCTCCAGTCAGCAGGTAGAGGTTAAGCACTAGGCATGTTTAGCTCTTAAGCATTCATTAATTTCAATGGCCACAATGGCCAAAATTTAGCCAGTGGAATGAAAGAACGCCCAAGCACTTGACACTCCTAAACACATATACAAAGCATAGCTTTAGGTACATTTTTAACACTGCTTCCCCCAAAGCGAGGTGTCCAGGGGAGGAAAAAAATGTCCAGTGTACATGAGGCCTTACAGTTAAAGTACACGTTTGCTTTAAAATTGCCTATTTCATGCCTGGAACATGACTTTGAAACACTTTCAAAGGAAAGGGATTTACTGTGCTGATGAAAGCAGGCAAAGTGAGAAGTAGTTGCTAGAGATCAGCAAAGTTGGTTTTCATACAGCCGACTTGTTGGGATGTAAGTAGAGTGACCCCCCCCCCCCCCCCCCTTTAATGGTTTTTCACTGGAAGCATATACCAGACTTTTCTAGTTGAAGTAGAAACCTTCTTTAGATGTTTCCATTGCTGCCACTTGTAGCTCATTTACTTTGGCTGTTTGATTGGGCTTTCTGTCCCCTAAACTTTACACGGGTCAATCCCATATATACATTAACTTGACCTCTACTGTCACTGCTGCATATTCCTCTTTTACTAAGGCATCCCTCTTAGGTGTTGGGTTTCTCTTCAAAGTATCTATATGTGGAACAACTATGGACTGATGTAACTGGCTGGTAATCTCAATGTGTGGGTGTAAGTCACTCTAATCACTGGTCAGTATTCTTCTGAATGTAGGGTTGGTATGTAATGGTTTAAAAATGAGATGATCACTGGTGATGGTGCTTATCACTTGACTGATTCTATCTCGTGTGTTTCAAATATTTGAGTCTTTCAGATATGTTTTTTCATATGGGCATATTCATTAACAGTACATGATACAAGACAGGGCCAGAAAATGCTCAAAGGCACCAGCTCTGATTTTCTTGACACAATGGCTGTATGGCTTCCAGTCCAAATTACCGTTCGTTTTTATCTGACAAGTATTTTTTTTTTTTTTCAATGCAACGTTTATTTATGTTAGAGTAACCTGCTAATTCATTTTCTTTTTTCTTAGGATGGACTCAGTTCTTTGGTCCTCGATCTCGACTTCCCTGCACTACGAAAAAACAAAAATATAGACAACTTCCTCAATAGATGTGAGTATAAATTACTTGCTTATATAGCTAATGTATCTGGTGGTGTTTTACTGTTTATAAAGCAAAGTGTAAATGGTATACGTATGGTTAGTTCAGCAAAGAACGTTCGCACCTTTTACACTGTTCACATTCAGATGTAAAAAGACAATTATAGCCCACTAGCAAAAGGCAAAATTCCATACAACCTAAAGAAACCGAAGGACATTTTCTAGTAAAACAAAACTTTTATTATACAATGGGTACAGAAAAGAATCGCCACCTTTTGAAGTATTCACATTTTGTTGCTTTGCAGCCTGAAATGAAGACACACAGTTTTTGTTTTATCCAGCTGTATTTACTCAGTGCAACTTGTAACATCCTAGTGAAAGATATGACATCAACATGTCATATAAAAAAAACAAAAACACATTCAAAGACAGAATCACTGAGTTGGAAAAAGGATCAACACCCCCCCCCCCCCCCCAAAAAAAATATTACTTGTCAACTCAATCAGGTGTAGGACCAACATGTCGGGGGAAAAAAAAAGTTGGAAAAAGGATCACCCCCTTGTGTTAGTATTTTGTTGAACCACCTTTGCTTTAACCACTTGACCTCTGGAAGATTTACCCCCCCCCCCCCTTGTCGTGACCAGGCGATACTGTGTTACGTTACTTTATCTGACAGTTGCGTGGTCATGCAACGCTGTACATTAATTAAATTTATGTATTTTTTCCCCTCTTTCTTTTAGTGGTATTTGATCACCTCCTGGGTTTTTTGTTATTTTTTGTGCTATAAATTAAAAGAAAAAACACTTTTTTTTTTCTTTTTTTTTTTTAAACAATATTTTTTACTTTATACTTTTAAACGTATAAAAAAAAATTAAGAATAAAATTTTTTCATAAATTTGGGCCACAACTTATTCTGCTACATATTCTTGGTGAAAAAAATCCCAATAAGCATATATTGATTGGTTTGCGCAAAAGTTATAGCGCCTACAAATGGTGGTATATATATTAGAATTACTTTTTTATTTATACTAGTAGTGGCAGCAATCAGCAACTTATAGTGGGACTGCGATATTGCGACGAACAGTCTGACACTTTTTGTGGGAACCAGTGACACCAAGTCCTCATGCACAGTGGGCGGTTTAAAAACTCCAGTAGCGTTAGCTGTATGAAGTCACATTAAACGCAAGTTTTTCATCATTTTTTAACGTTTATGCAGTAACGTTTAACCTTGTTTGTCCGCATTTGCGGTTTTTTAGCATTTCTTACACAAAAAAAAAACCATTTTGGCTAAAAAAAAAACTGCCCCAAATACCGCTTTGCTACTTTTTTCCCACATTTACCAGCATTAGAGCATTTTTACAGGTAAAAAACTCCTCTAGAAACCCACTAGTTCTGGGGTTTTCTTCCAACCAAAAAAACACTGTTTAAAACCTATGTGTGCATGGACACGTAGGATAACGTGCTGGGGAGTTTACTGGCTGTAGAAAAAAACATCAAAAGCCAAAAACAGCAGCTGTAAAAATGTCCATTGTGTATGAGGACTAATACAGTAACCAGTGCTAAAAATATACACTGTCACTGTATTACTGACACTGGCTTGGAAGGGGTTAAACATCTAGGGCGATCAAAGGGTTAACTGTGTGCCTAGCCAGTGTTTGTGTTTACTATGTGCTGTTTTTACTAGGCAATCACTAGATTTTATTTCCTGAATAAAAACTAGAAGATAGTCATTGACATAACACAGCTCTGCCTTGTTTACATAGGCAGAGCTGTGTTATGTCAGTCTCCTTGGTGTTCAACAGGTGCCGGCGCTCATCCATTGGCCGGCAAATGTTGATTGTCGTCTGCTGTATCCAGTAACGGCACAAGCGGCACTCCGGGTGCAGGCGCACGCCCTTGAGTGGCCGAAGTGCAAAATCACGTTTATTTACAAGATTTTCCACAGAATGTCCGCCCTGTAGCAGTAAATCTGCTGTAAGGTGGACGGTTAATTACAGCCTTTAGTCTGTTGGGATATGTCTCTACTAACCTTTCTCATCTAGACTTTGCAATATTTGCCTACTTTTTTTGCAGAATTGCTCAAGGTAAGTTAAATTTGTTGGTGATTGTTTGTGGACTGCAGTCAAGTCATTCCACAGGTTTTCAATGGGGTTTAAGTCTGGGCTCTGACTAGGCCATGCAAGGACATTCACCTGTTTATCCTTCAACCACTGTGTGGTCATTTTTGCTGTGTATTTTGGGTCGTTGTCATGTTGGAAGGTGACACTTCTTAACATTGACAACTTTTCTGGCAGAGGGCAGCAGATTTTCCTCAATATGTTAATGTTTTTTATGCCCCATTAATTTTCCCTTCTACCCTGACAAGTGCTTCAGTCCCTGCTGCAGAGAACCCCACCGCCCCCATAACAGGATATTACCACCTCCATGCTTTACTGGAGGAATGGGGTTATTTGGATGGTGAACTGTGTTTTGGATTTTCACCAGACATATTGTTTAGTGTTGAGGCCACATTTGTGGAGAATTTGTGATGTTGTTGTCACATGCACACAGTGAGCACTCCTTGTCATAAATTCCTGCACCTGCTTCAGAGTTGCTGTAGGCCTCTTGGTAGCCTCTCTGACCAGTTTTCTCCTGGCTCTTTTATCCAGTTTGGAGCAACGTCCTGATACAGAGAGGGTCTGTGTTGTACCAAATACCTTTCACTTCCTAATAATGAACTTCACTGTGTTTCTAGGCATTGATAAAAACTTTGAATTTTTTTTGTATCCATCCTCTGACTTGTGCCTGTCCACAACCTTATCCTGGAGATAATTTGACAGTGCCTTGCTACCTATAGTTGATTGTTTGCTTCAGTTGCACTACCAGGGACTGAAATGCTCCAGGAAAACTCTTATAATGCTGAGCTAATCAAAATGACCACAGCTGATCACAGTTGAACATCAAATGGTTTTGTGTGCCATTGAGAAGGTGATTAGTTACACCTGATTGAGTTTACAAGTCATTTTTAGGAGGGGGGTGATCCTTTTTCCAACTTGGTTATTCTGGTTTTGAATGTTTATTTTTTTTCTGACATGTTGGTGTTATATCGTTCACTTGGATTGTATAAGTTGCACTGAGTAAATACAGCTGGATAAAACTAAAATAATCACATTTTGTTGCTTTGCAGCCCAAAATGAAGACAGACACCGTTTTTAACGGGGGTAATTATTTTCTATACCCACTGTTCCTGATACTGTAAATGCATTCTAAACATTACCTGCAACGTATGTCCTTAACTAGCACAAAAGATGTCCTGATCATTTAGTTTCATGGTGTAGTTTGTTGACCATTATGCAACCATGGTAAAGTAGATCTTCATATTCATGCATCAGCAGTTTCTGTATGTTTGAAACCTGAGACATGGCTATGCACAAGTAAAGCATGACCTCTTTCTGAGACCTGACAGTCTAGTGCTGGTGAAGGTGAGGGCTAGACAGTAGTTAGATCTAACATAGACACAAGCAGTCAGAGCATTCATAAACACAGAGCTGACTTGTGTGGTTCGGAGATGATGTCTTATATCACCTAAGCACCGCTACATTTGTGATGCACCTCATAGGGGATGGATAGAAATGCATTGGACACAGATTGACCCAAATAAGAAGTTGTCCTGCCCCCTTGGTGCATAGGGACCAAGCTAACTGAAGCAATACATGGGCATAGGACAATGGACATAAGGGAATCGATCAACAATGATTCTACAAACTGTAGACACAATTTGTGAGCCCATCATTACACGAACACAGGAAAATAATTACACTAATACCTAGTTAAAACAATGAAAACATTTGAAGACTACAATGTCTTTAGAGCGGAACTGTAGTCAGAAAATTAAGTCCTGCTAGATCACTTCAGGCTGGTCTCTCTTTTGCAGGTATAGCTATGTAAAATATTAAAAATAAGTGCCTATACTGTTTAAAATCTAGTAATACACGGTCTCGCCCTGCTCTGCACATGATCAGTTGCTCTCTATTTTTCAGCAATGTGCTGAAAATGTAGGGGCAGATCTGCTGACAGCTTAAAGATTTACTGCTGCTCAGGAGCTCTGGGCTTCAACAAAATAGCAGCCTCCAGCAAGAAGAAACCAGAGCAATTCTAGAGGCAATTTACGACACACACTAATCTGCTAAAGGACACTATTTTTTATCAAGTTGTTATGGATAAAGTTTTGTTTAAGCAGCTATTATGCAATTATTATCTAAGTAAGGCTGGCCATTGAGTATCAGAAAGCTCCCCAAGGTGGTGGTGTGATATATTTGTATCTCAAATCTGTGGAACCATTATACTATTGGCTGTGTAATTGTGACATGTACTCTAAGCTGTGTTGTGAAAATTTACAAAATGTGCTACCTACCTGTCCTGTCAATGTTTAAATAAAGAAAGCTCAGTGAGAATGGCACTACAACTCACTACATGATGACAGTGGTGCACATAGTATATTCCGACACTGAAATTATTCAGCAAGTTGGAAAACCTTCCTTTGCAATTACCATATTCTCCTGCTGAACATGCTCGATATTGCTGTTACCTTAAGGGGAAATGACCCTGATAATGGTAAGTGATCAGAAGCATTGTTTGCTTTTATTGAACCTTTTATAGACAGTTTAAGAAAACCTGCTTCAGCAGACCAGTGCTCAGTTTTAAAAAGGCACAGGCAATATGAAAGCCTGCAGTCAGCTGAAATTAGAAATTATTTATAGATGCTTCGTTACAGTGCCTTCCTTAATGTGATCCACATACGAGGTCCTCTTTAATGGACTTAGGCTATGGGCACTTGGCTGATTTACAACCTGTCTCTTCACTGTCACATTGCTTGCTAACAGAACAGGTTTGAGATGGACCAGAGTTGCAGTACAGAGGTTTGCGGCATATAAAATGAGCTCTCCTTGTGGAATGGGTCCCCTTTAGCCAAGTTGGAAGTAGATAACTGTATTGGAAGAACAACATTTCTGACTGAGCTCTGTTCCCCTCTTAGACCAAGATCAGTAAAACATTAAACAAACTTTCAGAAGATTATTTTCCTATACATTTGTGCCTGAAAAGAATATGAATGTTCTTTAATAACGGATGTTGAATTGTGGTGTTTTCAGATGAAAAAATTGTGGGTGATGTTCGAAAGCTGCAGATGAAAGCAGAAGATTACGATGTAGTGAAAGTCATTGGCCGAGGTGCCTTTGGTGAAGTCCAGCTGGTAAGTAATGGTTTTACATGGGCACGTATACACTTCTGGGAGTAGAGGAGACAGCATTTCTAGCTCTGTGACCCATGTAAAAAGACCCACTGCTTCTTGTTTCTCTAAAGATTATCAATATTATCAAGTGGTGGAAATATCGCCATAGCTGCGCTGTTGCTGCCTGTCCTGGCTGTCCATATGCAGCAACTGTGCAGCAGCCAAGGATTATTACTGACAGTTCACATTGTTTCCCCTGCCTAAACAGAGATCTACCTCCACCGCTGGCCAGCCACCCAGAACCTAACTCGGTGTGCAGTATACAACTTCTAAGCTGTATAGGAGCTGGACTTATCTTCACAGGCAGCAGCACAGGCAATAAGGCTCAGGACGGGTAGTAGCAGAAGCAGCGTCTGTAGGGGGCATTGCTGTAAAAAGACCTCCTGGAGTTCAGGACTGCTGGATGGGTGATGGCAAAACTGGCTGCTGGAACAACATATGTGAGAGCAAGGCTTGACAAATTTGCTTTGAATCTAGGAGGCAGTTAGAAAAGTTAGAAGCCTTTTTTTTTTTTAAACTAACAAAGCTTTATTTTCAACAACAAAATCCCTTCTCATATGTAGCCCTGATGCGTATCTTTTCAAGTGCACGATACAGGGTATTCACCTCTGCAGATTCATTCTCTCTCTCTCTCTCCTTGTATAGACACACAACCCCATATATACCACAGAACCCCATCCTATATGGACATACAGTATGACCTCCCTATATACCACAGCACCCCCATCCTGTATAGATATATCCTATCCCCCATCCTACACAGACTTATGACCCCCAAAAATATCTTGTATAGAAGTATTGCATACCACAGCCCCATCCTGAGTAGACTTATTATGCCCCCCTATATAGTACAGCCCCCCATCCTGCAGAGATAAGTAGGTCCACGTAAGGTTTTGTTGCATGGATGGCAGGGATGTGAAGGGTTCTGTGTAGCCCCATTGATGAGGGTGATCCCTAGAACTGGCCATGCTGGGGTGACACATGTCACATGGACATGGACTGACAGGAGGACAATCTGGGGGTGTTGGGTATTTTCACTGGCTGGCAAAGTTTCTTGCCGCAATGGTGAGGATGAAGTTTCCAATGTGACACAAAGGACAGCCGGGTCACCTTTGTGCTCCCCAGCAGTCACACCCTCAGACGGGGGTAAACCGGGGGAAGGTTGCTCACTTGAGGGGTCTGGATCTCCTTCTTTTTATCCACCAAGGTGGGCACACAGTTGGTTAGCTTTGTCCAGTCGGTGTGCAGCCCGCAGCTCCTTCTTGCCGGGCCAGTGACAGATGCACTTCTTCTGGCTGGCCTTGCACTCGCATGGTTGCTCCAGGTGGATGGGGAAAACCACATGTCGGCCTGCGTTTCGGAGCATGCGCAGAACTCCTTCAAGATCGGTCTTGAAGAAGGAGCTCTGTGCATGCTCCAAAACGCGTCACCACTCCATGCTCACGTCAATTCCGGTCTGTGGACGGCGTGCACTCCAGCGGTCCGGATAGAGCGGCGCCCATCTTTGACATCTCTTCTCAAGCTCCCCCTGCAGCTACTGGCCGGCACAGCGGCTCCATTGCTTTGAGGAAATGCCGTGCAATTGACGGATTACTTATGAACCTGTTTATACTTCTGCACTGTAAGTGTTTTTAACTGCTTTTATTTAAAATTAATCTTGGAATACTGCACTTAGAAGCACCTTCCTGTTTCATCTTCCTATGTACGTCTGCACAGTGTCCTGTAACCCCGCCCCCTAATATTGGGAAGAAGACATGCATGGTCACATGATAGAACTTTTAAACCTTGTAAAAAGAAAAAAATTAAGACAGATCAGTTCTGAAACTAAACAAAAGTGTTTGTAACTGTATTAGAAAGTGTCTGTAACATTGGATGTTGACAAAAGTAATGGATGTTAAAAAAAAAAAAAAAAAAATACTCTAGAACTGGGTACACACAGATCTGAACCAGCCCTCCCTGACTGACAGACAGTTTATAGATAATTTTACAGAAATGTATTTCAAATATGTATTTATATGTTTGTCCTGAATTCAAATTCAAACCGTTAAAAGATAAGTTCACTGTTTGCTAAAAAATAATAAATGCACCTTTTTTTTTTTTTAAGGTAAAAAATATGTGCATTTATTATTTTTTTTGCAGAAGCCTGTAAACCAGTGGTCTCCAAACTGTGGCCCGTGGGCTGGATGTGGCCTTTTGTTTGCTTCTATTCAGCCCTTGGGGCACTATTCCATCCACTGACTTCAACATTGGGACATCATTCCTGCCATTGAACGCAACAATGGAGCACAAATCCTCCCATTTACATGAATGATAGTATACAATTCCACCCACTATCACTAACAATGGATCACTATTGCTCCCAAGGACATCAACGACATGGCACTATTTCTCTCGCTGACACCTACAGTGGGGCACAATTCCTTCCACTGACACCAGCAGTTGGGCATTATTCATTCCACTTACACATACAGTACAGCACAGTTCCTCTCACTGACACCAGTGCTGGGATACAATTCCTCCCAATGACACCAACTATGGGGCACTATTCCTCCAAATACCACCAATGGTGGGGCACTGTTGCTCCCACTGACACCAATGACAAGCCACTACTCCACCCACTGACACCAGTGATGGGGCACAAATCCTCCCACTGACACCCAATGATGGGGCACTATCCCTCCCACTGACACCAATGATGGAGATCTATTCCTTCCACTGACACCATGATGGGGTACGATTCCTCCCCTAATTCCAAAGATTGGGCGTTGTTTACTCCCAGTGAAGCCAGGACATTTTCTTCTTTGACTTCCCACAGTCCGACCCCCCCCCCCCCCCCAAAGTCTGAAAGACCGTTAACTGGCCCTTTGTTTAGAAAAATTGGAGACCCCGGCTTTAAACCGTTGCACCAGCAATCTTCTGATCGCTGGTGCCATGCAGGTCTCCTGCAGACCTGTCAGTATATCGGCATGCCTGTATGGGATGTACAGGCAAGCAGCTATACTGACAGGAAAACTCAATGAACTACTGCTGTGGAGCGCAGTGATAGTTCATTGAGTTATCCGACAGTCGCTAAGTCTGGCGGGACTTGTAGTTTCCCATTCACAGAGGACTCTGAATGAGTGACACGGCTAGGCGGGCCGCTAGCTGTCAAAACAGGGACCAGTCTATTCATAGCATGTTACATGTTACACCCTGAATATGGGTGTAACATATTATGAATAGGTGAACTTATCTTTTAAAGCATTGAGATTATGTGACCAGCTTGCTACTCAGAATGTCCAAAGGGAAGAAACCCTCTGTGAACTTTAAAAGCTTAGCATGCTATACCCTTGTTTCTGGACACATCTTTCATAGAACAAAAATTAAAAATGAAATTTAAAAATTTGTACGTGTACCTATTTTTAATCTGCTCCGGTCTGGTCACATGATCCCACAGCTCCCCTCTGTAGTGACTGCATTCGTTTTATTTTTAAGTTTTTCCCCTCTTTCACCTGGTGATCTGGCTAGTAACACACCTCCTGTATTAGAGTGCTTACACTCTGGATGAAGGAGCACAGGGGCACCTTTGGAGAGCAGCATTGTTAATCTGGGGGGAGGGGAGTATAGATGTGTCATATTCAGATACACTAAACAAATTGCTGTAACTGCTTATAAAGTGCGGGCTGGAGTTTGGCTTCAGTTTTTCTTTTCCTTTTTGGGATAAAGGTTTTACATGAATAAAAGTTGATCACTGTAAGCACCCCTGTCAATGTTAAATGGTTTGTGTCAACCTTGTAACTGCTACATCAGCAGGACAGATTGTTCTGTTAAAAAACAATCTGTATCTCCAGATGATAAAAGAAAGGAAGCCTAAGAAAAAAACTAATGCAGCCATCACATTGATAATCTGCAGTACTATAAATGGTTACTTTTTCAGTTTTATACTAATTTAAGGATGTTTTATTACTTTATTCGTAAATTCCCTGTTAAATCTATTATAATTCCAATTTGCATTACATGTTACTTTTTAATATTCTATTAATTAAAAACTAGTACGTTACTTACAAAAAATGAATTACAGTTTTCTTTTCTGCTACATTCACAAGGGATGGTAAGGGTCAGCCCTGGGGTGGTTCTAAACACTGCTGGCTGTTTTTGGTAGGGTTTGATCTCCTCCTTGATTGTGTTTTTTTTTTTTTTTTTTCTTGTGGGGAGGGGTGAGTGTGGACTTTGGCAGAAAAAACTCCTGATGCTTGTAAAAGTGTCTAATGCTTTTACAAACGTTTAGGCATGTTTACAGGTGTCAAGTGCTTGGGTGTTAAGTCCTTTCATTGGCCAGAATAATCATTTATTCTGCCCATTGAAACGAATTCTAAAGCGCTAAAGGTGCCTAGCTTTAACACATGTTTTAGATGTGTTTACACTTGTCAAGCGGTTTATCTACCAAAACACTTCTCCTCCTTGACTCACTGGCAGTGGGGTTTTTTTACAGCTCCTGAAAGCCTTTGCCACTAAAAGCTTCTAAAAGTCTGTTTGCATGAATACATAGGATAATATGGAATGGCTAAAAGTGGCTGCAAAAACACTCTGTGTGCATGAGACCTTATCATTTCACACATCCTGCAACATTTTCTGTAGTGTAAATAAAACTTTACAGTGAGAATGGAGCTGCTTTGCAGTTGGAAAGTCATTGGTGGTGTAAATTTGGGGGGGAGCAGAAATCTTTCAAGAATCGTTGGATAAAGGGGGTAGTATCTTTTTTTAATTTATGGTGGGACTGACCCTTCGGGTCTCCAAAAGCTTTTTCCCAGAAGTCCATTTATCAAAACCCATTTTTTGTTATGCTTTATAGAGCTATTTAACTGTTTTTCTTCTTCATTTCATAACAGGTCCGGCACAAAACTACACAGAAAGTATATGCAATGAAACTTCTTAGTAAATTTGAAATGATCAAGAGATCGGACTCTGCTTTTTTTTGGGAAGAAAGAGATATCATGGCCTTTGCAAATAGCCCTTGGGTAGTTCAGGTAAAAAGTTGCTTTGTTAAAGTAAATCTTTAGTGTCATTGTTCTTGTTTTTTTTCTTTTTTTAATAGTAATAATTTTAAAGCTGACCTGTAGTTTACACGTCAGAGGTGGACTCGAGAGCCCATTTGGTCTTTTTCTGCCACCACTCTTTTGTATTTCTATGATAACCAACACACTGACACGTGATGGCCCATGTAATAATTCTGTTGGTCATTTATCATGTTTAACCCATTTATATGCTCATTTACAGCTGTTCTGTGCCTTTCAAGATGACAAGTACCTTTACATGGTGATGGAGTACATGCCAGGTGGTGATCTTGTGAACCTTATGAGTAACTACGATGTGCCTGAGAAGTGGGCCAAATTCTACACTGCCGAAGTGGTCCTTGCCCTTGATGCCATTCACTCCATGGGTTTGATCCACCGAGACGTCAAACCTGACAACATGCTGCTGGATAAACATGGACACGTGAAGCTAGCTGACTTTGGCACCTGTATGAAGATGGATGAAGTAAGTATAAAAAAAAAAAAAAAAAGTTAGGATTGTTAATCATTATGAGGTCTGGATGAATTCCAGGTATGGATATTTTATTCATAGTTGATTGGTCCAGCTTGAACCATTTTAACTGTTTATATACCATACCTGGTCAATGTTCCTGGAAATCGGAAGTCATTGAAGTAGGCACCAATACAATGATCTCCACTTGCTTTCAGGTCCTACATCAAGTGGCTATCCCGCTATATTCTGAACACAATAAAGATTATACAAATTTTTTTTTAACTATTTATAAAATATTCATAAATGAAATACATCCTTAAGGACTTGATTCAAACTGGGGAAATATTGTTTGCTACCATAAATATTCGAAAGAGTTTCTGATTGATTAGGTTAGTCATGTTTACCAAGTGACATCCTCTTTTCTTCTTTAACTCTTGTAAATCAGTAATGGCCTCAGGCCTTTGTTGGCAAACAAATAAGTAGGGATGTAGTCTCTCAGTTAACAGATGAAGTTGTTTCCTTGTTATAGGTCTAAGCGGTGTTAAAATTATATTAAAGGCAGGATTTTTTTTGTTTAAATATAACAAACATGTTCTACTTACCTAACAAAAATACACAGTGTAGCGCTATATAATAAACTAATAATAAATATATACAAAAACAGTGATAAGCATAAATATAAGTGCACCACACTCGATCCCCCCTGAAATCCACACTTGAGGGATCCGTGGTGGCCATATTGGAACACCTTTTGCAGATACCCATGCAGTACACCCTTAGCATGAGGTAGTAAAGCGGATTTACTTATTGGGTTTTTGTCATTTTACTTATTGGGTATAAGGTTGGGGTTAGCAGCTTTAGGGTTAAGGCTCCATTAAGCGCAGGAGGATCCTCTTTACATATGTTCTACTTACCTGTTTTGTGCAGTGGTTTTTGCACAGAGCAGCCCCGACCCTCCTCTTCTCAGGTCCTCTGTCTGCACTCCTGGCCTTTCCCTCTAGCCTAGTGTCCCCAGAGCAAGCAGCTTGCTATAGGGGCACCTGACCAGACTCACTGCTGAGCCGCTGTGCCATGTGTCCATTCATTCACACACTAAGCTTGGCTTGGCCCTACCCCTGCTCTCCTCTTCGGCTCGGTGGAGAGTGACAGTAGCGGGAGCCAACGGCAACCACTCCTGTAGCAGCCAATGACGAGGGTGAGACCTTGGGGGAGCCAAAGCTCTTCTGCCCATCGCTGGATCGAGAAGGGGCTCAGGTAATTTTTGGGGTGCTGCTGCACATAGAAAGTTTTTTACCTTCATGCATAGAATGCATGAAGGTAAAAAACCTTGAGCATTTACAACCACTTTAAGCTGGAAGAACAGTATTTATATGAAACAAGCAAATATGCACACATATAATAAGAATTCCAAACTGTGAATAGAAACAAGGATTTTTTTTCCAAACGTATTTATTTTTTTTAATTAATACACATTCATAAATTTTTTTCAGATAAGCTGAAATGAGCTATCAAAACAAACTTTTGAGAACAATTTCCTTTAAGTTGCAGACATACATCGTGTCCATGGACAATATAGTGGCCAATTTTGTATTACTCGCAGTTGATCTTTAAAACCAGTGGCTGATATATGCTGTACTCCAACAGTATGTTGGTAAATACGTCCTCTAGTGTCACAACTTTATCCTGGTTTCTGAGCATTCCATTCAGCATTGCCAGAGGATTCGTATTAAATTCTTCCCAAACAAGTCACAGCTTCCGCTCCCGAGGGCTCTGTTCATTTCAGGAACGTAGTACAGAATGTGCCAACCTCGTTTGCAGCTTGCTCAGATGTTACCATATAGGAGCAGAATACTGTATATGTGTGGAATGAAGCTAAATAAAAGAATATTTTCAGGCTAGTTTTGTGGGAAATGTAGCTAATGCGTGTGTTGGGTTTTCGGCTTCTTACAGCGCCAGCTAGTGGTTACATAAAGATATTTAATGCAAAACCCTCCGTTATTAATTTACATTTATTCTACAAGAGAACATGCTCTAATCATTAGAATATGTAGAGGCAATTTTAGATATTTGTCAACTTTGTATTGCTCTCTGTGTCCACGCTGGGGAGATTTGGCCTGGTCATTCTCTTGGTGACCATCATCACCATGATAGAAAGTGAGGGAAGTCCAAAATGTTGTGTTGATACATGAGCAAGAGGAGAGGGAAAATCTCCTGGGGCAGATTTTTTAGATGGGGATTTTCTCTGGTTTCCTCTTGTGTCTCCAGGACAGAAGGTGAATGATAATCTTCCCAGCAGGGACACAAGCTGAAAATATTACATAGATAGGGGTTTTAACCTTTTCCTACACAGCATTAAAATAAAAAGCTTATTAGTATGCTTGCCATTGAGGATAGGTTCACACTATAATGTGTGCTAGTGTGAATGGTCTCAAATTGAATCGCAATGAATCACATGTAAATCGAACAGGAACGCATAGCGAATTCCTGTGCAATTGATAGTGTAAACCCGGGCTAAGTCTCACGGTATGCAGTTTTCTCAAGCAAATTGTTATTTGTAAATTGGCTGAAAAGTTTCTTGGCTGGAAGTCATGCCAGTAACATTACTTCCTGTTTCAGACTGACAACACTTAGAGCCGATTCACACCTGTACGGTGCGGATTGAAGCTCACGTTTCACAGGTAATTGACACAGTAGTTGTTCAGCGGTTCATGTCAGATTTATATCAGGTTCAGGACAGGATTAGCTCAGGATCTTATCCTGTTCACCCATATGCCATTTAGAAACGGTTCCCATAGAAGTCAATAGCCTGTAATCCGCACCTGATATTCTCTGAAATATTACCTGTGCCATACGCAACTCAGGAAAGATAGGGGGAGATTAGAGAACTAAATGCATGGCTAAAGACTTGGTGTAAGAGGGAAGGATTTGGATTTCTAGAGCACTGGGCTGACTTTTCATTGGGGTGCAACCTTTATGCTAGAGATGGTTTGCACCTAAATGGAGGGGGGTCTGCTGTGCTGGGGGAGAGGTTTATGGGAAGGCTGGAGGAGTATTTAAACTAGGATAGAGGGGGGAGGGAGAAATAGATTATGACGGGGTAGACAGACTCATTGGTGGGTGGAATGGTTAAAGATGGGGGGGCGTGCTATGGCAGATAAGAAGGTTCCCATGTTACAAACAACCAGTGGACTTGGTACCATTTGTATGAAAATTAAAAATATGCAAAATACGTGTGAACAAGGTGTCAATCCATTAAAGTGTTTATTCACCAATGCCAGAAGTCTGCCAAGCAAAATAGGTAAATTGGAAGCTTTGGTGCTTAAAGAGAGCTATGATTTAATTGGGATTGCTGAATCTTGGCTTCATTGTTCACATGACTTAGCCATTAATGTTCCTGGCTATGTTCTCTTTCAGAGAGACAGGGTAAATAGGAAAGGTGGTGGTGTCTGTCTCTATGTGAGAAGTGATCTCCGAGTGAGTGTGAAAGAGGACCTAGTTGATGGAGAGTGTGATGAGGCTGAAGCATTATGGGTGGAACTGCACATGGGGGTGCGTACTGCAAAGTTTGTTATAGGCCTCCCTGTGTTAATGAAGAGGTGGAGACTCAGCTTCCACAGATCGAAATGTCTGCAAGGACTGGGACAGTGATAATAATGGGGGATTTTAACTACTCAGATATTGCCTGGAGTAATGGTACTGCAGGAACAGTTAAAGGGCAAACATTTTTAAACCTACTACAGGACAATTTTATGGTACAGATCATAGAGGCCCCAACTAAGAATGATGCTCTGCTGGACCTGGTAATATCAAACCATGCAGAGCCTATTACAAATGTCCATATAAAAGAACATCTGCGTAGCAGTGACCATAACATGATTTCATTTATTGTTAGCTGTAAACAGCAAGCACATACGGGAAAAATAAAAATTCTCAATTTTAAGAGCGCTAATTTTCCAAGGCTGAGAGAAGCTCTCCAAGACTTAGACTGGGAGGAATATTGGCATCAATGAGCACAACACAGAAATGGGAGTTCTTCAAAAAGTCTGTATGTGAACACACTGCAAAATAGATTCCCATGGGCAACAAGTTTAAAAGGCTAAAAATCAAACCTATGTGGCTTACGGCCAAAGTTAGAAAAGCTATAGATAATAAGAAAAAAGCTTTTTATTAAATGTAAAAATGAAGGAACACTATCATCGTTTAAACATTACAATGAATATTACAGAATATGCAAAAGTAACTAAAGGCCACAAAAATTGAAAACGAATGCCAGATTGCAAAAGATAGCAGGACCAAGCCCAAAACATTTTTCAAATATATTAATAGTAAAAAGGTCCGGTCCGAGCATGTAGGCTCTAGGGACAAAGAGAACGCACATTTTTTAAATACCTTCTTCAGCTCTGTGTGTAGAAAGGAGCATGGGGGAGCTCTTGTCCATAATGGGCATGATATTGACACAGCCCCAGATGATCCATATTGGCTCACAACTGATATGATCCAAAAATATTTAGACAGAATAAAGGTGAATAAAGCACCTGGACCGGATGACATACACCCACGGGTCCTTAAAGAATTGAGCTCTTTCATTTCAAAGCCATTGTTTCTAATTTCAGGGACTCTTTAGTGACTGGCATAGTACCACTGGATTGGCGTAAGGCCAATGTGGTGCCAATATTTAAAAAGGGGTCAAACTCTTTACCAAGTAATTATAGACCTGTTAGTTTAACTTCTATAGATGGGAAGATACTGGGGAGTTTAATGAAAGACCACATAGAGGAGTTCTTGCTGGAAAAATATATTTTAAGCAACAGACAGCATGGATTCATGAAGGACAGAAGTTGTCAAACAAATCTGATTTCTTTTTATAAGGAGGTGAGCAAAACCTTGGACAGAGGGGTGGCGGTGGACGTGGTATACTTGGATTTTGCAAAAGCATTTGACACAGTTCCCCATGCACGTCTAATGTGTAAGGTAAAGTCTACAGGCTTGGAAAAATCCATGTGTAAATGGATAGAAAACTGTCTAAAACAGCAATGGGCAAACTACGGTCCGCGGGCCGTATACGGCCCGGCGGACCTTTTAGTCCGGCCCGCGGAGCATGGCAAACATTGGCTGTCAGGATGTAGGCGGGGCAGCGTGACAAACTCCTCTCCTCTCACAGTCCGCCCTGAACACGGCGAGAGGAACGCGGAGCAAAGGTAAGTGAATTGACACAATATGGGGAATGAATTACTATAGGGGGGATGAATTACTATAGGGGGGATGAATTACTATATGGGGGATGAATTACTATGGGGGATGAATTACTATATGGGGGATGAATTACTATGGGGGATGAATTACTATGGGGGATGAATTACTATATGGGGGATGAATTACTATATGGGGGATGAATTACTATATGGGGGATGAATTACTATGGGGGATGAATTACTATGGGGGATGAATTACTATGGGGGATGAATTACTATATGGGGAATGAATTACTATATGGGGGATGAATTACTATAGGGGGGATGAATTACTATATGGGGGATTAATTACTATGGGGGAAATTTTACTATACTTACTATGGATGGCATGGTAGTGGCTGGGCCGGCCAGCAGCTAGTCCGGCCCCCGGGTCCAATATATGAACCCATTGCGGCCCTCAAGTCAAAAAGTTTGCCCACCCCTGGTCTAAAAGATCGTATTCAGAGAGTAGTGGGGTAATGATTCATACTCTGAATGGTCTAGGGTCATCAGTGGTGTACCCCAAGGTTCAGGGTTGGGACCCTTACTTTTTAATAGATTTATAAACGATATAGGGTCTGGGATCATAAATACCATTTCAGTCTTTCCAGATGACACCAAGCTGTGCAGTGGAATAACGTCCTTACAGGATGTCTCCAACTTACAAGCCGACCTCAATGCACTGTTTAATTGGGCAACTATGTGGAAAATGAGGTTTAATGTTGATAAATGTAAGGTTATGCACTTGGGGGCTAAGAATATGCATGCATCATACATACTAGGGGGGGTACAACTGGGGGAATCAATGGTGGTGAAGGATCTGAGAGTTACGAGAAGGCTTTTCTCGCAGTCTCCGCTCAAATTAATCTCAAAGGTGTTCTATCGGGTTGAGGTCAGGACTCTGTGTAGGAGTTTTTGACCCCAAGCCACCCTTAAAGGGACCGTTTTTTCTCTGGTTTGGTGATCAGGCAAAAGGAAAGAGGGCACCCAGTGGCTCTAAACGGTGGATGACTAGGAGAATGGAGGAGCCTCTATTTATTATCATAAAGCGCATTTAATTTGCCTTAAGGTGAGAGTTCTGTGAGCACTGAGGTGGCAGAACCTGCATGCTTTGCAGCACTTCAAGAGATGGTGTTGGTTATATGAGCACGTGAAGAATCATATGAAGTGAAGAAAGTTGATGTAAAGCTTATTCACCGTTGTTTTAATATTTTCCATGGACTTGTCTTTATGGACTTTATATTGTCATGATTCATGCATGCTATATGTATATTTAATTTATTGATGAATTGGTATATATATTTCACATTAGCAGCGCAGCATTGAGTTTATTCATTTTTATTTATAGTCAAAAACAAACACTTAATCCACGCCAATCTTTGTTTTACAAGCTGATTTAAAACATCTGTTTAAAAAGTTAAGAACTTTAAGGAAATGGACACACATTGCTAAAGGTTTCCTTTTAAGCCCTTTAAAGCGTTACATATATTCTATAGGGCCACCACTTACAATCCTTTATTTGCCTTTTTCTTATCCAGTGATATTTCTGCTGTTCAGACTCTAGTCCAATTCCTGACAGCCGGGCCTGTCCATCCCTGAATGACTGAACAGAGAGTGAATGGTGCACGCATGGACCCGGCTAAGTGGTGCCACAGCCAATATCTTGCTGGATCATAAGACTGGAAGCGGAGCTCCACTTAATATCTTAACTGCAACATTTACACTTTAATGTACTATTCTTCTAACTTTTAAGTAGTGCGCACACTTAGGGGCAGACAGTTTGTGTGGTAATAATTAGTTGCCGAGCGCAGGTAGCCGAATGATGGCTGCACTGCGGCCGTCCAGTTCTGGGAGGCCGTCATATGACGTCCTCCCAGAACATGCTTTCCTTCGTGCCCCCGGGAATCTCCATGAACATTGTGTCCTACGGACACAGCTGATTTTGTGATGTGGTAAAAGGCCAATCACAGCTGCCTTTGACCACGTGATCAGCCGTGTCCAATGACACGCTGATCACCGAGAAATGCAATTGCCGGTTCTCAGCTGCACTTTCCTCACGCTGTCAGAGCGTGAAGAAAGTACTGCCGAGAACCGGCAGTTCTCAGAGCAGGGATCGGCACCGATCATCAGGGCACTGATCCGTACCCATCAGTGCAGCCCAGCAGTGCCCATCAGTGCTGCCAGTCAGTGTCCAGCAGTGTCACCTATCAGTGCTGCCTATCAGTGCAGCCTCATCAACGCACATCAGTGAAGAAGAAAAATAACCTGTTTGCAAAATTTTATAATAGAAACAAACTTTTTTTTTTTTTCAAATTGTTTGCTTTTTTTTGTTTATAGCGCAAAAAATAAAACACCCAGCGGCGAGTAAATACCACCAAAAGAAAGCTCTATTTGTGAGAAAAAAAATGATAAAAATTTCATATGAGTACAATGTTGCATGACTGCGTAATTGTCATTCAAAGTGCGACAGCGCTGAAAGCTGAAAATTGGCCTGGTAAGGAAGGGGGTATAAGTGCCCTGTAGGCAAGTGGTTAAGAGAATAAAATGAGAATTAAAGCTGAACTCTGGAGAAAAGAAAAATCCTTCCTTGCAGAGGGGCTCACCCACCCTGCAAGGGTTCAGTGCTCCTGTATGCCTAGGGTACTAATAACAAAGACTTTTACTTGCCTTATCCCTCGTTCCTCCATCAGCCGGTGCGAACCTTCTCTTCCTGATGCTCGGCCTTTCGCTGTCCTCATGTACAATGCGAGGCTATTGGCCCTGCATTGTACTTGATGTTTGAGTTCCTGTGACTGCTGGAGCACCTTACATAAGAGACTGCAGGAGCGGATTGCTTAGTGTGGAGGACGCCTGCAGGAACAAGGGATAAGGTAAGTAAAAGTCCTTCTTACTGGTATCCTAGGCATAAATAATCATTTAACCCTTGCAGCTCATAAGGAGCTCTACTGCAAGAGCAGATTTTTATTTCTCAGAGGGAAAAAAAGGAATAGCAGGATCCTTTGCCTAGGAAATGTGACAGAACATCATTTGCATTGGCAATATTCATATATTTTCTCTTAGTTATTTCTTCAGCGTGTTCATATATTATAAATTTAACTGCTTCCTATAAAATGTCTGTTAAGGATTCACCTTATTAATCCTCCTTACAAAGTACAGTAGGCTTGTGTGTTTACCACTTAGCATATCCTTATGGGAAAAAGGATTAATTGTTGCATGAAGAAGCCAAACATTTAAATGAAGTTTAGTACTATTTAACAAGGTGTTAAAGCTTTTAACAGGGCCGGCAAGTCGGCCAGCTGCGGCTTTTACTAGCTCTGCTCAAACGCTGACTGGCATTTTCAGTGCAGTGCCGGTGGAGTCTGGGCTGCCAGCGCCGTTACGTAAGCCAACATTGTGGTTTTCTGTACAAGATAAGCAGCGCAGATCAGTTGTCTTGAGAAACAAAAGTGCTGATTTAGCTAGAAGGTAGCGATTTCTAATGTCAATAGCCAGCACACGAGCTCCCATTCATCTGGATAAATACGTTTGTGTTGAATAAAATTCTGTGTTGCCTTTGGAAGTAGCAGTGCTGCCAGGCTGTCAATATAGAAGATTGCAGTGGTCATGGATTTAACCGCATCTGTCTTTGGAAGCAGACAATGGGCTGCGAAGGAGCAGGGTAGGAGGAAGTAGTCCCTTCCATTAGCTTTTCAGTTATAGCTTTTTTTGGAAGTCTGAGGTCTAGCCCTGCCCTTTTTATGAATGCATGTTGTTTGTATATATCTGTTCATTTGTATCCAACTCTCAGACATACTGTGGCTCTCTGGGCATCTTTCCTGAAGTCCTTTCCCATAGATTTTTTTTTTCTTCAAGGTAGGTCACCAGGTCTTTCCTCAATCACCTCCAATTGTTTGGAACCGACATGCAGAAGTGATAACATTCATCACACACACACACTCACACTCACACTCACACACACTCTAGAGGATAAGTTCACCTTTTAGAACATGTTACATGTTCCACCTGTATTCGTTCAGAGAGTGCTATGAATGAATGAACTACAAGTACTGTCGGCTACTGCGGCTGACTGCTTGTAGTCTTCAATGAACTACAAGGGCACTGGTGGATCATAGTTAATTGATTCTTCCTGCAGTTCAGCAACTGTCTGCCCATATGGCAGATACGGACAGACAGCTGACTCCAGAGTCTGCAGGATCCAGGATGCCTTACAGGCTGCAGTGTAAAAAATAATAAATGCACATTTTTTTACCTGCAAAAAGATGTGAATGTATTATTTTCTTTTTCTCCTTGCAGATAGTAAATGACCAAACTCCAAACCAAAGACCCCAGTGCTACAAGGCAGAAATACTGACCATTAAGCCATTGTGCTGCTCTTATAAATGCAAGTTCCCATTGTTGTAGAATTCAGAGCCATTTCATTTTTAATGGCTGCAGCCTACCACAGCACGAAAGTGTCCTAAAGGGCAGGTGCCATTTTGTGATGTATGATGTTTATTGGCTTGCTGTTCCATTACGTTTTCATTGCTGTACACCAATATAGGAAATGAGAGAGAGTAGTATGGACCCGTTTGTGATTCCAAAGGCTTTGCCATTATTTTCTGTTCTTCCCCAGGGTTATGACTGTTTATCTTTAGGTCCCTTTCACAGGACCATTCCGAGCAGGTCTGCTTGTCCATTTTTCAGATGTACCTAAATGGAAGATCTGTTCATCCCTGTTTATAGATGGGTGTAAATGGACTTGTGTCTGTTTACATCTGCCTATGTCCTGGTCTGATTGGATCTGCTAAAAAAAGAGAAGAAAAAAAAAACGGAAGGGGATTTGTCCTGTTCTGTTTATGCGGAACCGATCAGTGGGTACTTGGTTGTAAACAGACATCTGTCTAAGTACATCCTACAGAAACTGAGCAGACACAGATGTGTCATCCGCCCGTTCTGCTCCTATCAGCAGGGGATCTGTGAGCTGATTTTAGATAAACAGTGTATAGACTCAAAACTTGAATAATTTAAATAATTGCATTATTTTACCAGACCAATAATTTCATGTTGATATTGTGAGACAACAACATACAAATGTGAAGGGCACACCCTTTTGACAAAACATGGCTGCCTATAGGTTACATCTTTGTATACCTTCTGATTGGATGGGTGACCTGAGTGTTCTCCAAAAACAGCTCTTGTGTTCCCACCTCTTCAGACAAAGTAGATATTGGTAGGTTACCCATGGAGGGGGTGATTGGGGACCATATTAAACTACACTTACTCACTGTTCGTCATACCGATTGGAAATGTCTTTCCTGCAAGTTGCATTTCTCGCTGTAGTGGTTTTTAACATCAACAGTTTGTCAGTGAATACAGACCCTAAGAGGTGCCTTTGGACAATGGGAGCGAGGAGTCCCTTAAAGCAACCATGGCCTTAAAGGCAAACACCATGAAAACCACTAAATACACAGATCAAATACACAAAAGGAATCTGCTGCACCTGCCAAAGGATTTGAATTTCTTCAGGCCGGAGATTTACACAGCTGCCATAGAGCACAATCATGTCTGGCAAAGGCAGGAGACCTGATTTTTGTCAGTTATTTAACATTTACTTGTACCTCCACCATCTGTCACTGGACAGTGAAAAGAGAAGCAGCACACTGATGAGCTAATCTGCCACTCTTTCCTTCTATCGGCATTTTCCTTGTTACCATGTGTGTACTAATTGGCTCCTTGTGCTGCTTCTCCCTCTCCCAGTCTGAGCTCTGCTGTTGGGTGGTTTGCAAAAGGCAGATGCCAAAACAAATTCAACTACTTATACTGCATGCATATAAAAATTACTGTAATGATGTATTAGTGACAGTAGAGCAGAATTCATTTTTGTATTTTAAATCTGCCTAGAGTTTGGTTCCAATCTTAGAGGTTATCTATAGATCGCATTCTACAGCTGCTTTCTTTAGTGATTGTCTGTGTCCAATAAATCTTTTGAGACAATGATGCTTATTAGGGCTCGTTTACACTTTGGTTGGAGGATGGTAAAACACAATGTTGAGCTGCACCTTTATCACCCCCTTAAGCTGTACAGGCAGTGGACACATAAATGATCCCACTGCTTCTGTTTGGTGGGCAGTACTGTCACCGGACACAACCCATTCAGGTAAATGGAGCCACAGCCACCCCACATTGGCGCAGTGGTGCATCATTTACAGGGTTAAAACAGGCGGCGAGGAAGTGACATATTGCCTCCTCACTATCAAACGCCTCTTAAAAGTGCTCTGATTGTATGTCACTTTTCCGAGGTGTGGCAGTGACAGAGGCATGTGTAAATATAGTTTAAGGTTTTTGTTTGTTTTTTATTGTTTTTAATCAAGTTTCTGTATGTTGTGATATTTTAGCTGTTCATGTTAACCAGGAGCCTTTGATTCATACCACATGACACCAGCTGCGTGTTTTGTAATGAACAGTAAGGCTAGGTTTTTGCACTCGCGGTTTTTTATGCGTTTTTTATGTGTTTTGTGACCCTTTCTAAAAAATGCAGCGGGTGAAAACGTACAGGTGTGAACATGTCCCATAGGAAATCATGCTAAATGGACTGTATTGCATTTCTGCTTAGGTGTGAACCCAGGGTCAACAAGTGAAGTCTGCAGTTAGGCTAGCTGGGCTCATAGTATTTAAAGTAAAACGCCACTTTGCTTATGATAATAGAAGTAACAATTGCATCCTGCTGGATTAAGCTCTATTGCCCTGCATATCAAATACATTTTTGTACCTAGAGCTTTACATGCAATTTAAAATATTTTTCATTATCCCAATGGAGGCTCAAAGCTCAGCACAGTAATGAAAATGTGTATTTGATTGGGGCAGTTGGATCGAGTCCTTCCTGTCCTGTGTTGTCTTCTATTTTGGGTTAAGTTTTCCGCTTCATTGATAAGTCAGAAGTCTGTGACTTTCCAGAAATGGAGCTCTAAGATGTGAGTCACAGCTGGCTACAAATTGACCATGCAGACATAGTCCTCACTTATCACATAGGAGAGTGCTAGTGGTCATTGACCTAATACATTTAAAAAAAAATGAAGTCTAAAGAGCTTATAAGCAGAAGTAAAAACTGTGTTTAATGGAGTGTGTCTTCTTTTTTTTCTGTTAGTGGCTGTTTAAACATCAGTGTTGTTCTGAAAAGATTATAGGGAGAGCCACTTAAAGTGAACACATGCAACACTTTAAAGCTGAAACTGCTAAATGCACAGATGCCTAAAGGGTTTGTATGGCTAGTCATCCAGTCTTCAGAGTTATGCAGCACTGCCATATAACAGTCCTATCTAGCAGAGGAGAGAAGATTTGATCTTTTGTATGCTGCAGTATCACTGTCAAGTATAGGCCTTCTCCCCACAACACACTGTGCCTGCACAGTTAAAGCAGAAGCATCACACTGATGAGTTCATCTATCACCCTGCTCTCTCCTCCTATCAGCATGAGTTTACCTGAGCTCTGCCAGTTGAGCCTTGTCTGCTGCTGGAACCAATGGTAAAACACAAGTTATCTTCCAGTTCTTTTTTTTTTTAATTTTCTTAATAAACAGACAAAAAAACAGGCATAAAACAGAGTACATACTGATGGGTCAGCAGGTTACATTCACAAGCAAAAGAAAACACAAGCTTACAAAGATTCATAAAAAGTCTGCCATAAGCCCTTCAGAAGTGCAAATGCCATCAATAAACAGCTGGTGTAGGTACAATATACAGGACAATAAAACTAAATATACAGACTACAGGACCAACTTGAGGTCATCCAATCAGCAGACGAAAAAAAGTGCACAATGTACAGATTAACGCACAAAATCAGACCTCTGTATCTCCTGAAACAGTAGACATGCAACTGGGCCATTTTTTTTCCTCAAATTTCTTTGGTTACCCCCTAGCCATGTAGGTCAATTTGTACAAAGGTAGGGCTTTATTAAGATAGTCCACATCTGTAAAGTAGGTGGGTCTGGGTTTTTCCAGTGCAGCACCATAGCTTTTTTAATATAATAAAAAGAAATCATAACAATATCTTATGAGACTCACTAAGGGTCTCCTCTCCAAAGTCTCCTAGGAGACATCTATTAGGGGTGCAGATATTAGGTATAGCTAATTTTTCTTCTGAAATGCAGTAATTGCAGACCCGAGTCTTCTCACTTGGGGACAGGCCCATAGCTTATGAAATAAGTCCCCAGTCTCAGCCTGACATCTATAGCAAGCAGAGGAAGCCAATCTACCAATTTTACAAAAGCATAACAGAGTGTAATATATTCTATGTAAGTAGTTTAATTGAATTACCTTATCCCCAGCTGCTATGACCCTGGAAAGCTGGGTCCCATCCAAGAAGCCTCCTCCCAAGAATCCTGTAATATTGGGATATCTGTCTGCCATTGAGTTTTAATTCTAGTCATGCGAGAAGCAATTGAGGATAATAGGAATCTTCCAATTCCTAAGTGTCCACATTGACATTAAATACAGAGCCCTGTAGTTATTAGATTTTTCTGTTGTCTATTTGCAAGTCTGTAGGGGGATGGGCTCTCCATTAGGCTTTTTTTAAATGGGTGGGAGCATAATCAGGACTGGTATATGTAGCTTCTCCAGATCTCATGCTGATCTGCGGTTTGTACATATTCTTGTCTGGTATAGGCTGCTGTTCCAGATCTCCAGGTGATCTGCAGTATGTACATAATTTGGTTTAGTATATGCTGCAGCTGCAGGTCCCCAGTTGATCTGCGGTTTTTGCATAATCTGGTCTGGAATACGCTGCAGATGTCCATCTGATCTGCGTTATGTACATAATCTGGTCTGGTATACGCTGCAGATGTCCATCTGATCTGCGGTATGTACGTAATCTGGTCTGGTATAGGCTGCAACTCCAGGCCTCCATCTGATCTGCGGTATGTACATAGTCTGGTCTAGAATAGGCTGCAACTCCAGGCCTCCATCTGATCTGCGGTATGTACATAGTCTGGTCTAGTATAGGCTGCAACTCCAGGCCTCCATCTGATCTGCGGTATGTATATAATATGATCTAGTATAGGCTGCAACTCCAGGCCTCCATCTGATCTGCGGTATGTATATAATATGGTCTAGTATAGGCTGCAACTCCAGGCCTCCCTCTGATCTGCGGTATGTACATAATCTGATCTAGTATAGGCTGCAACTCCAGGCCTCCATCTGATCTGCGGTATGTACATAATCTGATCTAGTATAGGCTGCAACTCCAGGCCTCCATCTGATCTGCGGTATGTACATAATATGGTCTAGTATAGGCTGCAATTCCAGGCCTCCATCTGATCTGCGGTATGTACATAATATGGTCCAGTATAGGCTGCAACTCCAGGCCTCCATCTGATCTGCGGTATGTACATAATATGGTCTAGTATAGGCTGCAATTCCAGGCCTCCATCTGATCTGCGGTATGTACATAGTCTGGTCTAGTATAGGCTGCAACGCCAGGCCTCCATCTGATCTGCGGTATGTACATAATATGGTCTAGTATAGGCTGCAATTCCAGGCCTCCATCTGATCTGCGGTATGTACATAATCTGATCTAGTATAGGCTGCAACTCCAGGCCTCCATCTGATCTGCGGTATGTACATAATATGGTCTAGTATAGGCTGCAATTCCAGGCCTCCATCTGATCTGCGGTATGTACATAATATGGTCCAGTATAGGCTGCAACTCCAGGCCTCCATCTGATCTGCGGTATGTACATAATCTGGTCTAGTATAGGCTGCAACTCCAGGCCTCCATCTTGAAAGGAATTTGACTCTCATCCCTCTCAAGACACTGACCCCCGTCAGTCCCAGGCTTGACCAGTGATTGTCCTCAGGCCTGGAGTTCATTCTGAGATACCAGTCCCTGGCTTGATCAGTGATTGTCCTCAGGCCTGGAGTCCACTTTGAGACACAGGAAACGCAGACACAAGGTGGTATCTCAGAATGAACTCCAGGCCTGAGGGCAATCACTGATCAAGCCAGGGACTGACGGGGGTCAGTGTCTTGAGAGGGATGAGAGTCCAATTCTTTTCACATCTGATCTGCGGTATGTACATAGTCTGGTCTAGTATAGGCTGCAACTCCAGGCCTCCATCTGATCTGCGGTATGTACATAGTCTGGTCTAGTATAGGCTGCAACTCCAGGCCTCCCTCTGATCTGCGGTATGTACATAGTCTGGTCTAGTATAGGCTGCAACTCCAGGCCTCCCTCTGATCTGCGGTATGTACATAATCTGGTCTAGTATAGGCTGCAACTCCAGGCCTCCCTCTGATCTGCGGTATGTACATAGTCTGGTCTAGTATAGGCTGCAACTCCAGGCCTCCCTCTGATCTGCGGTATGTACATAATCTGGTCTAGTATAGGCTGCAACTCCAGGCCTCCCTCTGATCTGCGGTATGTACATAGTCTGGTCTAGTATAGGCTGCAACTCCAGGCCGCCATCTGATCTGTGGTATGTACATAGTCTGGTCTATTATAGGCTGCAACGCCAGACTTACAATTGATCTGTGGTATGTACATAATCTGGTCTAGTATAGGCTGCAACTCCAGGCCTCCATCTGATCTGCGGTATGTACATAGTCTGGTCTAGTATAGGCTGCAACGCCAGACTTACAATTGATCTGCGGTATGTATATAATCTTGTCTGATATAAGGCTGTAGCTCCAGGTCTCCAGCTGATCTGCAGTATGTACAAGGCTATATATGTAACATGGGGGAGTGGTGATGGTGGGATATTAGTATTAATAATTTGAATGTATTGTTATTATGTTATTTATATTGTCTGAATATTTTGATTTCTGCATAACATCCGGTCATTGTAAAAAAACAAAACAAAAAAAAAACAGGTGCTGGTGAGTAACCTAAATCATGAAACAAGTTTTAAATTTGATGGTGTTAATAGATATAGACTTTTTTTTTTTTTTTTTTTTAGAATGAAAAGCAAATTGTGCAGACAATTGAAATTTTGCTCTTACCATAACTTCCATTTTTCTTGCAGACAGGTATGGTGCGCTGTGACACGGCAGTTGGAACACCAGACTACATATCACCTGAAGTGTTGAAGTCTCAGGGGGGAGACGGCTACTATGGACGGGAGTGTGACTGGTGGTCTGTGGGAGTCTTCTTGTTTGAGATGTTAGTTGGTAAGTGACTTGAGGCACAATAAAGGAGTGGGTTAACACAGCAGGATTGTAATAATTCCGCCTGCAGCTTTCTTCATGGCAACAGAATTCTAAAAGCACATCACTGAGAACTACGCAGGGTGGTGAGGGGAAGGGTCCTTGTGCAAATAATGATCGAGCAAATCGGTCGATCCCCAGCACAGGCTCTAATGATGAAACTATTTCGGTTTTGTGGAATGCCCATAGTAATAAGGTTATGTTATTATTGGCATTATACTGTTAGGTTTCAATTTTGACGAAAGTTGGGCTTTTAAGCAGCTAAAATCTATTTCTGTATAAAATCCTCATTTCATATCCACATTTCTGACCCTGAAATAAGCTACACTTTGGAGAAACATTGTTTACTTGGGTACATCTAAAAACAGGAATAAATGTGTTCAGTGCTCTATTCCTAGGGGACTTGTGCTGTTAGTTGATATGGAGGCGGCGGGCAAAGACTCCAATATACTGAAGATTACACTAATCTACTCTCGTCATTCCAGTAAAACTAGAGAATTCATGAATTCTCTTTTTGGCAAACCTACATTAGTCCAGCTTGGATCGATTATAACTCTCCATATCTGACATCTGGAGGGCTGCTGGGTAGTCTGCACTACATACATTGATCACCACAATCGTCTGGGTGCTGCTCCAGCGGCCTCCCCTCTGCACAGTGAAAACATTGCTTGCTTGGGTTACTTGCTTGGCACTGCCCCATTTGAAGAACGCCTTGTAATTTTTTTTTTCTTTCAATAAATGCAAAGGGTTCTCAGGATGGCCGAAATTGAGGGAAGGGGTGGATGATGTCTCAAAATGTATAATCAGGAAAGGTAGTTGCTGTTGCTTAGGCAGGCCATTCATGATTCCTTTAATTTTGTTCAACAAGCAGTTTGAAAGAAAAAAAACTGGCTCGACTTCCCCAGCCACATACTCATAGTGGATGGGGGGATCCTCCACACTGAGCTATTGTTTTCTGATAGCAGGGATACTTCTATTACTTTTACTATAGCATTCTACTATAGCCTGCAGCACTGATGGAGCAGGGAAAATCCAACAGGGTGGTTGTGCAAAAGTCGATTGGTAGATCGAAGTGAAGTCTCCCTGCTATCAGAATACAAAGACAACTGCTCTGTTTGATTTTTCCTGCTTGATTGGTGCTGCAATTTATAGCATGCGCCACTGTTCAGTGTACTCTGACAGCATGGAAGTTTCCCTGCTATCAGAATACAAAGACACAGCAGGTAGGATTCCAACATCCTCCTCAAATGTGTGGATGGGGAATTCGGTCAGTTTCTTCATTTAACCGCTGGTTGAACAAAAAACGAACTCATCTATGGCCAACCTTACCATATTACAATGTGGTCACCAGGAGACCTGCTGTTACCTGATTCTTCCAAAATCATTGGTACTGGTTAAAGGGAGGACAGAGTAGGATAGAATGTTTGGACACTTAGCTCTGGCAATGTAGCAGCCCAAGTTTACATCTCTAAATACTTGTCATGAGAGACATGGCTGTAATGTCATTGCTCGCTTAATTCACAATTTATTGAACCCCATGGTTTTGTTAGTGATTCAGTTACCCATAGTGAGCATTCAGCTCTTGGATTTCAGCTTCACTTGCTGCACTGCTAATGGAGTGGTGAGTACAGAAGATCAGTTTTACACCCAAGTAACTATTCGTTTCTGAAGGAAGTCGACAAAGGCAACAGTATTTCTTTACTGGCCGGTTCACATTAAAATATTGGGTGTATAAAGTATTTCTCCACGGTCGTAGTATGGTGGTCATTATTTACAGAGATAACGTGTGATGGCCCTGTAAATTAAACCCATGTGTCATGATTGTAGAGGTTATAGGGAGGTTAGATTTATGCTCCCGGGCTTTATTGTAAATCCATATGTTTTTCTATAGTTTCCATTCATACCAGTATAATTCTTCCTGTATTAGATTACATCTCACCTAATATTGAGATTTCCTTTTTGGACTCCTATCTGTTATTTGAACTTTGCCTACATGTGCCCCTTTTTCTTATGAATGCTACTCTCTTACGAATGCTGCGACTTCTGATCAGATGAGTACACCTCTTTATAATATAATTCACGGAGACCTATTACAGCAGTCTGTAAAATATCCTTTATGTAGTGATGGGAGGGTTTTTGTCAGAGGGTGGAAGAGCAGCCCTGAAGCAATGGGGACATATTAGTGAGGCATGACAGAGGGGGCAAGATGGCAGGTACCTCTTGAACAGTCCTATACATATATAGCATTTACAATAAATGTACATTCTGGTGGACCTGCCATTGTGATCATTGCAGCAAAGAATATTAAGTGTTAAATCCCATTAAATGAATATATAGTGGTTTTGTACGCATTTCAAATGAAGGGTGAAAGTAAAAACAAAAACAAAACTGAAAAGTCTTCCCTTGACTTTAAAGGAAATCTAGCATGATAGAAAGCGGGCTGCATTCCCAAATGCCTTCAGAAAATCCTAGTTGTACTGATCCTCTGGCTCAAAGTAGAAGTCAATTTTTGGAGAAGAAAGTGGGTTGAATGACTTTGGCTGTCATTCAACCCCGGAGACTGAGGACATCTTGTGGTGAAACAGTGTGCCTGTGGTGTACAGCTCATGATTGAAGGTACGTATTGCAGCAAAAGCTACTTTTCCATTTATCTTTTAATGGACAGTTCTTTTTTTTTTTTTTTACTTAAATTATGCTTTAAATATGTTGAATAATTTGACCCTAGAACAGTTTTCAGATTAGCGGTTCAGGCTTCATTAGCCATAAACTTATACAGGGTTAGTGTCTGAAAGGTTTTTAATACCAGAGTATTAGCCAGATAACTAGCATTTTCATGTTTGCAATCGCTGTCTATGCATTTCTCTTGTGTTGGGTCATCTTTAGTACCTGTTCTGCAAAACATTTGCACTGAGCATTATGGAGAAGTTACATGAGTTTATAAGCTGATTTTTTTTTTAATTATTTTTGCAAAATAAACTTTAATACCAGGTGTGTTCTACATCCGAGTATGCACTTAGTGCAGGGATGTCTAACAATAATCTGGGCAGCACAGTGGCCAAGTGGTTAGCTCTTTCGCCTAGCTGCACTATTGTCATCGTTTTGTATCCCAACCACTGCACTAGCTGCCTGGATTTTGTGTGTTCTCCCTGTGCCTGCGTGGGTTTTCTCCCACAATCCAAAGACATGCTGGTAGGTAAATTGTCCCTAGTATATGTATGTATGAATGTTAGAGTTAGGGGCCTTTTCGATTTTGCACTTCTTGAGGGCAAAGGTTGATGTGGCTGTGTAATAAAAATATGGTGCTATAAAAGTACCTCTAATAAATAATAACAAGAAAGCCCAGCACTAGCTCTGCACTGGCTAAAAATCTGCATGGATCTGCCTCTGCTTGAAGAGGAGAGTTGCCATGTAGCTGTATGTGAACCAAGAAGTAAACCAGCTATCTCAAACTTGAGCACAAAACTCGTTCTTGCCCCTTGCTGCAAATGAGAATATATGAAATTTTATGTATTATTTTATATTTACCTGGCTATATGTAGTATTTCATATTTACATGACCAGTATTAAAGTGGTAGTAAAGTCTCTGCGGAAAAAAAAAGCTTTCCCCCTGCAAGGCAATATCATAATGTGCTAGTATGCATTATATACTAGCACATTATGAAAGGCTTACCTTACATTGAAACCCTCCAGTGGAATGCTGTCACCGCTGAGAGGGCTTCCATCTTCACTTTGTTTTCCTTCCAGGGTCATAGGCTGCAGTCCTCTGAATGACCGAGCCGCAATGACGGCACTTTTGTGCAGTAGCTCCGGGCACAGCACGGAGCTCTGAAGGAATGGCACAGGTATGCTGTTCCTTCAGAACTTATGCACCGCTAATGTCTCCAGCTGCTGCTTGTTGGAATAACTCCTAAACAGTGCATGTTTAACCACGTGCCGACCACAGATAGCCGAATGACGGCTTCACTGTGGCCGGCCAGTTGTGGGGGGGCGTCATATGATGTCCTCCCAGAATGCTCCCTCCCACGTGCCCCCAGGTGCGAGCACCTGGCGATCTCCATGATTGCTCTGTCCTATTGACACAGCTGATCACGTGATGTGGTAAAAGGCCAATCACAGCGGCCTTTTACCACGTGATCAGCTGTGTTCAATGAGACAACAGATCACCGGTAAATGCAGTTGCTGGTTATCGGTTGCACTTTCCTCACTCTGTCACAGTGTGTGGAAAGTACTGCCGATAACTGGCAATTCTCAGAAGAAGGATCAGCACCGATCATCAGGGCACTGATGATCGATGTCCAGCAGTGCTGCCCACTTGTGCCCAGCAGTGCTGCCCACTTGTGCCCAGCAGTGCTGCCCACTTGTGCCCAGCAGTGCTGTCCACCTGTGCCCAGCAGTGCCTATCATTGTTGCATATCAGTGCCAGCTCATCAGCGCTGCCTATCAGTGCCCATCATTGTTGCATATCAGTGCCAGCTCATCAGCGCTGCCTATCAGTGCCCATCATTGTTGCATATCAGTGCCAGCTCATCAGCGCTGCCTATCAGTGCCCATCATTGTTGCATATCAGTGCCAGCTCATCAGCGCTGCCTATCAGTGCCCATCATTGTTGCATATCAGTGCCAGCTCATCAGTGCCGCCTATCAGTGCCCGTCAGTGAAGTCTATCAGTGCTACCTATCAGTGCAGCCTCATCAACGCACATCAGTGAAGGAGAAAAATTACCTGTTTGCAAAATTTTATAATAGAAACAAAGAAAAAAATGTTTTTTTTTTCTTCAAAATGTTTGCTTTTTTTTGTTTATAGCGCAAAAAATAAAACACCCAGCGGCGATTAAATACCACCAAAAGAAAACTCTATTTGTGTGAAAAAAATGATAAACATTTCATATGGGTGCAGTATTGCATGACTGCGTAATTATCACTCAAAGTGCGGCAGCGCTGAAAGCTGAAAATTTGCTTGGGCAGGAAGGGGGTATAAGTGCCCGGTAGGCAAGTGGGCTAAGAGAGATTCATTTTACCTACAGGTAAGCTGTATTAGAAGCTAACCTGTAGGTAAAAGTCGAAGAACGGACTGTACTACCACTTTAACTTTGTAGTGTTATCTGATCACAATACCTATTACTATAGCGATCCTTAAATTTGCCTTGTGCCATCTGTTTAGATCTGTTTCTCTTGAGCTTTTTGTTAATCAGATCTCATTGAATTCTCTGCTTCCATCTTAAGGAGATACTCCATTCTATGCAGACTCTTTGGTTGGAACCTACAGTAAGATCATGGATCACAAGAACTCGTTAAATTTTCCAGAAGATGTGGAAATTTCCAAGCATGCCAAAAACCTCATCTGTGCCTTCCTAACAGACAGGTACTGTCATTTGCACAATCCTAAATTTCTAACTACATGAGACAAATATTAATTAAAATGATATATTGGGGCATATATAAAGCAGGGAACAGTTGATCATCCTCTTATTCAGCACCACTGGATTACTTTCCTTTTAGGAAGAGAAAATGTATGTTTACTTGTAGAGGCACTATTTCTAAATATATGGATTTCCTCTACTTCATTTGTAAATCCCAGTGTGGCAAATGTTGTAGCTGATATGATCCCAATCAGTTTCTATCATTCCGATAAAAATCTATTATAGTGCAAAGAAACAAGCCAGAAGACTCTAGAGTGGTGAAGTCCTAGCTGAATAGTTCATAATGCCAAATGAGATATAGAAGCTGGCTTCAAAGGACTTGATTGCAGCTCATCAGCAGATAGGAGTATCTGTAGTAAAGTGGCAGTTGCCAGATTTTGTTACATATCAGGTGCCTTCCAAATAAGGATTTTTAGCCCCTTCCACTGATTGAAGTTTCACATTATAACATGCATTTATAAGAGGAATTCCAGCAAGTCTAGGTTGCCGAATTTATGGTAACTAGATTCCCTTACATTTTATAAATGTGCCCTTTACTGCATCGGTTAGGGTGTATCTAAAGCCATTTTTTTTTATAGAGTACTGGCAGTTTAAAATCCCTGACATAATTTTTGGTCTGTGTCCTCCTGGGGAGTTTTCCATTACTTCCTGCCCTTGGGACATAACAGAAAGTGAGCTTAAGAGCCTATGTCAACCGGATTTTGTTCACATCAAACCTGCTTTTATTTATGTTTGGGAATGCAAAAGCAACATGAAGCAGGTCAATGCAAGTCAAATACACTTGAAATGAATTCTAAATGATCACAGACATATCTCAAACTGATGTCAAATTGATGCCATTGACATAAGCCCATTGAAATAGGTGCTAGCAAAGTCTCAAAAAGCAGTAAACAGTTGAAAGAAGGACACTGCATTTGCCCATTGACACAAGCCCATAACCCTTTCACAACGGCTGTCCTCTTTGGATGATTTCTCCTCTTCTACTGTACCAGTGACAGCTGCAAAATTTAGATTTCCCCTTACTGTCTCAGTGAAAATAAACACCAGGACAAGTAGAGAGGGTGAACCTCTTAAGTAGGTATTCAGATAGCATATGTAAAAAAAGGGGGATCTAATCCTTCCCTATTCTATCCACCTAATGTAAAGGCCAACTCAACTTTTGTCGGGAAAAAATAGCACATATAATTGCTATACAGCCATAATTGAATATTATTAAAAATTGTCTTTCCTTTTCAACCTTCAGTGCTGTAATTTTTTCTAAAATGCAATACAACATGGCAACCTGGAGACGTTCTGTACACCATTGGTGTATGTAACACCCCCAGAAATGTAATTTCATGCTTGAATGATTATCTCACTAATTTTCCCAGAAGTCTGCATCAAGTTACAAGTCAGATTTTAGGCATCCTCTGCAACTAAATTTTCTTTTTTAGTGAGATACTCCCAACGGGTAATTACTTTAAAAGGGGTGCAGGCACTGCCACTTTCTTCATTAGAACACTGAAAGTGCATCAACTGATTAATACTGAAAAAAGTAAATCCCATTCAGATCATTCGCACTGCAGACAAGACGACCTTTTATTCCGAGCAGGAATAGGTAGGACTCTGCAACAAAGTATGTTAAGTTCTTGATCAACCAAAGCTGATTGTTTTTTTTACTCAATGTAAGTGGCGTTACTCTTATTATTATTATTATTATTATTATTATAATAATAATAATAATAATAATTAAAAAAAAAAAAAAAAAAGCTTGTGCTGAGAGAAACACCAGGACTGACACTGCTGACCCTGAGAATAAAAACCTGCAGCAAACAGTCAGAACACCTGATCTGTGTATTCTTTCTAGGTCAGCAGCTCAGTAAACTGGAGACATTTAGATTGGCGTGTCAAGCAGGTGACTAGCATTTTCCAGAGCAGAAGACTGCTATGGTGGCCTCCAGGTTTCTTACAGCACAGATTTCCTATTTAAAAAAAAAAAAAAAAAAAAGTTTTGGATTGAGGAACCCTTCAGAAAGTTACAGATAGCTTTTAATCACTTTTGCAGAGAACTATCGAAGTCACAGGAGCTTTTTAACTGTAGATATTTATGATAAATGTTATTACTACACATAGCTAACGTCCCGTTCCCTATTTTGTAGAATAATCCTGCCAAATACTTCTAGAAATTTAGTATAAAATTGCTGATAACAAAAGCAGAACGCCTTTTACATGAAAGAGATCCAGGTAATGTAAAACTATTCATATCTGAGCAGAAAATTAGATATATTAGCCATAGATCTATCTTTGCCATCCAGCCAGTTGTTACATTGGCTGCCATGGTAAGCTAAAAAATCTTAAAGTGAAATTGTGCTGCCTGAACGTGTAAAGCTAAATGGGGGTACACACTATGAGAAAACTGGACGAACTATCGTCCGACCTTCCACCAAGGTACGTATCATGATGTCACTGACAATGGTGTTAACCTGTATGAAAATTCTTGAACTACAAAGGAAAACTTTTTTTTATTTTTGTACAATTTGTTTCTTCTTCCGGGTTGTTCTTTGCTTCTGATCATGCCTGTTTTTTTCTATTCAATTATCTCCAATACGATTACTTACAATTATCTCCAATACGAGTGAAAATCAGACGTGTTCACGTACAATAAGTTTTCTAGCTTTCACCATTCTGTTTTTTTTCTTCGTCTGAACAGTTGGAATTGGCTGTCGAAAGCACTATACTGACAGACAATTAACTGATTGTTCTCCGAATTTTTCTTACGCTTTTCTTATAGTGTGTACCCAGCTTAACAGGGTTGCTTGATGGCAGGCTCAGCAAAACGTTAAACTGCAAAAACACAAACAAAAAAGGGTGCACCGGCTTGGTGCAATATCCCATGGGTACTTTATTAGAAATGAAGGTTCACACAGTGGTTAGTCAGGCCCAGAGTGTTTCAATGCCAGAGAGACACCGTCTGTGATCCAAACGACTTGTGCATTTCATGGGTAAACCCTCTTCTGCAGAGCCAATTTGCATGTTTTTTTTTTTTATTAATGTTTAATAAAGTACCCATGGGATAATGCACCAGGCCAGTGTGCCCTCTTTTGTTTGTATTTTCACAGTTGCTCTTTGGACTACCCCAGTCGTTAGATGGCAGCAAGGTCTGTTATATACCCGGGTGGTGTCTCAAATGTGAGGATTTGTCCCCAGCCCACCACACTCATTCGCAGGAGGTGTTTTACACTCAGCAAGAAGTTTAAACTAGCCTTTCCCCACCCCTCTTCATCAAAACCCGGAATACAGACACCCCTCACTGCTGCTTTTGCCAGTGCAGGACTTGAGCATACACCAGCCATGCCCAACCACTGGTTTAAAACTTATACAGAGGATTATAGGGTCTGTAGCAGGGAAAGGTGGAAAAGGCCAGTATAGTTTCCATGTGAAACCTGCAATTCAGGGAGACTTGTTCATATGCATAGACCAAGTTTGCTTTAAAAGTTACCTTTGACCATATTTAAAATGGAGCTAAATCCATCAATTTAACTGCTTCCCAAAACAATCTCAGGAAGACCGTCACTCATTCCCTTTGCTGCAGGCGATGCATACCGATCCCAAGACCACATACATGTATCAAATACAAAGGGTCTCACTCCAGTGATGCCACTAGTTACTAGTATATTAGTTTGTTAGCAATAGCTAGCAAGTAACAAATCTATGGATAAATAAACGGACATACCAGTGATGTCACTGGAGTGCGACCCTTTGTGTTTGCTACATGCTTCACAAAAGAAAAATTCAAGGCATGCCTTTAAGGATCCATTCACATTAAGAACTGCAAGTCATATGCGTAGGAACGCTGTGCGATTCACTTGCAGTTATGTGCAATGCAATTTCAATCCCATGAAATTGTGCAGTACTGCATCGAAAGTAGTGCATGCACTACTTTTTGAATTGCAGCAGATCTCAAGTGCAATTGGAATGCTGGGCGGGAAGCTGCATGGGACCGTGGCTTTCTTGCACTGCATTCTAGAGTGAATGGGCCCTTAAAGAGAAGTTTAAGATTCTTAAAAAAAATCAAACTTTCATACCTAGGTGGATGCTGCATTGGTCAGATGCTGCATCAGCCTCCACCACTTCCAAGACCGAGAACTGAGCGATCAAACACTGCTGATCGCTCAGTTTTTCGGTCTCCATTGAGCAGAGAACCAGTAATTGTAAGTGGTCATCAGCTTTCTGCTCTGCCCCTCCAGCGCTCACTGGAGCGCCAGGCTGTGGATGGAGCGGGAGTGGATGGCTCAGGCTTTCAGCAAGTTGTTGAGAGGCTGAGCCAGCTGCCAGTCCAGGCATTTTGGTGGATCCTGACATTAAAGTTGGGACCTTGCTAGAGCCTAGACCGGCTCTGCGACGTAAGCCAACAGTGGGCTTTCGCATTATCTGGTTATTCCAGCAGCAAGAATCCGCTGATTCTTTACACAGCTACCTGGCTGTGTGAAAGAGGCTTTAAAGTGTTACTAAACCTAGGAGCCTGCATTCACATTATATGGTCTTCCACAGAACATGGGAATACAAATAGTAAATATAAACTGCTAAATACATTTTCTCATCAGCCCTATAAAGCAGTCTTGTGACTTCTCTTGGTGTCAGACAAGCACTGGTTAAATCTTGTAGGAGTTTGCATTCTCTGACTGTCCCGTGAGGCTGCATGACCCCTGAGGCTGCATGTCCCCTGACCCTCTGCCTGGAGGAGTACTGATTGGTGATAAATACAAAAAATATTAAGCCACAAAGTTAGGCAGGATAGCCTAAATAGCTGCTCTCTGTCTCATCCTAAATGCAGGTGTGGGTTTCAACCAAAATAAGTATACACAAACACAAAACAGCTGTGTCAAGACGGTAATAGAAAATATCCTTGCAGAGTAGCACTGTAAAAAACTGTATTTCAAATACTATACAAAAATTATACCTTGCAATAATCGACACACAAAAAAAAAAACTCATAAAAATATAAAAATTCTGGGTTAAAATAAGCAGTCTGGACTACAATGTCTGCATATGGTCACTGACATCAATTAAAGCATCCTGAGAGGGTTGTTGCTTGTGCTTGTTCCATGCCAACCTATTTAAGCCATGCATACTTGCTTTTCTTCTGCCTGATGACCAGACATACAAAGTTTACACCGATCTTTATTGGAGACTCTTAATTCATGGCTTTGCATAAAGCGCTTCCACTTTGGATAGTATTGATTCTTACCATCATAATCCATACAAGTCTACACTGATTAGTTATTTACCAATTCATTCATGGTTTAGATACCTTTATTAGATATGGTATACTTTTTTTTTTGTTCATTAGCATGTGTATGCAGTAGTATTGCCTTCAGTGCTACTCTAGTTGTAATGGAATGCCGATGTTTTCAGACTCCGTGACATACATTTGAGTGCTCGTGGCCCTCTCAGGCTGCTTTGATTTATGTCACTGACCGTATGCAGAGATTGTAGCCCAGACTGATTATTTTAACCCAGAATTTTCATCACTGATTTTTTTTGTGTCTGTCCATTATTGCAAGGTATATACCTTTTTGTATAGGATTTCAAATAAAGTTTTGTATGTAGTTTTCTACAGTGTTACTCTGCATGGGTATTTTCTATTACAGTTTTAACACAGTCTGTCCTTTGCAGTTGTTTTGTGTTTGTGCTGATTGGCCCTGTGCTGATCACATGCACCCCCCCCCCCCCAAAAAAAAAAAACCACTTCAATAGCAATACACATCAAACTGAGCATGTGCAGAGTGCTTCCTGGGGCTTTGTGCTGTCAGCAGATGGATTGGGGACTGTGGAAAAAGGGAAGGATCAGAGAAGACAGGGTCAAACAGCCTTTTTACACAATGCGGAGGATTAACCTCTTAGGTTCCACAGTGTGTATAACAAGCATGCTTTACTGCATATACAGACTGATTTTACCATTGTGGGTTTAGTAACACTTTAGGATTAAGTGAGGGTGAGCATTAGAAGCCAATCAACCTCAACAGCAGTGCACATTTGCAGATAGATGGGGAGAGTGCAAGGAGCAGATGGTTGATACCGTTAATGTGCTGCTGCACGATCATCGTCCGATCAGCGCACAGGGGGGTTGTGCCTGGATTTTTCTGTAGCGCTATGGCTGCAGTGAAGGTCCCACCCATGGATGCGTAGAAAATTGTCTTGTTCTTGCAAACTCCTAATGCCTTTATTTCTGGAAATATTACACATACCTGTGGTTTATACATTAAGTTGTAAAGGTGCCTGTAGTTTTAAGATGCCATCACTGAATGATCATGCTTCTGAAGGATCTGTGTTTACCGATATTGGCTTAAAACAGGCAAACATGAATGTTTACGTGTTGAGCAGATATCCTAAGTGACTGATCAATCGCAGAATTTAAAACGGAACTAAACCCTCCTATCCTTTATAGCCAAGAAAGCTGCCATCTTAGCCTCTGTTTGATTTGCAGTTGCCATGGCACAGCACATGTGATCAGTAATGACACCAGGTGTTTGATAGCTCGACAGTTTGAAGAGGAGCACAAGCAACTGTGACAGTTATCACTTACGGCATGCATTGTACATAATGGTTTTGCTAAACAGTTGAATGGATGGGTTTAGTTCTTCTTTATGGGCAGCAGAGTGGCTAAATGGTTAGCACTTCCACATGGCAGTACTAGTTCGAATCCCAACCACAGCACCACCTGCCTGGAGTTTGCGTGTTCTCCCTGTGTCTGCATAGGTTTCCTCCGGGTACTCCGATTTCCTCCCACACTCCAGAGACATGCTGGTAGGTTAATTGGCTCCTGTTTAAATTGGTCAATGTGTGACTATGAGTTAGGGACCTTGGATTGTGCGCCACTTGACAGTTAGGGACTGATGTGAATGTAAAATATATGTATCTAAAGTGCTGCTTAAATTGACAGCGCTATACAAGTACCTGTAATAAATAAATAAATAAAGCGGAACTAAAGGGTAAATACCTAACTGTCCAACTATTCCTTACCAGCATTTTCTTTTGAGTGTCGGTCTTTGGACCTCTTCATTGGATGATGGAGGATGGCGTCAATCCTACGCCTGTGCAGAAGCTAGTCATCCTGGTACTCAGAGACCAGCCTGGCATTGTAAGCTGAGATGTGCATACGTAGCTCAGTTTACAGCGCCAGAGATGACAGTCAGTCAGCAGACGGATAGGGGCATTATATTGCACATTAGAAATGGCATGTCTCTTCTGCAATAAAAGCCTGCCTGCCTGTTCACTGTTTTGTACAGCAGATCTTTAGGCAAACTGCAACCAGGCAGGCTCTCTATTGCAAAAAAGACATGGTGATGGTGGTCAGCAATGGTGGTGTGCAGTAGCCCACAGCAACCAATCAGATTGTACTTTATGGTAGTCCAGTTAATTCTAAAGCACATGGGCAGAATAATAGATGATGCCCCTAGAAAAATGCTGCGGTTAGTGGTGTCTGGCTTTTTTTATTTTTCTTATGCCTCCAAACACACTTCTGCATTAGCCTAGACGTCCATTTACATCAAGTGTTTAGATCAGTATTTTAAGAGCAGCGTTTAGAGGCATAAAAAAACACCAAAACTGTGTGAAGAGAGGAGTACAGCGGGTAAAATAAGTATTGAACACTTCCCCATTTTTCTTGGTAAATATATTTCTAAAGGTGTTATTTACTTGAAATTTTAACCAAAAGTTAACAACCCATACAATCCATCCATGCAAAGAAACCAAAGCAAATAAGTTCAGAAATGACATTATGTGTAATAAAATGGAATGGCACAGGGAAAAAGTATTGAACACATGAAGAAAGGGAGGTACAAAAACACATGGAAAGCCAAGACACCAGATGAATTCTATCAGTAATTAGAAAGCAATCCTGCCCCTTGTCAGTGCAAATTAATATCAGTGGGTTCAGTCTCAACTGATGGCCTATATAACAGTGTCTCATTACACAAGGTGTCACACAAGAAACATCTCATGATGGGTAAAAGAAAGGAGCTCTCTCAAGACGTTCACAACCTTATTGTTGCAAGACATACTGATGGCATTTGTTACAGGATTTCTAAACTTCTGAATGTTCTAGTGAGCACTGTTGGGGCCATAATCCGGAAGTGGAAAGAACATTATTATACCATAAATCGGCCATAACCAAGTGCTCCTTGCAAGATTTCTGACAGAGGAGTGAAAGAATTATCAGAAGAGTTGTCCAAGAGCCAAGGACCACTTGTGGCGAGCTTCAGAAAGGCCTGGAATTAGCAGGTACAATTGTTTCAAAGAAAACAACTAATGCACTCAACCGCCATGGCCTGAATGCACGCTCACCACGCAAGACTCCATTGCTGAAGAAAAAGCATGTTGAAGCTCGTTTAAAGTTTGCTACAAATATAGTCTAGTCAGATGTGACCAGAATTGAGCTCTTTGGATGCCATAATACACACCATGTTTGGAGCTCAAATGGTACTGCATATCATCCCAAAAACACCATACCAACAGTGAAGTTTGGAGGTGGGAACGTCATGATGTGGGGCTGTTTTTCAGCACATGGTACTAGCAGACTTCATGTCCTTTAAGGAAGAATGAATAGAAAAATGTACCAAGACGTTCTTGATAAAAATCTGCTGCCATCTACCAGAATGATGAAGATGAAATGAGGGTGGATATTTCAGCAAGACAATGATCCCAAACACAAAGCCAAGGAAACTATCAATTGGTTTCAAATAAAGCTGCTAGAATGGCCCAGTCAATCACCTGACTTGAATCCAATAGAAAATTCTATGGAAAGAACAAAGGATGAGAGTTCATAGAAGAGACCCACAGAACCTTCAAGATTTGAATATTTTTATGTGTGGTAGAATGGGCCAAAATAACACCTGATCAATGCATGCAACTAGTTTCTCCATACAGGAGGCATCTTGAAGCTGACATTACCAACAAAGGATTTTGTACAAAGTATTAAATAAATTTCAGTTAGTGTGTTCAATACTTTTTTCCCTGTG